>NC_141876.1:129106893-129409924 GCF_056163025.1 Triticum urartu
ACCTAGGGCAATTTTAGGAAGCCCATCATTGGAATATACAAGCCAAGTTCTATAATGAAAGATTGCCACTAGTAGATGAAAGTGATAACGTGAGAGACTCTCTACTATGAAGATCATGGTGCTAATTTGAAGCACAAGTGTGGTAAAAGGATAGTAACATTGTCCTTCTCTCTTTTTCTCTCATTTTTTTTATTTGGGCCTTTTCTCCCTTTTTTATGGCCTCTTTTGTTTTGGGCTTCCTTGGCCTCTTTTTTTCGTCCGGAGTCTCATCCCAACTTGTGGGGGAATCATAGTCTCCATCATTATTTCCTCACTAGGACAATGCTCTAATAATGATGATCATCACACTTTTATTTTCCTTACAACTCAACAATTACAACTCGATACTTAGAACAAAACATGACTCTATATGAATGCCTTTGGCGGTGTACCGGGATATGCAATATGACAATGATGAATGTGTCATGATAAACGGAACGGTGGAAAGTTGCATGGCAATATATCTCGGAATGGCTATGGAAATGCCATAATAGGTAGGTATGGTGGCTGTTTTGAGGAAGGTATATGGTGGGTGTATGATACCGGCGAAAGGTGCGCGGTATTAGAGAGGCTAGCAAAGGTGGAAGGGTGAAAGTGCGCATAATCCATGGACTCAACATTAGTCATAAAGAACTCATATACTTATTGCAAAAATCTAGAAGTTATCAAAGCAAAGTATTACGCGCATGCTCCTAGGGGATTGGTAGGAAAATACCATCGCTCGTCCCCGACCGCCACTCATAAGGAAGACAATCAATAAATAAATCATGCTCCGACTTCATCACATAACGGTTCACCATACGTGCATGCTACGGGAATCACAAACTTTAACACAAGTATTCTTTAAATTCACAACTACTCAACTAGCATGACTTTAATATTATCACCTCTATATCTCAAAACAATTATCATGCTTCAATCTTTTCTTAGTATTCAACACACTCAAAAGAAAGTTTCACAAATCTTGAATACCAAGCATATTATTATTAAGCAAATTACCATGCTATTAAGAGACTCTCAAAATAATTTAAGTGAAGCATGAGAGATCAATAGTTTCTTTAAAACAAATACACCACCGTTCTCTAAAATATCTAAGTGAAGCACATAGAGCAAAACTATAATGCTCAAAAGATATAAGTGAAGCACATAGAGCAAAACTACATAGCTCAAAAGATATAAGTGAAGCACATAGAGTATTCTATCAAATTTTAATTCATGTATGGCTCTCTCAAAAGGTGTGTACAGCAAGGATGATTGTGGCATACTAAAACACAAAGACAAAAATAATACAAGCCTCTCCAAGCAAAACACATATCTTGTTGGTGAATAAAAATATAGCTCCAAGTAAATTACCGATGGAAGTGGACGAAAGAGGGGATGCCTTCCGGGGCATCCCCAAGCTTTGACTTTTTGGTGTCCTTGGATTATCTTGGGGGTGCCATGGGCATACCCAAGCTTAGGCTCTTGCCACTCCTTGTTCCATAATCCATCAAAAGAATTCACCCAAAACTTGAAAACTTCACAACACAAAACTTAAAGTAGAAAACTCGTGAGCTCCGTTAGCGAAAGAAAACAAAAGACCACTTCAAGGTACTGTAATGAACTCATTATTTATTTATATTGGTGTTAAACCTAATGTATTCCAACTTCTCTATGGATTATAAACTATTTTACTAACCATAGATTCATCAAAATAAGCAAACAACACACGAAAAACAGAATCTGTCAAAAACAGAACAGTCTGTAGTAATCTGTAGCTAGCGCAAGATCTGGAACCCCAAAAATTCTAAAATAAATTGATGAACGTGAGGAATTTATCTATTAATAATCTTCAAAAAGAATTAACTAAATATCACTCTTAAAATAAAAATGACAGCAGTTATCGTGAGCGCTAAAGTTTCTGTTTTTTACAGCAAGTTCAACAAGACTTTCCCCAAGTCTTCCCAACGGTTCTACTTGGCACAAACACTAATTAAACACAAAAAACACAACCAAAACAGAGTATAAATAATTTATTTATTACTAATCAGGAGCAAAAAGCAAGGAATAAAAATAAAATTGGGTTGCCTCCCAACAAGCGCTATCGTTTAACGCCCCTAGCTAGGCATAAAAGCGAGGATAGATCTAGGTATTGCCATCTATCGTAGGCAATTCTTCGATGAGGCATCTATTTTCCTTGGGAATTTCTTTCTTTATAGTGATTATCAAACTTTTAGGCACAAGATCAAAAAATTCATTTGTAGCAATTGGTTCCTTAATGATAGCGAAAAGATTGGGATGAATACTTATAGATTTAAGATCCGCAGTTTCCTTACTAGATGATTCACCCTTATTTTTAGGAACATACATAAGCTTGGCAATCTTAGTAGGAGGACTTGGAGTATTTTTTACGGAAGAAAAAGAAGTTCCCAAATTTGTAATGATACCCTCAAGTTTATCAATTCTAGTAGAATCTAAGTTTATCTTCTCATTAACTATGGGTTCCTTTTCCTTAATATTTTTCAAAGTCATTCCTACCTTAGATCCATGTTGAGTAATTTGATTGTGGATCTTTTTATCTAGATTTTCAATTAATTCAATAGTAGCAATTTTATTTTCAATAATTTCAAGTATTTGCATAACATGCTCCAAAGTTAACATGGTTCCATTAACCAAAAGAGGTGGTGAGCCAAATAAATTTAACATAGCATTATAAGAATCAAAAGTATGGCTACCCAAGAAGTTCCCTCCGGTAATGGTATCGAGGATATATCTATACCAAGGATTAACACCTACATAAAAATTGCGGAGAAGAACTAAGGTAGATTGCTTCCTGGTAGATCTATTTGGAGCATTGCAAATTCTATACCAAGCATCTTTTAGATTTTCTCCCTCCCTTTGTTTAAAATTTAGAACTTCACTCTCGGGAGACAACGGAGAATATATGAGACTAGCCATGACGACAAGCAAACAAACTAGCACACAAGCAAACAAAAAGGCAAGCGGAAAGGAGAGGGAGGATAGAGAGAGGGCGAATAAAACGGCAAGGGTGAAGTGGGGGAGAGGAAAACGAGAGGCAAATGGCAAATAATGTAATGCGAGAGATAGGGATTGTGATGGGTACTTGGTATGTTGACTTTTTGCATAGACTCCCCGGCAACGGCGCCAGAAATCCTTCTTGCTACCTTTTGAGCTTGCGTTGGATTTCCCCGAAGAGGAAGGGATGATGCACCAAAGTAGTGTAAGTATTTCCCTCAGTTTTTGAGAACCAAGGTATCAATCCAGTAGGAGGCCACGCTCAAGTCCCTCGTACCTGCACAAAACGATAGCTACTCGCAACCAACACGATTAGGGGTTGTCAATCCCTTCACAGTCACTTACGAGAGTGAGATCTGATACATATAATATTTTTGGTATTTTTGGTATAGAGATGCAAAGTAAAAAGTAAAAGGCAAAGTAAAAAAGCAAAGCAAGATTAAAGTGATGGAGATTAATATGATGAGAATAGACCCGGGGGCCATAGGTTTCACTAGTGGCTTCTCTCAAGAGCATAAGTATTCTAGGGTGGGTGAACAAATTACTGTTGAGCAATTGACAGAATTGAGCATAGTTATGAGAATATCTAGGCATGATCATGTATATAGGCATCACGTCCGTGACAAGTAGACCGAAACGATTCTGCATCTACTACTATTACTCCACTCATCGACCGCTATCCAGCATGCATCTAGAGTATTAAGTTAAAAACAGAGTAACGCCTTAAGCAAGATGACATGATGTAGAGAGATAAATTTATGCAATATGAAATAAACCCCATCTTGTTATCCTCGATGGCAACGATACAATACGTGCCTTGCTGCCCCTTCTGTCACTGGGAAAGGACACCGCAAGATCGAACCCAAAGCTAAGCACTTCTCCCATGGCAAGAACTACCAATCTAGTTGGCCAAACCAAACGGATAATTCGAAGAGACTTGCAAAGATAACCAATCATACATAAAAGAATTCAGAGAAGATTCAAATATTATTCATAGATAGACTTGATCATAAACCCACAATTCATCGGTCTCAACAAACACACCGCAAAAAGAAGATTACATCGAATAGATCTCCACAAGAGAGGGGAGAACTTTGTATTGAGATCCAAAAAGAGAGAAGAAGCCATCTAGCTACTAACTATGGACCCGAAGGTCTGAGATAAACTACTCACACTTCATCGGAGAGGCTATGAAGATGTAGAAGCCCTCCGTGATGACGGCCCTCTCCGGCGGAGCTCCGGAACAGGCCCCAAGATGGGATCTCGTGGATACAGAAAGTAGCGGCGGTGGAATTAGGTTTTTGGCTCCTGTTCTGATCGTTTGGGGGTACGTAGGTATATATATAGGAGGAAGGAGTACGTCGGTGGGGCACCGAGGGGCCCACGAGGCAGGGGGCGCGCCCTAGGGGGGCGCCCCCCACCCTCGTGACCGCCTCTCTGATGCCTTGGCGTAGGGTCCAAGTCTCCTGGATCACGTTCGGTGAGAAAATCATGTTCCCGAAGGTTTTATTCCGTTTGGACTCCGTTTGATATTCCGTTTCTTCGAAACACCGAAATAGGCAAAAAAACACCAATTCTGGGCTGGGCCTCCAGTTAATAGGTTAGTCCCAAAAATAATATAAAAGTGGAAAATAAAGCCCAATATAGTCCAAAACAGTAGATAATATAGCATGGAGCAATCAAAAATTATAGATACGTTGGAGACGTATCAAACCCC
The DNA here is from genome assembly GCF_056163025.1 of Triticum urartu. Classification (NCBI taxonomy): domain Eukaryota; kingdom Viridiplantae; phylum Streptophyta; class Magnoliopsida; order Poales; family Poaceae; genus Triticum; species Triticum urartu. Next base: position 129,111,665 of record NC_141876.1, read on the forward strand.
CATCATTATATTCTATTCCACCCATAGTGCTATATCCATGGCTCACGCTCATGTATTGCGTGAAAGTTTATGAGTTTGAGATTATTAAGGTATGAAACAATTGCTTGGCTTGTCATCGGGGTTGTGCATGATGAGAGCATTCTTGTGTGACGAAAATGGAGCATGACTAAACTATATGATTTTGTAGGGATGAACATTCTTTGGCCATGTTATTTTGAGAAGACATAATTGCTTAGTTAGTATGCTTGAAGTATTATCATTTTTATGTCAATATGAACTTTTGCCTTGAATCTTATGGATCTGAATATTCATACCACAATTAAGAAGAATTACATTGAAATTATGCCAACTAGCATTCCACATCAAAAATTCTTTCTTTTATCATTTACCTACTCGAGGACGAGCAGGAATTAAGCTTGGGGATGCTGATACGTCTCCAACGTATCTATAATTTTTGATTGCTCCATGCTATATTATCTACTGTTTTGGACTATATTGGGCTTTATTTCCACTTTTATATTATTTTTGGGACTAACCTATTAACCGGAGGCCCAGCCCAGATTTGCTGTTTTATGCCTATTTCAGTGTTTCAAAGAAAAGGAATATCAAACGGAGTCGAAACGGAACGAAATCAACTGGAGAAGTTATTTTTGGAAGGAAAGCCATCGGATAGACTTGGACTCTACGTCAGAAGATACGGGAGATGGACACGAGGGTGGGGGCGCGCCCACCCCCTTAGGGCGCGCCCCCCTGCCTCGTGGGGCCCCCGAAGCTCCACCGACGTACCCCTTGCACCCATATATACCTATGTATCGTAAAACTTCCAGAACGGAGAATAGATTGGGAGTTCCGCCGCCAGAAGCCTCCGTAGCCACCGAAAACCAATCTAGACCCGTTCCGGCACCCTACCGGAGGGGGCAATCCTTCCCCGGTGGCCATCTTCATCATCCCGGTGCTCTCCATGACGAGGAGGGAGTAGTTCTCCCTCGGGGCTGAGGGTATGTATCAGTAGCTATGTGTTTGATCTCTCCCTCTCGTGTTCTTGATTTGGCACGATCTTGATGTATCGCGAGCTTTGCTATTATAGTTGGATCTTATGTTTCTCCTCCCCCTCTTCTCTCTTGTAATGAATTGAGTTTCCCCTTTGAAGTTATCTTATCGGATTGAGTCTTTAAAGATTTGAGAACACTTGATGTATGTCTTGCCGTGGATATCTGTGGTGACAATGGGATATCACGTGATTCACTTGATGTATGTTTTGGTGATCAACTTGTGGGTTCCGCCCATGAACCTATGCATAGGGGTTGGCACACGTTTTCGTCGTGAGTCTCCGGTAGAAACTTTTTGGCACTCTTTGAGGTGCTATGTGTTGGTTGAATAGATGAATCTGAGATTGTGTGATGCATATCGTATAATCATACCCACGGATACTTGAGGTGACATTGGAGTATCTAGGTGACATTAGGGTTTTGGTTGATTTGTGTCTTAAGGTGTTATTCTAGTACGAACTCTAGGGCTGTTTGTGACACTTATAGGAATAGCCCAACGGATTGATTGGAAAGAATAACTTTGAGGTGGTTTCGTACCCTACCATAATCTCTTTGTTCGTTCTCCGCTATTAGTGACTTTGGAGTGACTCTTTGTTGCATGTTGAGGGATAGTTATGTGATCCAATTATGTTATCATTGTTGAGGGAACTTACACTAGCGAAAGTATGAACCCTAGGCCTTATTTCCACGCATTGCAATACCGTTTGCGCTCACTTTTATCATTAGTTACCTTGCTGTTTTTATAATTTCAGATTAGAAATACCTTTATCTACTATCCATATACCACTTGTATCACCATCTCTTCGCCGAACTAGTGCACCTATACAATTTACCATTGTATTGGGTGTGTTGGGGACACAAGAGACTCTTTGTTATTTGGTTGCAGGGTTGCTTGAGAGAGACCATCTTCATCCTACGCCTCCTACGGATTGATAAACCTTAGGTCATCCACTTGAGGGAAATTTGCTACTATCCTACAAACCTCTGCACTTGGAGGCCCAGCAAAGTCCTATCATTTTTCTTTTTCTTTCTCTTAGAAGGACTAGGTGCATCAATATTATTTCTCTGAGAATCTTGCTCAATTCTCTTAGGATGGCCCTCGGGATACAAAGGTTCCTGAGTCATTTTACCACCTCTAGTCATAACTCTAACAACATTATCATTTTTCTTACTATTTAATTCATTGAGAAAATCATTCTGAGCTTTAAGTACTTGTTCTACTTGAGTGGTAACCATAGAAGCATGTTTACTAATAAGTTTTAGTTCACCTTTAACATTAGCCATATAATCACTCAAGTGTTCAATCATATAAGCATTATATTTCAATTGTCTACCAACATAAGCATTAAAATATTCTTGCTTAACCATAAAGTTATCAAACTCATCTAAGCATTGGCTAGCAAACTTAGTAGGAGGGATTTCAGCTTTATCATATCTATAGAGAGAATTTACCTTTACTACCTGTGTCGGGTTATCAAGACCATTTACTTCTTCAACAGGAGGCAGATTAAGACCATGTATTTCTTCAATAGGAGGTAAATTCTTAACATCTTCAGCTTTAATACCCTTTTCTTTCATAGATTTCTTTGCCTCTTGCATATCTTCAGGACTGAGAAATAGAATACCCTTTTCCTCGGAGTTGGCTTAGGAGTTGGCTCAGGAAGTGTCCAATTATTTTCATTGGTCAACATATTATTCAATAAAATTTCAGCTTCATCTGGTGTTCTTTCCCTGAAAACACAACTAGCACAACTATCCAGGTGGTCTCCGGAAGCATCGGTTAGTCCATTATAAAAGATATCAAGTATTTCATTTTTCTTAAGAGGGTGACCAAGCAAAGCATTAAGTAATTGGAGAAGCCTCCCCCAAGCTTGTGGAGACTCTCTTCTTCAATTTGCACAAAATTATATATTTCCCTTAAAGCATCTTGTTTCTTATGAGCGGGGAATAATTTTAGCAGAGAAGTAATAAATCATATCCTGGGGACTACGCACACAACCAGGATCAAGAGAATTAAACCATATCTTAGCATCACCCTTTAATGAGAACGGAAATATCTTAATGATATAATAGTAGAGAGTTTTCTCATCATTAGTAAACAGGGTGGCTATATCATTTAATTTAGTAAGATGTGCCACAACAGTTTCAGATTCACAACCATAGAAAGTATCAGATTTAACCAAAGTAATTATATCAGGGTCGACAGAGAATTCATAATCCTTATCAGTAACAAAGATAGGTGAAGTAGCATAAGCAGGATCATATTTCATTCTAGCATGCAGAGTTTTTTGTTTAAGCTTAGTTAATAGTTTCTTAAGATCACTTCTATCATTGCAAGCAAGAAAGTCTCTAGCAGTTTCTTCATCCATAACATAACCCTCAGGAACAACAGGCAATTCATATCTAGGGGGAGAATCTTCATCATCACTTTCATCAATATTATCGGTTTCAATAATTCCATTCTCTCTAGCCCTAGCAAGTTGTTCATCAAGAAATTCACCAAGTGGCATAGTAGTATCAAGCATAGAAGTAGTTTCATCATAAGTATCATGCATAGCAGAAGTGGCATCATCAATAACACGTGACATATCAGAATTAATAGCAGAAGCAGGTCTAGGTGTCGCAAGTTTACTAAAAATAGAAGGTGAATCAAGTGCAGAGCTAGATGGCAGTTCCTTACCTCCCCTTGTAGTTGAGGGATAAATCTTGGTTCTTGGATCTTTCAAGTTCTTCATAATGATAAGCAGATATAAATCCCAAGTGACTCAAAGAATAGAGCTATGCTCCCGGCAACGGCGCCAGAAAATAGTCTTGATAACCCACAAGTATAGGGGATCGCAACAGTTTTCGAGGGTAGAGTATTCAACCCAAATTTATTGATTCGACACAAAGGGGAGCCAAAGAATATTCTCAAGTATTAGAAGCTGAGTTGTCAATTCAACCACACCTAGAAACTTAATATCTGCAGCAAGGTATTTAGTAGCAAAGTAATATGATAGTAGTGGTAACGGTAGCAAAAGTATCGGTAGCAAAAGTAATATTTTTGGTGTTTTATAGTGATGATAACAATAGCAACGGAAAAGTAAATAAGCGAAGAACAATATATGGAAAGCTCGTAGGCAATGGATCGGTGATGGAGAATTATGCCGGATGCGGTTCATCATGTAACAGTCATAACATAGGGTGACACAGAACTAGCTCCAATTCATCAATGTAATGTAGGCATGTATTCCGAATATAGTCATACGTGCTTATGGAAAAGAACTTGCATGACATCTTTTGTCCTACCCTCCCGTGGCAGCGGGGTCCTAGCAGAAACTAAGGGATATTAAGGCCTCCTTTTAATAGAGTACCGGACCAAAGCATTAACACATGGTGAATACATGAACTCCTCAAACTACGGTCATCACCGGGAGTGGTCCCGATTATTGTCACTTTGGGGTTGCCGGATCATAACACATTGTAGGTGACTATAGACTCGCAAGATAGGATCAAGAACTCTCATATATTGATGAAAACATAATAGGTTTAGATCTGAAATCATGGCACTCGGGCCCTAGTGACAAGCATTAAGCGTAGCAAAGTCATAGCAACATCAATCTCAGAACATAGTGGATACTAGGGATCAATCCCCTAACAAAACAAACTCGATTACATGATAAATCTCATCCAACCAATCACCATCCAGCAAGCCTACGATGGAACCGCTCACGCATGGTGGTGAGCATCATGAAATTGGTGATGGAGGAAGGTTGATAATGACGATGGCGACGGATTCCCCTCTCCGGAGCCCCGAACGGACTCCAGATCAGCCCTCCCGAGAGAGTTTAGGGCTTGACGGCGGCTCCGTATCATAAAACGCGATGAATCCTTCTCTCTGATTTTTTCTTCCGAAAGTGAATATATGGAGTCAGGGTTGAGGCCGGTGGAGCATTAGGGGGCCCACGAGGCAGGGGGCACGCCTAGGGGGGTAGGGCGCGCCCCCCACCCTTGTGGACAGGTGGAGCCCCTCCCCCCCCCCCCCGACGTGGATCTTCCTTCCAGTATTTTTTATATATTCCAAAATAATTCTCCGTTGATTTTCAGGTCATTTCGAGAACTTTTATTTCTGCACAAATTTAACACCATGGCAATTCTGCTGAAAACAGCGTTAGTCCGGGTTAGTTCCATTCAAATCATGCAAGTTAGAGTCCAAAACAAGGGCAAAAGTGTTTGGAAAAGTAGATACGACGGAGACGTATCAGACCCTTCATGGGTGGAGCCCTCCGTGGACTCGCGCAACCGTTACCCTTCGTGGGTTGAAGTCTCCATCAACGTGGATGTACGATAGCACCACCTATCGGAACCATGCCAAAAATCCCCGTGTCTTCAATTGCGTTTGCACACTCCAATCCCATCCCTTTATATTCTTGCAACTTGCATGATTTACTTTCCGCTGCTCATATACTCTTGTCATGCTTGCTTGATATGTATTGTGAATGTTTGAACTTGTGCTAAAACTCCACTTCAACTAAAAAAATTTAAAAACTGCAACTTCCTTTGCTAAGAGTCTATTCACCCCCCTCTAGACACCTCTTCTCGATCCTTCCAAGTTCTTTAGTTAGATGCTCAATCTCCTTCTTATCATCATCATTCGTTTTATCTTGATTAGCATGATCAATAGCAATTACATCATAGTTTTCATCACTAGAGTTGTCAACAAGTAAATCATCATCACCTAGAAAATCATCTTCATCACTATTGAAATCAACATACTCGGGGTGTGATACCTTTGGGCCTTTAGGCATGAAGCATTTTCCAATTCCTTCATTTGGTGAGTCAAATATGTCGTAGGAGTTGGTTGACACAAGTGCTAGACCGGCAACACCTTCATCTTGAGTATATTCGGAGTCGAAGTGATAACTTCTCTCGGAGTGATTGTCGGAGTCAGAGCCGGATACCCATTCACCAACATGAGCTTGATGTCTTCGTTTTGTGTAGCTCCTTGATGACTTGTCCTTCCTTTCCGAATCCTTACTTCTCTGTGATGTTCTTCACTCATAACGATCATCTCTACTCCTTCTTTCTCTTGATGGTGATTCTTCTCTTCTACTTCTCCTTTTGGGTGAATCTTCCCTTCGTTTGTAGGGAGCCGTACACTCATTGGAGTAGTGTCCGGGTCTTCCACAATTGTAGCAATTTTGTTCATGACTCAAAGATCTTTTGTCATTGTAGGACCTTGACTTGGAACTTCTTTCCTTGCTTCTACTCTTGTAGAACTTGTTGAAGTTCTTCACCATTAGGCTCAATTCTTCATTGAAGGCTTGTTTCTCACTTGATGATGTAGGAGCATCACATGAGGCCTTGTAAGCACCACTTGACTTGTTGTGAAGCTCTTCCTTATCCTTGAGTGACATCTCATGAGAAACAATTCTTCCAATGACTTCCGTTGGCTTGAGATCTTTGTAGTTGGGCATCATTTGGATCAATGTGCACACGGTATCATATTTTCCATCCAAGGCTCTTAGGATCTTCTTGATGATGAATCTATCGGTCATTTCCTCACTTCCTAAGCCAGCAATCTCATTTGTGATGAGAGCAAGCCTAGAGTACATTTCAGCGACACCTTCACCATCCTTCATTTTGAACTTCTCAAGTTGACTTTGAAGCACATCCAATTTGAATTCCTTGACAGAGTCGGTACCCTCGTGCATATGAATCAAAGTATCCCAAATTTCCTTTGCATTCTCAAGACGGCTGATTTTGTTGAATCCTTCGGGGCACAATCCGTTGAAGAGGATATCACAAGCTTGAGCGTTGTATTGCAGCATCTTCAACTCTTCCATGCTAGCTTCACGGCTCAGTTCTCTCCCATCAAAGAATTCACCTTGCAAGCCAATACACACAATAGCCCAAACGGCAGGGTTATGTCCAAGAATATGCATTTTCATCTTATGCTTCCAACTAGCAAAATTAGTACCATCAAAGTAAGGACCTCTATGGTGGTAATTTCCCTCGCTAGACGCATACTCTCCTAGGTTGTGAAACCAAGGCTATGATCACCAGAAGCTATGGAAATCAAGGCAAATGGAGTCCAAATATCTTATACCACTTGTAGGATCGAAAGTATGTCTGGAGGGGGGTGATTAGACTACTTGACCAAATAAAAATCTAGCCTTTTCCCAATTTTAAGTCTTAGCAGAGTTTAGCAACTTAGAACAAATCAAGCAATCAACCTACACATGCAAGTCTAAGAGTATAGCAGTGGAATGTAAAACATTTGTATATGAAGGTAAAGGGATGAGTTTGGAGGGAGCAAGCGCAATGTAGACATGGAGATTTTTGGCGTGGTTCCGATAGGTGGTGCTATCGTACATCCACGTTGATGGAGACTTCAACCCACGAAGGGTAACAGTTGCGCGAGTCCACAGAGGGCTCCATCCACGAAGGGCAACAAAGAAGAAACCTTGTATATCCCACCATGGCCATCGCTCGCGAAGGACTTGCCTCACTAGGGTAGATCTTCACAAAGTAGGTGATCTCCTTGCCCATACAAACTCCTTGGTTCAACTCCATAATCTTGTCGGAGGCTCCCAAGTGACACCTAACCAATCTAGGAGACACCACTCTCCAAAAGGTAATAGATGGTGTGTTGATGATGAACTCCTTGCTCTTGTGCTTCAAATGATAGTCTCCCTGACACTCAACTCTCTCTCACGGATTTGGATTTGGTGGAAAGATGATTTGAGTGGGAAGCAACTTGGGGAAGGCTAGAGATCAAGATTCATATGGTTGGAATGGAATATCTTGGTCTCAACACATGAGTAGGTGGTTCTCTCTCAGAAAATGAATGTTGTAAGTGTAGGCACATTTTGATGGCTCTCCTTACTAATGAAGGAAGGATGGAGGGGTATATATAGCCTCCACATAAAATCTAACCGTTACACACAAATCAACAAACTCGGTGGGACCGAATCATGAAACTCGGCGGGACCGATTTAGTTCAAAATATGAACGTTAGGCTTTTCGGTGGGACCGATTTCAATAGGGTTAGGGCATAACGTAATCTTGGTGAGACCGATTACACAAACTTGGTGGGACCAATTTTGGTAATAAGCTAACCAGAGAGTTGGTCAGGCAAACTCGGTGGGACCGGATGATACGTCTCCAACGTATCTATAATTTTTGATTGCTCCATGCTATATTATCTACTGTTTTGGACATTATTGGGCTTTATTATCCACTTTTATATTATTTTTGGGACTAACCTATTAACCGGAGGCCCAGCCCAGAATTGTTGTTTTTTTGCCTATTTCAGGGTTTCGAACAAAAGGAATATCAAACGGAGTTCAAACAGAATGAAACCTTCGGGAACGTGATTTTCTCACCGAACGTGATCCAGGGGACTTGGACCCTACGTCAAGAAACAAAAGAGGAGGCCACGAGGTAGGGGGCACGCCTACCCCCCCCCCCCCCGGCGCGCCCTCCACCCTCGTGGGCCCCCTGTTGCTCCACCGACGTACTCCTTCCTCCTATATATACCTACGTACCCCCAAACGATCAGATACGGAGCCAAAACCCTAATTCCACCGCCGCAACTTTCTGTATCCACGAGATCCCATCTTGGGGCCTGTTCCGGAGCTCCGCCGGAGGGGGCATCGATCACGGATGGCTTCTACATCATCACCATAGCCCCTCCGATGAAGTGTGACTAGTTTACCTCAGACCTACGGGTCCATAGTTAGTAGCTAGATGACTTCTTCTCTCTTTTTGGATCTCAATACAATGTTCTCCCCCTCTCTTGTGGAGATCTATTCGATGTAATCTTCTTTTTGCGGTGTGTTTGTTGAGACTGATGAATTGTGGGTTTATGATCAAGTCTATCTATGAACAATATTTGAATCTTCTCTGAATTCTTTTATGTATGATTGGTTATCTTTGCAAGTCTCTTCAAATTATCAGTTTGGTTTTCCCTATTAGATTGATCTTTCTTGCAATGGGAGAAGTGCTTAGCTTTGGGTTCAATCTTGCGGTGTCCTTTCCCAATGACAGTAGGGGCAGCAAGGCACATATTGTATTGTTGCCATCGAGGATAGCAAGATGGGGTTTTCATCATATTGCATGAGTTTATCCATCTACATCATGTCATCTTGCTTAAGGCGTTACTCTGTTTTCATTAACTTAATACTCTAGATGCATGCTGGATAGCGGTCGATGAGTAGAGTAATAGTAGTAGATGCAGGCAGGAGTCGGTCTACTTGTCTCGGACGTGATGCCTATATATTCTCATAACTATGCTCAATTCTGTCAATTGCTCAATAGTAATTTGTTCACCCACTGTAGAATACTTATGCTCTCGAGAGAAGCCACTAGTGAAACCTATGGCCCCCGGGTCTATCTTCATCATATTAATCTCCCAATACTTAGTTATTTCCTTTGCTTTTATTTTACTTTGCATCTTTATCACAAAAATACCAAAAATATTATCTTATCATATCTATCAGATCTCACTCTCGTAAGTGGCCGTGTAGGGATTGACAACCCCTTATCGCGTTGGTTGCGAGGATTTATTTGTTTTATGCAGGTACGAGGGACTGGCGCGTAGCCTCCTACTGGATTGATACCTTGGTTCTCAAAAACTGAGGGAAAACTTACGCTACTTTGCTGCATCATCCCTTCCTCTTCGGGGAAAACCAACGCAGTGCTCAAGAGGTAGCACCGGATCGCTCATTTCGGTGAGACCGAAACGCTACGAAAGGGAAACAGAGAGTTTGCATTGCGAACTCGGTGGGACTGATCGCTCATCTCGGTTGGACCGAAACTTTACGAAGGGAAACAGAGAGTTTGCAATCCCATCTCGGTGAGACCGAGATCCCTATCGGTGAGACCAAAGTGACTAGGGTTTCTGGCAGTGGCTATGTCAAGTGAACTCGGTGGCGCCGGATAGATCAAATCGGTAGGGCCAAATTTGACTTCTGATTTGGGACATATGTGGATATGATAAAGTGGTTGAGGGCTTTTGGAGCATATCACTAAGCATTTTGAGTAAGCAAGACATTAAGCAACACCTCATACCCTTTTAATAGTATTGACTTTTCCTATGGACTCAATGTGATCTTGGATCACTAAAATGAAAATGTAGAGTCTTGAGCTTGAGCCAATATGTGTCCTTAGCATTTTGAGGGGCCCACATTCCTAATCCATGCCATGTCAATCATTGAACTTTCTGAAATGATCATCTTGAAATAGCATTAGTTCAATGAGCTATATGTTGTTAGTAATTACCAAAACCACCCGGGGATAGTTGCACTTTCAGTTTTCGAATAAACTTGGCTGAATTCCACATCATGATGGAGAAGGTGGAGAAGGTGTATAAGTTCATGTTTTTGAATAAACTACTTGACCACATGAAAGATGAAAATGAATCTTGTGGCCATGCCATGAATACATAGATGCTCAAGATGTAGTGCTTACGTTGACATAGTTGCTCCACACATCCTCACTATCAACCATAAGCTTATTATGGATCCAATCCCACCCAAAACCACTCATTGACAACATCTTGCTTACATTGACATAGTGTCTATCAATAGTCTTGCACCTTGATATGACATTCTCCTTTGTGATATCCACATTGCACTTGGCTCGAACATTGTTGACAACTGCAGTGTAAACATGTGGTTTCCACCCATTTTAAGAATGATCCCCTCTATTGTAATGCTCCACAAACACATTCAGCATTGCTTCGTCCATTTCATCCATCGAGGTTAGGTAGTTTCTACCTCCTTTCTTCTCCACATCCATATCTTCCTGCAAGCAACAATACATGTATGAGACAAATGTAGAATCCCAAGAGAGAGAGAGAGGTTCAAAAATAAGCATATGAAATATATGAACATACAAATGAATGAATTCAATGATTGGCTCCCCCGCGTCTCCTTTGGTAATCTTCCCACATTTGATTAGCTAAGGTATCTCGCTTGTTGTTCCACTTAGTTGTTGATTCAACATGTCTAATCATGTTTGGTTCTTATGGATGTTCAATGGCAGCACCATTTATCTAATTATCCACGTCAATTAGCATTATATCATCCATCTCTCTCTGCCTATCTCTTAGAAAGTTATGCAATATGCAGCAAGCATTAATGACACCGATCTACGAGATGGTATTATTGGCATGTTAATAAAAAATAAAAAATAGATGCTTGGTTTTGCAAAATACTATGTGATACCTGATTTCGTATGTCAAAAAATGAACTAGTCCTCAAAATAGCCCATCTCATCTTTAGTAGACCAAAAGTTCTCTCTATCACATTCCTAGCTGATGCATGTCGCGGATTATATAACTCTCTTGGAGTTTGTGGGTTATTTCCATTAGCTGCCTATTCTTTTAAATGATACCGGACTGACCAGTATGGAGCAAAAGAATCCCAGATCATTAGTGTGCCCAGCATCTACAAGGTAGTATTTTCCTAATGTTTGCAAAAATAACAAGTATTAGATATTATATTTCCATTGAAATATCATAATTTAATTGTTCTATCGTACCAAGACAGAGAATTACCACATGGGACTGTAAAAGTGTCTTGTCGTGACATTGCATCTCGCAACACTCGTGAATCTGATGCAGAACCTTCCCATCCAGCTAAGACATACAAAAACTTCATATTCCGGTCACAAACACCAAGCACATTAGTTGTCACGTCTTGCTTCCTATTTCTGTATCTACCTTGCTTGCGAGTGGAAACACGGACATCAACATGTGTGCCATCTAAAGCTCCTAGTACATCTGGAAACCATTTCCATCTAGCGTCCTCGGGTTGCTCAGCTGAAGGACTAGGTAACTTTATAAACTCGTGAGACAAGGAAATGATAGATCTTAAGATCTCATTGAAATGCCTACTGATTGTCTCGAGTGCCCACCTATACGTTCTTTCAATTAACCAATATTTCATCCCATGGCTTAGCACAAGCAAAAACATTGTGAATGATTCTTCGACCGACACATAAAATGTGTCCCTCAAGCCACATCTTTCACGCAAGATATGCATAGGTCCACAAAGGACCGTTTAGTTAGGCGCAAACTATCATAACAGTGCTTGTTAGAACCTTGATAAATTGATTTAAGCATTTGCTTTCTAATCCTAATCTCTGCCTCATCCTCACTGAAATCATCAGGCTCTCTAATCCTCCCCCGACAATACGTGTGTTGAACTATCGCGACAACCGACACAAAATATCCAGCCGCTACTCTCTTTCTTTTCTTTCTTATCTCATCATCATGCAAGGTGTTGTTGTGCAAGTACGACATCTATATTTAGAGATAAAGAAATGACAATTGAGAAAGAACTCAAGCCCAATTACTAGTGATACACAACAACAGAAACAAGAAGAATTTGTGTGATGGGAAAGCTATGGAAGGAAAGACAAGTTAACATGGCCCTAGCAGTCAACAAGCACAATCCAAAAAATAAATATACTTTCTATTGACGGGGAACAAGCGCTTTATTAACATAATAATGGTCTACAGTTAGTTGAGCCTTTCGCATTGTTGTTCTTGTCCAGGAAACACAGGAAACCTTACTACCTTAGGATCCTGCTTACTAAGGACAAATTAACCATACAAGCAATTCGGAACCACCCTCACAAATTTGTAACATAAGGATAAGATCATGTAAGCACACAATTATGCAGCCAAGAGGAAGCATGGCGAGATTTCTCCTCTCGTAAGCACATAACACCTTCGACAAGCCATGACAGATCCACTAAACATTGTATAAGCTGAAATCTCGCACTACCTTATTTCTAGAAATAGAAGATAAAATCTTGTAGTACACCTTACTTACATACTCGATCCACCCAAACAGAGAAATGGAAAAGGACGTTCATCATGAGGCCAAGCCATGGATGGAGGTTATACCTTGGAAGGTGCCGCGGGTGGATGACGTTCTTGGTGTGGAGGTGGGGATCCGGCAAGGGATGGACGGATCCGGCAAGGGGTTGACAGGGTGACGTCGTTGGAGTCGGGGAGGAGAGGGGCGACAGCGTTGGCATAGGGGAGGACTTGCCGGAGGAGAGGTTGGTGTCGAGGCGGTGGGGTTCGCGTCAAGGAGGAGAGGGGCGACGGCGTTGGCGTCGAGGCGACGGGGTTGGTGTCGGGGAGGACTTGTCGGGGGAGAGGTTGGCGTCGGGGCGACGACGTTGGTGGCGAGGCGGCGGGGTTAGAGTCGGGGAGGAGAGGGATGGAGGAGGGTGGCGTCCGGTGGATCGATTTGGGAAAAGAGGGGTCTGGGAAGGGATTTGGGTCCAGTTATAGTTGCATTCGCTGGAATTGTGGAATGATTTCCGACGCCCAAATCTGGGACAGCCAAACATGTTGGTGTCGGAATTCGCAAATGAATTATACGAATTCCGGCCCAAATGATGGATGCCAAACGACATGTAAGAGTTTAACTGGAAGGACTATAAGGTGGAAAAATTCAGAATTATTGGAGGTAGGAAAATTAGGGTTGTAGTTATAACTTAAGGATGGGATAGAAATGAAAAGAGGATGTTTTGCTCAAAATTTCCAAAAGACAAAGTTGGGTTTTTGCATGAAAGTGATCTCTAGGTACCGTAGGACCTCTCAAACATTTTCTGGAACTAAATAAAAAAATTATTTGAAATAGATATAGTGCAACAAGAACATTTCAAAGTATGAAAAGGTTATTAAAAGAATTAGTTTGGGCAAGTTTTATTATAAAAAAATAATTACCCACTGAATTTTAAAAGTTAAATGAAATGATTAAGAGAAACTTTCAAACACACATTTTTAAAGTTTCTATATGGAAGGAAGGATTTTTGTAAACAGAAAAACAGAAAAGGTTCTGAAATAAATAAAAGACCTAATATAATTAAAAAAATTATTTCTAGCCAAATTTTACTTAATAAAATTATGGTTAAATTTATTGGGTTTTACAAACTCTACCCCCTTAAGGAAATCTCATCCTCGAGATTTGTTAAGGGCGGAAGAACTAAATACATATCACAATAAACAATAATATGCAGAAAGCAAACATAGCAATGCACTTATGACACACACCCTAAAATACAATACAAAGGTTGCGTCATGTAAACTAGCGTTACACAGAGCAACAACCACACTAATGACCGTTTATGGTTCAAAGGTAAGATCTATGGGGTCTTGCGGAAAGGTTCCTGGTGCTGGAGCACATTCTTCTTCTTCTTCTGGAGGAAGTGAAGGAAGTAGGCGAAGAACATGTCCTTCCTGAGTTGGCAAGGATGGTCCGCCAATGGTGATCTGGGCATTCAGGATAGCAAGATAATGGAGATAATCCACTAGTTGCTGGGTTAGATGCTCGTGGGCCATCACATACTAAATGGGATTGGCCAGTGCTGGATCTCTTTCTATACGTTCACAGCGAAACGTAGCCTCTGCTCCAAATGATGCGTGACTCGGGAAGTAGCAGTACTTCCTTTCGCTAGCACAAGATATCAAGAATCAAAGGCAAGTAACTTTTTCATAAGCAACAACCTCAATGGACCATTGGCATGGATCTTCTGATGAAGACAACATATGGAGGGCCTTGGTTCAAATCCTCTGGTGGGATTTGCACAATTGCCCAGTATTTCGAGGAATCAGGGGTGATCCTCAATTTGAACAACTCATACTAGGGTGGGTGGCTGGAACCAAGGGTATTGTTAGGGACGAATTGGTCATGAGTTAAGTAATATAAGTAGCTATTTACCCTAAAAAAGAAATACTCGGCCAACAACAGGGATAAATAAATATAATAATTTTATGTGATTCGTTATACGTTCTTTCTGCTCGGCCCAAGTCATCGTGGCATGCCCCAGGAAAGCAAATCCGGGCACCGGTTGTAGCTTTCCTGCTGCCGGTTGCAGCAAATTGCAGCCCATCGCCCATCGAACACACTTTGGATGACTCTGCTTGTAGCAAAAATCAGGCGACGTAGTTGCCGGCCATGCTCGCTGTTGCCTGGCTGCAGCAAAAATGAACGCCAGTAGTACCTTCCTCGATACCAGTTACAGCAAATACGTAGCACCGACGGGATTTTGCTGAGGCGCCGGCGGCAGGGACGGCCATGGTGGCCATTGTAGCTGCAGGAGAGAGACGGTTGGGGAGGAATACAATGGATGGTCGAGAGCATGTAGATATAAGGGAAGTAAAAGGGAACTAGTGGGGTTGTATTGTACGAGGGCCAGAGGCGAGGCGTCCGGTCGAACTTTCGGCCGGCTCGCCGATTGGAAACATTTTCCTTTTTTTCTCTCCTGTTTCTATTAGAGACATTGCTAGGGACGAATTGGTCACGAATTAAATAATATAAGTAGCGATTTACTCTAAAAAAAGAAATACTCGGCCGACAGCAGGGATAAATAAATATACTAATTTTATGTGATTTGCTTGAGGGATAAATAAATAAAGGCCATGCTACGCGTCCGCTGGCGGATGACTAGAAAACATCCGCCGCCTCGCTGGCCATTGGATGGACGTGAGGATGTCCATCCGATCTACCCATCCACGACCACTACCTCCCTTTTGCAACAAGAGCAGTGTTGCAGAACACGTCCCGCAACAGGATGCTTGTTGCAAAACGTCGAGACCGCTATTTAACTTTCTTAAACACGGTATGTGTCGAAGATTTTTTTTTTTTTGCAACTGAGGTCTTGTTGCAGATTTTTTTTACAATTGAGATTTGTTGAAAAAAAATTTGCCTTCACTTTTTTGCAACATAGCTTATGTTACGGGAGAAAATTCTTCAACATTGATGTTTTTGAAAATTTTGAGAGGAGTCATGAGGAGTCAGGGGCACATGTTGTGTAATCTCTTCTTCTCTAATTTACTGAAACAAGACCTTTATTACAAAAATTGTAGCAACATCTTTGCCGCATCTAATTTTCTGCAACAAAACACATGTTGCAAAAATTACAACACATCTCCGGACGCGTCGCGCACTTGTGCAGTCACCGTTCGCTGCCATAATTCTGAAACAACAACAGCGTTGCTGTTGCAAAAAAATTCCTGTAGTATAACCTACAACACATAGCCAGATAAAATGCTACAAACATAACCTACAAACTAGCTTCAGAAAGGTAAGTTCTCTTTGAAATTTAGTTACTGTTTCTCCGAAATTACATATATGTTTCTCTGAAATCACATATATGTTTCTCTGAAACTACAAATTGGATAACTGCATGAGCTACATAAGCTTTGAACTAAAAAAAATCAGAAAACCACATCAATCCCGCATCACTAGTTTCCTACAACATATCAAGTATGTACCACTAATTCCCTACAACACATCAAAATCCTGCATCACTAACTTCCAGGTGAAAAAATGCTACAAAAGTTTTGAGCTACAAACATTCGGAAACGGATAGTATCAACTGCAACACATCAAGGGGATAGCATGAGCTCCAGCGGTGCATCTAAAAGTCAAATCAAAAATTTTGCAACACTAGATCTGCGACATCCAAATGCCTACTGCACATCTACACATCTACACCACCTATATCATCTACATCATTCGCTTCGGTGGCAACGGCGAGAGCGTCTCCCTACGTCGGAGCACCGCTACGATGAGCCGCGTAGCCGCCGCGTAGCAGGGGATAGCCATCATTAGGGCCGGCCAGAAAAAAGGGGGGAGGGGGAGGAGGATCACCCGCGGCCGTACCTGCTTGTGTCGCCGTCGGCCACGGCCGATCCCGAAGCCGTTGCGGTCACCACCACGCTGTATGCGCCGTGGTCGCCCCACACCGTGCGCCGCCGCCGCCCCCTGTGCCATCCCAAATCTCACCGCCGTCGCCCTTCGTCCTAGCCACACGAGTCAACTGAGCTGCGGGCGTTATCCAGTTGCACAAATGAGTCCTGAAACAACGGGTAAGTTTCAGAAAACATCCACGCGTGAGGCGGAAGCGGGGATGATCTCGTCCGTCTGATCGACTGGCGATCCAACGGACGCGGAGCCGTCGTTATCAGTCAGTTGAAAGTAAGCTTTTTTCAATAAATATACTAATTTTATGTGATTCGCTTTCTTTCCCCTGGACCCAAGTCATCGTGGCATGCCCTAGAAAAACAAAAATCTTAAACCGTCGACGGCAGGGATCGAACCTGCGCGGGCGATTGCACAAATGAATCCTAAAACAACGGGTAAGTTTGAAAAAACGTCCATGCTTGAGGCGGAAGCAGGGACGATCTCATCCCTTTTTCAATAAATATACTAATTTTATGTGATTCTGCTTGTGTCGCCGTCGGCCACGGCCGATCCCGAAGCCGTTGTCGTCACCACCATGTTGTATGCGCCGCGGTCGCCCCACACCGTGCGCCGCCGCCGCCCCCTGTGCCATCCCAAATCTCACCGTCGTCGCCCTTCGTCCTAGCCACACGAGTCAACTGAGCTGCGGGTGTTATCCAGTTGCACAAATGAGTCATGAAACAACGGGTAAGTTTCAGAAAACATCCACGCGTGAGGCGGAAGTGGGAATGATCTCGTCCGTCTGATCGACTGGCGATCCAACGGACGCGGAGCCATCGTTATCAGTCGGTTGAAGGTAAGCTTTTTTCAATAAATATACTAATTTTATGTGATTCGCTTTCTTTCTCCTCGACCCAAGTCATCGTGGCATGCCCTAGAAAAATAAAAATCTTAAACCGTCGACAACAGGGATCGAACCTGTGCGGGCGGTTGCACAAATGAATCCTAAAACAACGGGTAAGTTTGAAAAAAAACGTTCATGCGTGAGGCAGAAGCGGGGACGATCTCGTCCCTTTTTCAATAAATATACTAATTTTATGTGATTCTGCTTGTGTCGCCGTCGGCCACGGCCGATCCCGAAGCCGTTGCCGTCACCACCATGTTGTATGCGCCGCGGTCGCCCCACACCGTGCACCGCCGCCGCCCCCTGTGCCATCCCAAATCTCACCGTCGTCGCCCTTCGTCCTAGCCACACGAGTCAACTGAGCTGCGGGCGTTATCCAGTTGCACAAATGAGTCCTGAAACAACGGGTAAGTTTTAGAAAACATCCACGCGTGAGGCGGTAGCGGGGATGATCTCGTCCGTCTAATCGACTGGCGATCCAACGGACGCGGAGCCGTTGTTATCAGTTGGTTGAAGGTAAGCTTTTTTCAATAAATATACTAATTTTATGTGATTCGCTTTCTTTCTCCTCGACCTCATCGTGGCATGCCCTAGAAAAACAAAAATCTTAAACTGTCGATGGAAGGGATCGAACCTGCGCGGGCGGTTGCACAAATGAATCCTAAAACAACGGTCATCGTGGCATGCCCCAGATGTGAAAAACAAAATCTTAAACCTTCGTCCTAGCCACACGAGTCAACTGAGCTGCGGGCGTTATCCAGTTGCACAAATGAGTCCTGAAACAACGGGTAAGTTTCAGAAAACATCCACGCGTGAGGCGGAAGCGGGGATGATCTCGTCCGTCTGATCGACTGGCGATCCAACGGACGCGGAGCCGTCGTTATCAGTCGGTTGAAAGTAAGCTTTTTTCAATAAATATACTAATTTTATGTGATTCGCTTTCTTTCCCCTGGACCCAAGTCATCGTGGCATGCCCTAGAAAAACAAAAATCTTAAACCGTCGACGGCAGGGATCGAACCTGCGCGGGCGGTTGCACAAATGAATCCTAAAACAACGGGTAAGTTGGAAAAAACGTCCATGCTTGAGGCGGAAGCGGGAACGATCTCATCCCTTTTTCAATAAATATACTAATTTTATGTGATTCTGCTTGTGTCGCCGTCGGGCACGGCCGATCCCGAAGCCGTTGTCGTCACCACCATGTTGTATGCGCCGCGGTCGCCCCACACCGTGCGCCGCCGCCGCCCCCTGTGCCATCCCAAATCTCACCGCCGTCGCCCTTCGTCCTAGCCACACGAGTCAACTGAGCTGCGGGTGTTATCCAGTTGCACAAATGAGTCCTGAAACAACGGGTAAGTTTCAGAAAACATCCACGCGTGAGGCGGAAGTGGGAATGATCTCGTCCGTCTGATCGACTGGCGATCCAACGGACGCGGAGCCATCGTTATCAGTCGGTTGAAGGTAAGCTTTTTTCAATAAATATACTAATTTTATGTGATTCGCTTTCTTTCTCCTCGACCCAAGTCATCGTGGCATGCCCTAGAAAAACAAAAATCTTAAACCGTCGACGACAGGGATCGAACCTGTGCGGGCGGTTGCACAAATGAATCCTAAAACAACGGGTAAGTTTGAAAAAAAGTTCATGCGTGAGGCGGAAGCGGGGACGATCTCGTCCCTTTTTCAATAAATATACTAATTTTATGTGATTCTGCTTGTGTCGCCGTCGGCCACGGCCGATCCCGAAGCCGTTGCCGTCACCACCATTTGTATGCTCCGCGGTCGCCCCACACCGTGCACCGCCGCCGCCCCCTGTGCCATCCCAAATCTCACCGTCGTCGCCCTTCGTCCTAGCCACACGAGTCAACTGAGCTGCGGGCGTTATCCAGTTGCACAAATGAGTCCTGAAACAACGGGTAAGTTTCAGAAAACATCCACGCGTGAGGCGGTAGCGGGGATGATCTCGTCCGTCTAATCGACTGGCGATCCAACAGACGCGGAGCCGTCGTTATCAGTTGGTTGAAGGTAAGCTTTTTTCAATAAATATACTAATTTTATGTGATTCGCTTTCTTTCTCCTCGACCTCATCGTGGCATGCCATAGAAAAACAAAAATCTTAAACCGTCGATGGAAGGGATCGAACCTGCGCGGGCGGTTGCACAAATGAATCCTAAAACAACGGTCATCGTGGCATGCCCCAGATGTGAAAAACAAAATCTTAAACCTTCGTCCTAGCCACACGAGTCAACTGAGCTGCGGGCGTTATCCAGTTGCACAAATGAGTCCTGAAACAACGGGTAAGTTTCAGAAAACATCCACGCGTGAGGCGGAAGCGGGGATGATCTCGTCCGTCTGATCGACTGGCGATCCAACGGACGCGGAGCTGTCGTTATCAGTCGGTTGAAAGTAAGCTTTTTTTAATAAATATACTAATTTTATGTGATTCGCTTTCTTTCTCCTCAACCTCATCATGGCATGCCCTAGAAAAACAAAAATCTTAAACCGCCGATAGGAGGGATCAAACCTGCGCGGGCGGTTGCACAAATGAATCCTAAAACAACGGTCATCGTGGCATGCCCCAGATGTGAAAAACAAAATCTTAAACCTTCGTCCTAGCCACACGAGTCAACTGAGCTGCGGGCGTTATCCAGTTGCACAAATGAGTCCTGAAACAACGGGTAAGTTTCAGAAAACATCCACGCGTGAGGCGGAAGCGGGGATGATCTCGTCCGTCTGATCGACTGTCGATCCAACGGACGCGGAGCTGTCGTTATCAGTCGGTTGAAAGTAAGCTTTTTTTAATAAATATACTAATTTTATGTGATTCGCTTTCTTTCTCCTCAACCTCATCATGGCATGCCCTAGAAAAACAAAAATCTTAAACCGCCGATAGCAGGGATCAAACCTGCGCGGGCGGTTGCACAAATGAATCCTAAAACAACGGTCATCGTGGCATGCCCCAGATGTGAAAAACAAAATCTTAAACCTTCGTCCTAGCCACACGAGTCAACTGAGCTGCGGGCGTTATCCAGTTGCACAAATGAGTCCTGAAACAACGGGTAAGTTTCAGAAAACATCCACGCGTGAGGCGGAAGCGGGGATGATCTCGTCCGTCTGATCGACTGGCGATCCAACGGACGCGGAGCTGTCGTTATCAGTCGGTTGAAAGTAAGCTTTTTTTAATAAATATACTAATTTTGTGTGATTCGCTTTCTTTCTCCTCAACCTCATCATGGCATGCCCTAGAAAAACAAAAATCTTAAACCGCCGATAGCAGGGATCAAACCTGCGCGGGCGGTTGCACAAATGAATCCTAAAACAACGGTCATCGAGTCAACTGAGCTGCGGGCGTTATCCAGTTGCACAAATGAGTCCTGAAACAACGGGTAAGTTTCAGAAAACATCCACGCGTGAGGCGGAAGCGGGGATGATCTCGTCCGTCTGATCGACTGGCGATCCAACGGACGCGGAGCTGTCGTTATCAGTCGGTTGAAAGTAAGCTTTTTTTAATAAATATACTAATTTATGTGATTCGCTTTCTTTCTCCTCAACCTCATCATGGCATGCCCTAGAAAAACAAAAATCTTAAACCGCCGATAGCAGAGATCAAACCTGCGCGGGCGGTTGCACAAATGAATCCTAAAACAACGGTCATCGAGGCATGCCCCAGATGTGAAAAACAAAATCAAACCATCAACAGCAGGGATCGAACCTGCGCGGGCGTAGCCCAACAGATTTCAAGTCTGTCTCCTTAACCACTCGGACATATCAACCTCTGATGACAGAATTCGAACTTAAATCTTAGTAATACCGGCAGACTGCAGACTTCCGGGTATACGAGACCGGCAGAAGCAGGCATTCGTCGCTTCATTGGCCCTACTCATCATTGCTGTCATTCACGACCCTGTCACGGAAATCTCCTTATAATCGTGACACATGATCCACCTGGACAACTAGCTACACATGGAAGGTGGTAAACCCCTGATCGACACTGTTAAGGATGTGTTTGGTTCAGATGTAGGTTTGGTATTCCCTCCAAAAAAAAGATGTAGATTTGGTAAAAACTACCATGAACTATTTTTTTTTGTTCAGCTGTAGATTTTACGTGAACTATGAATTGTGGAAAAGCAGCTATGAGCCAATGAGGTTGTAAAATAGTGAAAACAGAGCTCAGTTGAACCAATTGGGGCTTACAATTCAACATGTATGCGTGTGGAACTAACTAAGCTGTGCACCGTGATATGTGGCCGCTAAACATATCCTTGGCACGCCAAAGACATGTTTTTCTTTCTTTTTTTCTTTCTTTCTTTCGTTGAACACTGTATAATGGAAGCCGCTCACATACACATCATACAACCATCTCTATAAAAGCACACACGTACACTCTGTCTCTACGAGCACCTTCGGAAGACTGAGTCAGCGTAGCACTCTAAGATTGATAAAGTCATCACAGACGCCTCGTAGTCAACAAGGACGTCTCCTCCCACTAAATGACCCTGATAAGTTGGGAATACTACTGCCCTCCTAATCATTCAACCACAGATTAACATGTTGATGACATCCATGCAACGATGTCAGGACCTTGGTTTGCTATGACGTGGCTTCAAATGTGTCAGTCGTCCCTATACGAAAGCACTGTCTTGGAGGGTGTTGAGGGCCTCATAAACTTGGCGGCAAAAGGGTGCCTTCAGAACCTAGGGCAACTCAACTCCAACATGGATCACCGAATGAATATCATCAAATATTCACGGATATATCTCGACGAGTCGGCGAAAATTGAACAGGACGCTGGCCATCAAACCGTATGTATCAAATGTTTGGTTGTTATTGTTTTTTCTATACCTAGAGTACTAAAAACAATTAAAGATAAATAACACGATTCTTTAAAACTTGAAAGATAAATATTTCAATGGAATAATAATTCAAATATAAATATTACAATTCAAAAGTAAAATTTTGAAATAAAATAGTTATATTTACATTCAACTTATTCTGGACAGATGTTCTAGTTGCCTCCTTGAAACGTCCACAGATGCTCAACCAGATTATTCCCAAGCTTCTCGTGATGAGTTCCTCGATGGGAATCCACTGATACATTTGGGGCAAGACCTCAAACATCGTCAGATTCTGCCCCGAAAGCTGGATAGGATCGGCCATCTCTTGAAATTCTAGACCTTAGCGAACTCTTTCACCCTCATCCTGCACAATCATGTTGTGCATGATCATTCAAATTTTTATCACTTTCACAATATCTCTGCACCCCACAGTTTCGCAGGTATGCAACAAAACGGGCTTGGAACACTCCAAATGCTCTCTCCATATCCTTCTATCTCCTTCTAGTTCTGGACAAAATGACATTTTTTGTTACCTCTGGGCTCAAAGATGATCTTGACAAAGGTCACCTATGGATGATAGATACCATCACAAATGTTAAATTGTGATCCAAATTCTTCTGGGATAGACGTAGTACACGCGGTGTGGGCTTTGCGTTGGTATCGACGCGTACGAGTATAACTTGTTAACTTGTCCTCCAGGGATTCTTATGTGTTGTCGCTCATATATATACCCCATGTAGTCACATTTAAAGACGGCATGTCGTCACATGCTCGTAATACTTGTCATCATAGTGAATTGCGCCTTCGTGCGTCCATGGTTCTTTTCCGCAAGTGTTTTCCATGTTAAATTTGTGTCTCATGTCTTGTTTATTCGCATTTTATCTAACAAGTGATATCAGAGTCAAGTTGTAAACGAGGTTGAGATCAAGAGATTAGGGTTGTGAGTTGTGTGTCGCCGTCGTGTGATCAGTCCGACCGTAGATTGATTCTGTTGCAAGATGTAGCACGCCAACGCCGCAGTCGTGCGTCCCCGAGACGAAGTCTGTTGCACGGCTGCTTCAGGCGTGAGAAACCGAGGCACTTCGGGGCCCTAGGAGCGATCTGTCCAGCCATCATTCCTTCTCATGAAGCTAAGTCCAAAATTGCTTTTCTTTATTCACCAATCAAGAACTAGTACTAGATCAGATGCTCCCAAATGCTACCATGATACCATTTTAAAAAAATCAACTTTAAATGTTTCAAAACATTCTGGAAAAAATGTGGATGTTCACTCACATGAATGTACAACGCCTAAAAATTTCAGGTCCAAATTCTGAATACACATCGAGAAACAAACACGGCAAATCTGTATATGAATAGTGGTGTTTGGCTTTTGTCTTTTGTCTTTTTGACACTATTCATGTTGGATTTGTCTTTTTTGTTTCTCAATGTGTATTTCGAATTTGAACCTGAAATTTTTAGGGATTATATGTGAACATCCACAATTTTTTTTCATAATTTTTGAAACATATAAAATTAATTTTTTTGAAATGGTATTATGGTATCACCTAAGAGCATCTCTAGCAGACCCCGCATAACGCTCGGCCCGCAAAAATTCCGGCGAGTATGCAGGCTCGGGCCAATTTTGCGGCCAGAACAGAGCCCACATACTCGCCCGGCCCGCAAAAACTTTTGCCGCAGCCCGCAAACCGCACGCCCCGAGCACTATAAGTGCGATTCCGCGACCCTTTTGCGGGTCCAAACCCTATCCCCCGCCGCCGCGAGCTACCCAATTCCCCTTTCTCCTCTCCCAATTTCTCGCCGCCGGCGACCCTTCGCCCCGCCTCCAGCCGCCATGTGGGGGCGAATGTGGAGCTCCGGACGCGGCTCCGGCAGCCGATCTAGCCGTGAGAGGGACCCGGAGCGCGAGCGGCGCGTCCGGTCCGACAGCGCGAGGAAGCGCGGCGCGCGGAGGTGGACGAACCGCGGGCTTTCGCCGCGGCGAGCTTCGACCGCCGCGAGACGGTGGAGTACGACCGTCGGCATGCGTCGTTCTCCTCCGCGCGGTCTTCGTACGCCGGATCCTCCTCCTCCTCCGCCGCGAGCTTCCTCCCCATGAAGAGGGAGTGGTCGGACGAGGAGGAGGAGCCGAAGCCGCCGGCGTCGTTCCCCTTCGCACCGGTGAAGGAGGAGCCCGAGGACCCCGCTCCGCTCGGCCGCCGCGGAGTCGTCGGGCCCGAGGACTTCGTCGCGGAGTTCGACCCGTCGCAGCCGCCATCGCCGAGCGGAGCGTGCGCGAGGAGGAGGAGTGTCGGCGCCACGCTGAGGAGCTCGAAGCCCTCGAGTGGCGGCAGACGGTCGCCTCCAACCTCGCCGCCAAGGAGAAGGCCGAGGAGTGGCGCCGCATCCGCGCGGAGCAGGCAGAGAAGTTCATCGATCTCTGCAGCTCCGGCAAGGACGAGTGAGCGTCCGGCTCCTCCACGGCGTCGTCCAGTTGCCATGACCTTGCCGCCGTTACCCCCTAGTACTAGTTTAACGCAGTATGTAGTATAACTATGCTTGTAGTTTGATGAACTATGTAGTATGCGATGAACAATATAGTATGTGTGATGAACTGTGTTTGCGCAATTTCTCCCGCAAAAGAAGTTTTTCAAATTATGCAGGTTTAGATATGGGTTCTGCTCGGACGCGTATGTTTTTGACCCGCAAAAGCGATTTTCGTAAACCCGCAAACACATTTTGTGGGTCGTATTTTTGCAGGATCTGCTAGAGTTGCTCTATGGGCGGTATCATGAGATATTCTTCCTAGATCAGCCAGTTACTACTACTACTATTCGTAAGCTACGTATCAGAATTTAGTCATGAGTTAGTACTACATCCACCCGAGACATACTACCAGGTGCTATTTGCCTATTTTGTTTGATCTACATAGTAATTCTGTTAAGAATTATTCTACAGGCTTATACTAATTTATGCACAATTTATGGACTCATGGCATCCATTACTATGCGGATTTCTTAACGGACGCCGCCCCTGCCCATGCCTGACGCCGCCGCTTCCCTGGCATCTCCTGCAGTCTTGCTGCATCTTCGAGACGCCGATAAGTCGTACAGTCGCCCCTACCCCCCCCCCCCCCCTCCCGTTCTTTTCACTTCACCTAGCTCGGATTTGAGCTCGCCCAAGAGGATGCAGTGACCGGTGATGCGTCTCCAACGTATCTATAATTTATGAAGTATTCATGCCATGTTTACAATGATTTTATATGGTTTTAGTGCATTTTTATATGATTTTCATGAACTAACCTATTAACCTAGTGCCAGTGAGTTGTTGTTTTCTGCATGTTTTTGGTTTTCCAAAAAATTCATACCAAACGAAGTCCAAATGCACGAAAATTTATGATGATTTTTTATGGACAAGAAGAGACCCATAGAGCTTAGGAGGACTAGATGGTGCGTCTGGCCAGATGTGACTAGGTCACAGGGATGCCAGAACATGACAACGAGAAAGAACAAAACCAGTAACAAGGAGACTGGTATAATGAGCATGAGACTGACTCAAGGGGATATCGGTATATCTCATCTTGGGTTTCATAAAGTATCACGAAGCAAAGGGAATAACATACGATAACAAAAGGTTCACTCGAATATCATTCGTGTATTCATAGGGATCAATATGGATTTCCACGGTTCCCGCTATTGATCATTGAACAAAAGGGAGTTCGTTCACGTCGATGTTTTACCGAATCTACAGGGTCACAAGCTTAAGGGAATCACGATCTATTGAGTGCTAGTGGAGTAAGAGTTATGAGGAAAAAAAATTCTCGCAATAGTTCTGGGAACATCGAAAATAGTTTCGAGAGAAACCGAAAGCTTTTCAGGGTTACCGAAAGAGTTTCGGGGTTTATCGGGTAATACTAGGAAATGATATATATAGGCGAAAAATATTTTCGAAGACTTTAAATAAATGATAAAAGGTTCTAATATTGATTATGAGGCTTTTAGAATTTATTTGATATCAACGGCTAAAGAAAATACTAAAAGGCCTATTAGGGAAAAGTTAATGGTCCCTAAGGTCCATTAGTGAAGGCGCCCCAACGGGAAGCCGAATTGGGAGGTGGAGTTGGACAAAGAGGGGATAAAATATTACTCCCCTAGGCCGGTGCACGAAGAGGGGAAACCCTTCCCCAAGTTGGCCACCCCTTCCTCTCTCCTCAACCTATGTATACTAGAGGATTTTGGTCTCTGGAGACACAAGTTTTGGAGCCTACTCTAATTCTCTAGTTGTAGTTCTAATTTAGAGTTGATCTAAATTAGAGGGAGACCTAGTTCTCTCTAATCCTCATAATAGAGAAGCCATGTGCGGTTCTCTTCTTCTCTCTCTAATTCTCTGGCGACGATAGCTCCCGACGATGAAGCGCTGCAAGATCATGAATGTTGTACGCTTGCAACCTATAGAGAGGCCGTGCTTTTGGTCTTTAGTTTGAGGGATCGTACATGAACGGTTCTAGGGACTTCATCAACAATCTACGCCAACTCTTCTTCCGCTGCAACTCAAAGTTGGTAACTATCCAATCTAAACCTCTAATGCATCTTCATAGTGTTCCTGGATCGTGATCGTAGGACGGTTTTTTTCTACCACCTTTCCCAACAGTGTTCTGAGTAGTTCCCTTGCGTTCTTAAGGATATGGGAGAATGCTAGTTGTCAAGTGCAGTATTTAATTAAAGTAAAGGTTGTTGATCAATCTTGTTGTAGTGTAATTCTCTAGTGGTGTTGTGTGAACCTTGACTGCATAACACTTCATCTTTATATTGTGTCATAATATGGTTGGATGTGAGGTTGGAGTGACAGGTATTACCGTTTGCTGAATTAATGAGTTGTGACGTAAGGGTGAATATGGACCCTAGAAAAAGTTATAGCTATGGTTGGGTATTTACATTAATAAATCTCAGTATTTGAGTAACCCATTGAAAGAACAATCATAAGTATGTGCATTCAATGGTTTTGATACATACTAAATTAGACTCTATCCCTACAATATTGAATAAGCAACAACAATCAATGCAAGTTATATATGAAAATTGACAACTATATCGTTATCCCGCCGTCTTCAAGAATATTTAATCATCATAAGTAACACAACCAGCTTGTCTGACAATATCAAGAATTAAGCCACTTGCCGCACTCTTTAACAATTTTATTGTTGCTCGCGTTCCATTGTTTCACTACACCATAAAACACAAAATCATCACACCTTTTAGTACTTGCAGTGAAACCTTGTTATTTTTGCGCTTACCATTCTTTCAACTTCTTGTGGGATCAATACTCTTACTTATCAAAAAGATCTACAGTTGACTCTTCTACACATGTGGGACATCAAAGCACAACCGGAAAGACCCCACACACTATGGTTGCCTCTAGCCGATGGCCCAACATCAGGCACCCCCGCACAAGCGAACAAAATAACACACGGGTCCAGGGCAACATGAGGCAGATGGCAGTCGACCAACATCCAACATTCGAGCAGCCCACTCTGACCACCTAGCTCCCAACCAGCACCTTGAACCGTCCGGCATGCACACGCACAACCGGGTAGGCTTCACGCACGGGCGTACCCTGCTGGCATGAACGAAACAACCCGGCAAGGGACAAACAATGCTGACAGGCCAACCGACACACGCGGGGCAATGCATCTGGCAACGCAGGCGAGCACAACGAAAACCACCACAGAGAGGGGGGCCCGGCCGCACACGACCCACGTGTCATGGACCCTCGAGGAAAAGCAACCAGGTGCGGGGCGCCCCCGGAGATCGGATGGCCGAGGGCGTGTGAGGGAGCCATATGCGGGAGGCGTGTGCGAAACAGATGGCGAGGAGGGCACTCTCGTGCCGAAGCCCCTAGGAGATGAGTACTCCAACATTCTTTACATGAGTATAAGGCCAACTCCATCGCGCGACCCCAAACGGACGTCCGTTTTGTTCGGATTCTGTCTGTTTGGGTAGGGCAATGAGGTCGTGTTCGGGCCTGTCCTCGGATGCGGTGGCCGTGCGTCCAGCGCGCGGACGCATCCTGGCCGCATCCTGTCCGTGTGCATTTTTCTTTGCAAGTCTTTAACTTTTTTTCATTATTCATTTTTGGTACATGAAAAATACATCATCACATTTTGACTAGTAAAGCAAGACAAAAAAATAACCACAAGAATACATTTTAGAAGATACCCAACTTCCATAACTGCTCCCTTAAGTTGGGTTAGGACCTTCTCGATGCACTCATTGTTGATCTGTGGAGGAGGCTCGATCTAGCATCCTCCTTTCTTCTTCAAGCCAGAAGTAGATGTTGCTTCCTCACACCTAGTGTCGTGTCTAGCCTCTAATCTAGCAACAAGTGCACTTGTCTCATTTACAACCTCTATGCTAGCTAAAAGTGCACGGACATGTACTAAATTTCGCTCTATCAATATATCGATGTACTCTTCTCCCCAATACCAAAACTTGCATCCATGCTACACAATAAAATTTGAAGTTAGCACAACTAGTCAAATCTAGAGCACAAACCGAAGCTAAAAAGAGCACATACCCCATCGTTTAAGCACTTGATAAACACCCATTCGGGATGTTCCGGCGTTGTAGACATGCGGCGCACGACCATCCTTGGGCAGTGGTCGCACTTAATGAGTGGCAACGGTGCGCCGACGAGCTTTTGGGCAAGCACCGAGCCTGGCCGACCGCCATTCGTGTATCTGCCGACGGACCACCGACGATGCAGATCCGAGCGGCTAGAGGAGGAGCCACTGCCTGCATGTGGCTTTGCGGCCCTACCAGTGCCTTTCGGCGAGGTGCCCGGCCAGTCCATGGCGCGGCCCGGCCTCCCACAGCCAGGCGAGCTCAAGACCGACCGGATCCGCCCCAAATCCGACCGGCGGGTGCGCAAGCCAGGTGGCCGTGGTTGGGTAGCTCCGCGGCGCCGAGCAAAAGGGGTTGGCCGAGCGCGCGTCCAAACTGCACAGCTGCAATGGCGGCGGCGGCAGCGAGGGGAAGAGTGGGGAAGAGTGAAGGGGGGTGCGGCCGGAGGGAGGGAGGAGGGCGGATAGAAAAAGGCCCGCCCTGTGCCACCGACGGGCAGGCCAGGGGAGGACACGCGAAGACGGCCCGCGCGTCCGCATGGTGTCCATTTCACCCCAAAAGCGGCACAAACTTGGACTGCGGATGGGTCAAAAGCGGACACAAAACGAACAAAAGTTCGTTTGCTCCCGCGCGCTGGGCCGCCTCGTTTGTCCGTTTTACCCCAAACGGACGAAGACGGACAGGATAGGGTCGCGCGGTGGAGTTGTCCTAACCCATCCACTATCCACTTCCATCCACTACTAATAAAAGAGCAAACATTATCTTTGCTAAACGCACCCCACAAAACATACACGGACCCACTACTACCGCATGATTATCCCCACTAATCTATATCCAACGGCTAGCCTTCACCTGATATGTTTTCTGATGTGCACTTACTAATTTACATTGACTGACCGTACTCCACCGTGGAGGAAAACTTCCATGCGAAAGCAAACACAATCCCTACAATCACGTATCCCCCATTCCCACAAATAATAATAGACCTTCCAAATCCAAATCCAAAAACAAGAAACATATCCCACCGATATCCCCTTGCCGCTCAGAAACATCATCGCCTTCGCCTTCCTGGACGGCGACCTCGCCGCACGAAAACACCGCCGCCTTCCCTCGCCGCCCTCCACTGGCCATTAGATGCGCGGCTGCTCCTGCCTCACCTTCTCGCTGCAAACAGGTCGTCAGTTCCTTGCATCACCTGTGCCATCCTCTGAAAACATCAGGCAAGATTTTAATATTACACATTTCTTCTTGTTCTTGCAAGTTATCTTCTAGCTTCCTTGTGCTTTAAGAAAATGCAATCTACAGATTTATGACAACATAACTTGAATCTAATTCTAACTAATATATGCTTCCAGTCAACCCTCTTGACAGATTTTTGACTGGAGTATTCAGTCTACGAAGTCGACGTTATGACTTCTCCAAATCACTCGGGGGCACGCACCCCATTTCAGGATATAAGCAACATCCATTCCTCGGGTAACTATCAGCCAACTGAGCGCTTCTTTTTTTCTGGGTTGATGAACACTTCTATAACGAATGTGCTAATTTCCATTGTATATTTAAACAGACCCTAAAGAAATTAAGAGGCAGAGGGACAGAGAATATTATGCACAAAATAGAGAGGACATTCTGAAAAGACGTCGTGAGGCACGTTTAAAGAAGCAGAATGATAAACCTCTGCCGAATGATGAGCAAAATGTGCCACACACACCCCTAGCCATGTCCCAAAGTAAGTATGGCCATATACTGCATGCTTACGTATTATTCAGGTAACTTATGATACTCTAAATCATACATGTAGACCCTACGGAGCTGAAGAGGCGACTGGATAGGGAACGGTATTCACAAAATAGAGACGAAATATTAAAGAGATAACGTCACGCCTACAGAAAAGAAAATGGCTGACGCTTCCGCCGATATCAGTGTCCATGAAAATGAAACACAAACACCAATGTCCATACCCATTGGTAATGACGATCAACCAACTACAGTGAACCCTATTTGTTGATACTAACTAGCTTTCTCATCTATGTTGTAACGTCCCGAGACCGATGTGCCAGTTGTTCTCCAGTTATTCGCTGTTGTTATGTTATCGTTGCTTGCGTGTCATGCATTGCATATCTTGTCATCATGTGTATTGCATCATCATGTTTTCAAAACTTGCATCCGTCCGGGTTCTCCCCGTTCCTTCCGTTGTCCGTTCTGAGTCCAGACACACTCGCACGCGCCCGCGACATGTCCGTAATAGTATTTTATAAGTGGCCGGAAAATGTTTTCGGAATGGGATGAAAGTTGGCGTGTGGTCTTATTATAGTATAGATAGACCGCCTGTCAAGTTTCATCGCATTCGGAGTTCGTTTGACGCCCCAATGATTAACTATAGCGCCATTATAGCCGGTCTAACGACGGACGTTTTCGGTCTCCGGAAACAGATGCCGGGCCCTCTCTCTCTTTCTTCTTCCCCTCGCAGTCTCGCGACAACCCACCTAATCCATCCTCCTTCCCCTCTTCGCTTCCGGAGTTGTCTGATGCGACCGCACGGTCCGAAACCCTCTCTGCACAGTGCATCGAACCCCTCACGTGCGCGTCCAAGATTGTCCCGGACCTGACCCGGGCAGTCGTCACCGTTGGATCCGGATCATCCCCGAACGTCTACAAAACGTCACCGTTTTCTTATTTGGACTCCCTAGCCTATTCTTTCTGAACCGTCCGATTTTGATCGGAGGATCCAAACTCCCTCTTTTCCTATTTATAGACCACCACCTACCAAATCTAGCCTAACCCTAAAACCTAGGAGGCTTGTCCCTCCCCGCCGCCACTCCTCCCACATCGGGATCCCCTCCCGATCCAGTTCCACCCAAGACGAATCACAGCAACCACTTTCCTTCCTCGTGTTCAGATCCAGCCAATCCATCCGAGCCTCCTCTCGAGCTCCCTCAACGCCGCCATGCGAGAGCTTCGAGCAGCTTCGTCTCCTGCCTCTGCCACCTCGTCTACGGCGACCTGCGCCATCCCCGAGCACCTCAACCTTGCGCTGCCTCCAGGAGCCACCCAAGGAGAGCTTCGCGCTCATGTGCGAGCATGCACATGAGATTCTACGCCAGTGCCTCCCTTTACCTCTCCTTTTTTTTCCTCTCTGTTCCTCTCTCTCGCTCACGATCTCTCTGCCTCTCACCTCGCCTTCCTGCAGGAACGAACAGCGCCGCCGCCCATGGAACTCCTCGCCGTGGCCATGGAGCCCCAAGTCCCGCCGCCCTGGATCGCGTCTCCGGCAACCACACTCCCTTAGCCGCCTCCCTCGCTCCAGCTCCGCCGCCCAAGCTGCGCCGTCGCCTGCCGCAGTCTCTGTCATCGTCGTCTTCGAGGGTTCCTGACGAGGACGGCGCCCTCCTGTCCGTCTCGAGCGCGAAGTCCCTCGCCCGCACCTAGTTCCATCGTTGTTGCTCTTCCGCAAGCCGCCGCCGCGCCAAGTCCCTCGCCTCGCCGCCGTTTGCCACGCTCGCCGGAGCTCTGCTCCCAGCCGCCAGCGCCCCTGTTTAGTGCGAGCAGAACGAGCGCCTGCATCGCTCGGTCCAGCCGCGCGTTGACCGCGTGCGCCCAGCAACCGCCTCAGCCAGGCCCAGTTCGTCCCGGCCGGCCAGTCAAGCCGAACCACTCCAGATCTGGGCCTTTGGCCCATGGTGAGCAGCACACGAGCCCCTATGCAATGTGGGCCGGCCTTTGTTTCGGCTCGTATAGTTTTTTTTAGGATCTGCGATTTATCTATTTATCCAGGAGTCTGCAGATTTACAGAAAACCCCTCATAGTTCATGCATATAATAACTTATTAACTAAGCATCACATATAAAAACTTAATATATGAATCTTGCTTAGAATTTTGTGTAGATTAATAATATGTCACTTTCATCCATGTTTAAAATGTTTAAAATGTTGTTTGCATATATTTTCCCCTATGCCATGTAAAAATGATTTAATTCATAACTAAATAACCGTAGCTCCGATTCTAATAATCTTTATATGTAAATGGGGTAGAATTTTGCCTAGTTTAACACAGTGGCCTTATTTTGCATGCTTAACAACTCTAAAATTATGTTTAGGGCAGAACAGTACCAAACCTAATATATGCACATGAGGAGTTTCCGGAATTGTTGTTCGTTGTTTCCGGCCTCATTTAAACTTGACTAGATAGGTAGTTTTCATTTGCTCCACCTCTTGCCATGCTTATCAACATTTAATATTGTTGAGTACATAAACGAGAGAGAACTAAATAAGTCACATTGTGTTCCACTTAACTTGTAGTGTTGTTTGTGTACTTTGCCATGCCATGCTTCATTAAACCGGACATGCATCATACTTGATTGTGCATCATGCCATGATTACGTGTTGGTTGTTTACTATGTTGTGTGCTTCTTTCCGGTGTGGCTTCTTCGGGTTGGTTCCGATAACGTCGCGTTTGTGAGGACCCGTTCGACTACGTCCGTTTGTCTTCTTCATGGAATCGTTCTTCTTCCTTGCGGGATTTCAGGCAAGATGACCATACCCTCGAAATCACTTCTATCTTTGCTTGCTAGATGCTCGCTCTTTTGGTATGCCTATACTGCGATACCTACCACTTGCTTATCATGCCTCCCATATTGTTGAACCAAGCCTCTAACCCACCTTGTCCTAGCAAACCGTTGTTTGGCTATGTTACCGCTTTGCTCAGCCCCTCTTATAGCGTTGTTAGTTGCAGGTGAAGATGAAGTTTGTTCCTTGTTGGAACATGGCTATGTTGTTCCTTGTTGGAACATGTTTATTTGTTGGGATATCATGATATCTCTTATTTAATTAATACATCTATATACTTGGTAAAGGGTGGAAGGCTCGGCCTTATGCCTGGTGTTTTGTCCCACTCTTGCCGCCCTAGTTTCCGTCATACCGGTGTTATGTTCCCAGATTTTGCGTTCCTTACGCGGTTGGGCTATAATGGGAACCCCTTGACAGTTCGCCTTGAATAAAACTCTTCCAGCAATGCCCAACATTGGTTTTACCATTCGCCACCTAGCTTCTTTTTCCCTTGGGTTCCGCGGACTCAAGGGTCATCTTTATTTAAACCCCCCCCCCCCCGGGCCAGTGCTCCTCTGAGTGTTGGTCCAAACTAGAGTCCTGTGCAACGCCCCCTCGGGAAAACTCGAGGTTTGGTTTTAGTTGTATGGAGAGCTCATCTGAGTGTGCCCTGAGAACGAGATATGTGCAGCTCCTGTCGGAATTTGTCGGCACATTCAGGCGGTGTTGCTGGATTTGTTTTAACTTGTCGAAATGTCTTGTAGAACCGGGATACCGAGTCTGATCGGAATGTCTCGGGAGAAGGCTTATCCTTCGTTGACCGTGAGAGCTTGTCATGGGCTAAGTTGGGACACCCCTGTAGGGATATGATCTTTCAAAAGCCGTGCCCGCGGTTATGGGCAGATGGGAATTTGTTAATGTCCGGTTGTAGAAAACCTGAAGTTGACCTTAATTAAAATACATCAACCGCGTGTGTAACCGTGATGGTCTCTTCTCGGCGGAGTCCAGGAGGTGAACACGGTGTTGGAGTTATGCTTGACGTAGGTTGTTCTAGGATCACTTCTTGATCATACTTTTATCGACCGTGTTGTGCCTTCTCTTCTCGCTCTAATTTGCGTATGTTAGCCACCATATATGCTAGTCGCTTGCTGCAGCTACACCTCATACCTTTTACCCTTCCTATAAGCTTAAATAGTCTTGATCGCGAGGATATGAGATTGCTGAGTCCCCGTGACTCACAGATACTTCCAAAAACCAGCTTGCAGATGCCGTTGAACCGTGCAGATGACGCTACCAAGCTCAAGGAGGAGCTCGATGAAGATCTTGTCCTTTGTGTTGTTTCGTTCTAGTTGATCAGTAGTGGAGCCCAGTTGGGGTCGATCGGGGACCTTGTCGCATTTGGGGTTCTTCTTTTATTTTGGCTCCGTAGTCAGGCCTTGATTGTATCTGGATGATGTAATGCTTTATTTATGTATTGTGTGAAGTGGCGATTGTAAGCCAACTATGTATCTTTTTCCCTTATGTATTACATGGGTTGTGTGAAGATTATCTCATTTGCGACATTACTTTCAATGCGGTTATGCCTCTAAGTCGTGCTTCGACACGTGGGAGATATAGCCGCATCAAGGGCGTTACATATGTAGACCCTAAAGAGATACAGAGGAAAAGGGACAGGGAGCAGTATGCACAAAATAGGGATGAAATATTAAAACGACAACGCCTATCACGTAAGCAGAGAAAGGCTACTACGACCCTACTCACCAACGATAGCACCGTGTCACACACACCAGCTACAGGACAATCCGGTGTCACCCAGCTACAACAAATAGCGTCTGAAGGTTCTGTGCTACCATAACATATTGATTGCATGGTGTTATCTTATCGAATATAACAAAAAAAAATTTACTGATGTTATCTACAATTTTCATGCAGTAGCATCAAATATACCAAATTCATCTCTATCAGCTGAACATGCCCCCACGACAAGGAGAATACTTTAACATACGACGAGGAGTCCGATTGGTTGCACCGGAATGATGCATATCAGATACAACAAATTGGTGGACGCATTAGAGCTGTTGCTATGCCTCTTGGTCATAACATGCAATCAATCTCCACCGTCGTAAGAGATATTGCACAAGGTATGCTTTAATGGCTTTGGTTTGTAATCTTCTAAACAAGAACAAAACTATAATCAGCTTCTGAATGAAAGTTACTGTCAATTGAACACAATGCAGAGCCTCTCACACAACTTTCAGGGGTTCAGGCACCCCAACTTAGCAGAATACGTAACCCATATTTCTCAATTCAAGGTCCGGTTTAGTTCGTCCATTTAGTTATGGTGGAAGTGTGTCCATAGTGTTTATTTGACCGCAATTCCTGGTTCTCTTTCGTCTATTCAGGTATAGAGCCTTTTAATGGCTCCAGTCAACCAATGAAGACGCCAACTAATGATGAGAGACGCCCTGCAGAACCGTCTCCAGATGATACTCAAAGCACTCAAGATCTACAAAGTAATTTTTATGACCCTAGACTACTATAGTACCTGATTTTGTATGCTCTACTTATCTTGTGGTTTTTCGTAGTGGGCAACGACCAGATAGAAGATCCATATGGAATATTTGAGCCTGTTGTTCAACAACCCAATTTTGAAGGTACATTATATGTTTAGTCGTTCACTGTTCAGGTTCTTTGTTGACAATTTTGTGGCATTTATGTTTGACCAATATATTGCCTACTAGACTGCTTGGCGCCATTGCAAAATGGAGAATCTGTGTACCATGAGCCTGATGAGGAAGCTAGAATATTTATGGCCGAAGGTATGTCCATTGTCTATTTCCGAATTTACCATGAGCCTCATAGGTCTTCATTCATAATTTAATATATATTGTTCTTTAATGCTAGGTCTTGCTTATGAATCTTACCAACTTGGACGCCCACGAGCAGCACCAGTATCAAATACCGATGAATTCATTTACCGAAACCTACCTACAAAGCACCATGTCCTAAGAAAGGTTCCCGACTGCCGCCATTGTGGGGCATTGCGGTTTCCATTTGAGGGCCCAGCATTTTGTTGCAGAAAAGGAAAAGTCAATATTATTACTCCAGACGTTCCAGAAGAGCTGAAACGGTTGTTTACAAGTCAAGATAATGAGGATGCTAAATATTTCAGAGAGCATATACGGTATTTCAACTCGCACTTCTCATTCACAACTCTAGGAGTCACTCTTGATCGTCGAGTAAGCACTGCGGCAGGAACTGGAGTATATACATTTCGTGCATGTGGTGGCTTATACCACGCTCTTGATGGTCTGGTGTCGGCTGATAATGGACCTCGCCATTTGCAGCTCTATATTTATGATACAGATCAAGACTTGGTTCACAGGGCTATGAGGTCTCCAGATCTTAATATAGAACTCATACGAAAGATTCTGCGAATACTTGAGCATAACCCTTATGCACAAGTTTTAAAGAGTCTAGGGTCTGTTCCAAATCTAGATGAGTATAGGATCTCACTAAACACGGATATCAAATTGGATCAACGAAGGTACAATGCCCCAACGACTTCTCAGGTGGCAGCGATATGGGTTGAAGGGAGCGACCCAAAGAATTGCTTTGATAGAAGTGTTGTCGTACATGGAAAAAAAAGAAGACCGGCCCCTATATATTAGAGCATACTATGGGTGCTACGACCCATTGTCATATCCACTATTCTTCCCACATGGGGAGACTGGTTGGAATCGTAGGATGCCATATGTTGGCCCCCTCGATGACACCACACAATGTTCGTCGGGTGACCCTGCACCCCAAGTAAACCAAACCTCTGATTTATATACAGGTATGAGGTTCATTATTCATTTATATACTTGCTATTTATGAATGAAGACTTATGTTCTCATTTTTCTGTTATATGAAAACTTGATTACAGAAAGTGAACAAGTTGGGAATTTTGAACCACATGAAGACCATGCCACGGATTTACCTGCAGGTATCGGTCATCATTGCTTATTCTTCAATTCTTATGTGGTCAATTATTATCTGTGCAAACAACGTATTGAAGGTGAAATGTTGTCAATCTTGTAGATGACACGACCCAATATTCAGCGCATAATACTGCACCACAAGTAAACCAAACCTCTGATTTATCTACAGGTATGATGTGCACTATTAATTTATATACTTGCTATTTACAAATGAAGACTTATGTTCTCATTTTTCTATCACATGAAAACTTCATTACAGAAAGTGAACAAGTTGGGAATTTTGAACCACATGAAGACCATGCCACGGATTTACCTGCGGGTATCGGTCATCATTGCTTAATCTTTAATTCTTATATGGTCAACTATTATGCCTGCAAACAACATATTGAATTTGAAATGTTGTGAATCTTGTAGATGACAATGAATATAACCCAGATGAGGATTTTGGTGACAATGAGGTGAATGTAACAAAGGCCAGGAAATTTGTTAGTGCGAGGGAGTACTACTGCTTCAAACTGCAGGTCAGGAAGAAGCTTTTTAACATCATCTTGTTCGGGGCGCGCCTTTTCCAACAGTGGGCTGTTGACGTGTATATCAAGATGGAGACTATGAGGCTTGACTGGTACTCAAAGCCGGAAAATCAGAAGGTTATACGCGCTGACCTCTACCAGGTAACGTGCTTTTGTATATTCTAATAGATCATAATGCAACGACTTTATGGACATTCCATGCTTTTCTATAACCTTGTATACTATTATAGGGTCTTGTTGACACTGTCGTTGTCGGCGAGTCACGCTGTGATCGGATTGGCAAGAGAATCATGCTCCCACGTACATTTCCGGGTGGTGACCGTGACATGCAACGGAGGTTTCTAGATGCAATGGCAATAGTCCAGTGGTGGGGTAAACCGGATTATTTTATCACAATGACTTGCAATCCTTATTGGGAGGAGATAACTGAGAAATTGTTGCCTGGACAACTGCCACAAGACCGTCCAGACCTGGTGGCAAGAGTATACAAAGCTAAACAACGAGATATGATGGACTTACTGACTAAAGGTAAGCATTTCGGAGAAGTTGCGGCTTATGTACATGTCACGGAGTTTCAGAAACGAGGTCTCCCGCATGAGCATATACTTCTAATCATGAAAGCAAAAAGAAAGTTAGCGACCCCGGATGCCTATGATCGGGTGATATCTGCAGAGATACCTGACAAAGAAAAATACCCCATTCTACATGATCTAGTCATCAAACACATGATGCATGGACCCTGTGGTGAGTTGAAAAAAAGTTGTCCTTGCATGATTGATGGACAGTGCCGATTTCATTACCCGCGAGATTTTTGCAATGCCACACAACAAGGGAAAGACTCATATCCCATCTATAGAAGGAGGGACGATGGACGTGGAGTTAGGATCAGAGGAGCAAATTTGGACAATAGATGGGTGGTCCCTTACAACCCTTTTCTGCTTATGCGATACAACTACCACATTAATGTCGAAGCATGCTCAAGCATCAAGGCAGTCAAGTACTTGTTCAAGTACATCTACAAAGGGCATGATCGGACATCCTTTGCATTCAAGCAGGATATCATCAATGATGGTGGAATCATCAATGAAATCCGACAATATAGAGATGCACGATATGTAACTCCTCCAGAGGCTATTTACAGGATTTTTGGTTTTAAAATGTTTGGTGTCAGTCCATCTGTGCTGCAGCTCCAGCTTCATTTGCCAAACATGCATACAATTGCATTTAAATCTTGTGAAAATCTGGAAGATGTTCTCGCTCGACCATCTTCTTCCAAGTCCATGCTTACCGAGTACTTTGAGATGAACCGAAGGTTTCCAGAGGCACGAAAATGGTTGTACAGAGAGTTTCCAGAACATTATAGATGGATAGCTGGAAACAAGGAGTGGCAGAACAGAAGAAATAAGAGATCACAGATTGGAAGGCTTGTGTATGCACACCCTGCTGAAGGAGAAAGGTACTACTTGCGTGTCCTACTAAGTCATGTCCGGGGTGCCACTTCATTTGATGATTTAAAAACAGTAAATGGCAAGGCATGCAGTTCCTTCAGGGAGGCATGTGAGCACTTAGGCCTCATTGAGCACGACAGGACTCTTGATGATTGCATGACGGAGGCAGCCACATTTCAGATGCCTTGTGCCCTAAGACGGTTGTTTGCGACTATACTGGTATTTTGTGAGGCAACAGAAATCCGACAAATGTGGGACAAGCATCTAGCATCAATGTCTGAGGATTACCGTCGTAACCAATCCAATGAGGCAACACTTGAACAGATGGTGCTTAGGGATATCAGGGATATGTTGCAATCCATGGGAAAGGATATTACAACCTATGGACTTCCAGATCTGGTTGAGACCGATGGTTCTTATGATGGTGAGCACAGAGAGGTAACAGAGGAGAGGCAAGTCACCGTGGACAAAGAACATCTAGATCTATTTAGCAGTTTGAACGGTGAGCAGCTGGCTGGTTTCAATGACATAATGGATCATGTGATGAACCAAAAAAGTCAGGTGTTCTTTGTTGATGGTCCAGGAGGCACTGGGAAGACGTACTTGTACAAGGCATTGCTTGCAAAGGTGCGTTCCATGGGCCAAATAGCAATTGCAACTGCTACATCAGGTATAGCGGCGTCGATAATGCCTGGAGGACGGACTGCACACTCTAGGTTCAAAATTCCAATAAAGCTCACTAACAACAGCATGTGTAGTTTCACAAAGCAAAGCGGTACAGCGGAGTTGCTTAAACAGGCGTCCTTAATAATTTGGGACGAAGTCGCTATGACAAAACGTCAAGCTGTTGAGACGCTTGATAGATTGTTGCAGGATATAATGGAATGTCCTTTGCCGTTTGGGGGAAAGGTTGTCGTCTTTGGTGGGGATTTCAGGCAGGTCCTTCCCGTTGTGGCACGTGGGACAAGAGCGCAGATCACAGATGCTACACTTCTGAGATCATATTTGTGGGAGAAGACCCGCAAGATATGTCTCACGCACAATATGCGTGCACAGGCTGATCCTTGGTTCTCCAAATACCTCCTAAGGATCGGCAATGGAACAGAAGAGACAATTGGCGATGACTATGTGCGTCTCCCTGACGACATTGTGATCGGCTATACTGAGGATGAAAAAGCTATTAACACGCTCATTGAAGATGTCTTCCCATCGCTGCATGCCAATGCTAGATCGAGAGAGTACATGAGCGCACGTGCAATTCTTTCGACCAAGAATGATCATGTGGATGACCTGAATGATAAGATGATCTCCAGGTTTCCATGCGAAGAAAAGTTATATCATAGCTTCGACTCAATCGAGGATGACTTGCAAAATAATTACACAATTGATTTTTTGAACTCGATCACACCAAATGGCTTGCCACCGTATGTTTTGAGATTAAAGGTCAACTGCCCAGTCATTCTGCTTCGAAACCTCGACCCTCATAATGGCCTATGCAATGGAACACGACTTATGATCAGAGCCTTCCAAGATAATGCAATCGACGCGGAGATTGTTGGAGGTCAGCATGCTAGAAAGAGGGTGTTTATACCTAGGATCCCTATGTCGCCCTCGGAGGACATCTCACTTCCCTTCAAACTTAAGAGAAAACAGTTCCCCATCCGCCTAAGTTTTGCGATGACAATTAATAAGGCACAGGGTCAGACCATCCCAAACGTTGGTATTTACCTTCCTGAGCCTGTATTCTCACATGGTCAGCTATATGTTGCATTGTCAAGGGGAGTGTCAAGAGAGACGACATGGATTTTGGCCAAGCCAAACAAGGAGGTTGATAAATCCGGGAAAAGCACCAAGAACATTGTCTACAAAGATGTTTTAGAGAGATGAGGCGGGTGTGTCATTCCATTACTTCTTTGCAGCTACTATGTTGTTGCATCTATAACTATTTTTGGAACTAACATTATTTGTTTTTCATTTGCAGGTTTAGCCTACCATGATACGGTTACATGTATATTTTATGGATACATGCACATGATATTTTATTGTACCACACAGCACACTTTTGGAAGACAAATTTAGTTTCAGGGGCGAATTGGGGTGCCGCTGAGTAGCAATTACTTCCATTGTGTATGCCTCATTTTGTAATATACAATGGTACAATTTCTCAGTGCAGAAAAACGAGTAAACATATGTATGTTCCACAAGATCTCTTTATGCTGTTTTAAATGCAGAACATTACTGCATTTAAATATGTCAAAGGCTGTGAAACTCGCCTTCGTGGAAAGCTACCAAAGGTAATTTGTCCCAGGCACCCATTTGTAGGGAATACTTTTTACTTGGAACTGGGAAGAAGCTACATTCCAGGCACCCATTTGTCCCAGGCATGAAGTTGTGGACACCAACCAAACTGGCCCTTTATACACGCATGAATTTGATGTGGTATGATTGAGACGTGAACCTTGACCACAAATTCTAATGCTAAAATGTTATAAATTGTTTTTTCACTCTTCTACATACTAATATCATTTACATAAGTTTAGTCTCAATTCTCAAATTCCCAATAGTCATGTAGATACAGATATATAAGTTTAAAAGTTTGAGTACGCACACACCCAACTGATAATATCTCTTGACCGG
This sequence comes from Triticum urartu, assembly GCF_056163025.1. Lineage (NCBI taxonomy): Eukaryota > Viridiplantae > Streptophyta > Magnoliopsida > Poales > Poaceae > Triticum > Triticum urartu. The sequence goes on from NC_141876.1 coordinate 129,153,885, forward strand.
AGCGAGAAGCACGTGCAGGTAGTAATTAGTATGTAATAATTAGTGCTAAGGAGTGACAGCATGCTGAAACAAAACCTGAAAGCTAACCTTTTTCATATCACCAAGTGCAAATGCTTTATTTTTGCCTTGAAGAAATCTACAACTGCTACAACTCCAACAGTCTGACCTTCCCAAGCTACATCCTGCAAACAAACAACATTCTTAAGAATGGCTTGGCAGAAGTTAGCAACAGGTCATCATTACCTCCTGATGTTTATTTGGCATGAACATACATAACCCAGTTTCCTTTCTTGCATGTATGACTAGAACTGAAGTGTGAGAAGAAAAACACAGGAATTGCCCACTCCAAACAACAGACACACATAAGCTATCCCGCACGCTCAAACTGATCGACATCTATTTGTCCTTTCTAAACAACCAGAAAGAATGAATCTTCATGTGAAAGACAAATAACATAAAAATAATAATGAACTGGTTATATTAACCGGAGAGACTAAAGAGAACCACAAAGTGCCAAAAGAGTTCACATATATTCAGGACAGGCTTACTCCAAGATTAGACAGTAGGAAAACAGGATCACCCAAATTATATTTTTTCTCTCCAATTCGAAAACGACTCTCATGCTCAAACCTAGACTACTGAGCTACATAAGTATTGTACTGGAATGGATAGCAATTAGGATTTAGCAAGCAGATACAGCCATTTTCAATCTAAAGAAACTTTTAAGTGTGTGGTCTCTCATTACAGGATGCATTGTACACTCAAAATTCTAAACTGCACCTAATAAAAAATCATCATTTAATTTAATATATCATATAACAGATGACCGCCTGTTATTTCTGCTCAGCATACTTATCAGAACGCAAGTATCTAAGTCATCATTTCTTCGGCTCACAAATTTGCAAGATCATCAGAACAGTAAATGTGTTACTGAAACACACACACACACAATAAAACTGACATGAGACACCAAGATAAAACTTGATCTCCAGATGCAGAAACTCTACCATGAAGTAATATCATTCTGTCATACAATCCCTTTCTTGCAAGTCATGCCCCAAGTTACCATTTCTTACAGTAGCCTCTTAAGAGAAAGGATCCTGACTTTCTATCAATAAAAGCACCACTGTGTGTGTTCACCATCCAGCAGTGATATACCGTTTGTTAAACTCGAGTTCACAGTTGCGAATGCCTGAATCCACAAGTACCTGGAGCAACCGACCACGTAGGCAAGCTGGGAGCGCCTTCTCGGAGCAGGTGTGGGAGCGAAGCACGAGGTCGACTATCACGGTGGGCACGTAGACGAACTGGAACTCGGCCCGCTCCGAGATGCCCGCTGCCGCATCGTTTCCAGGATGCTCCTCTAGCTCGCATCTTGATCTGCGCTGGAACATGTGGACGGCGGCGACAGAGTCGATCTAGGGAAGAACGGCGGGGTTAGCGGCAAGGTGAGGTCGTGGTGGGGAGAGAAGGCGGCGGGCCGAGGCCATGGTGGGGAGAGGAGGCGGCGGCCGACAGGGCGAGGCCGTGGTGGGTAGATGAGGCAGTGGGGAGAGCAGGCGGGGCCACCATGGAATGGGGAGGGGAGAGAGTGAAGGTATGAGGAGAACAGGTAGGGAGCGTCTGGCGTGTCTTCCTTTTTTTTTTCTTGATCGATGGCCCACTCATTTTGGTCAAGTATTTAGTACTTCCTCCGTCCGAAAATACTTGTTCTCGAAATGGTTGTATCTAGACTTATTTTAGTTATAGATACATCCATTTTATCAATTTTTAGAACAAGTATTTTTGGACAGAGGGAGTACTATAGGTTATCGCAAGAAAAAGTATTAAGTATAGGGGTTCCTTTGTCAAGAAAAAGTATAGGGAAAAAATATATGCTTTGTCGAATTCAATTTTTTACTTATGGATAGCTTTTTGGTCATTTGGTTTATATTAGGGTCGGATGTTGTCCAATTCTTTTTTCTTATCAGGTGTGTCCATATGGCTGTCTGGTTGTGATCTTTTTCACGAAATAAGGGTTTAACAAAATATTCAGTCATGATATTTGTAAAAAATGATTGTTCTTATTGAATATATTTAAATTCTGTAATCATGCAAGTTATCTTGTGGTATGTGGATGTTATATTTTATGGAGTAGTATTTTGTCTGACACTCAATTAGGTATTTTTCGTTCTGTATCATTATGGTTATTCTGTGTTGTACTATTATTTCAAAACTAACTATAATTATCGGTTAATAGGCTCATATGACATATTTTAGAAAAAACTACTCCCTCCGTTCCAAAATTAGTGACTCAACTTTGTACTAATTTCAGTACAATGTTAGTACAAACTTGAGTCACATATTTTGGGACAGATGGAGTATTATTTTAGTGGACTCGGAATTGAATGGTGATAATATAAGAAATTGAGACTTTGGAAAATGGCGAAAATTACACAGACGTCACGATTGTATGATTCTGGATAGATCTCCCCCTAAAAACCTCAAAACATCACATATATCATCTAAAGTTTAGCTCATCACGCATGCATTTCTCCTTTGACCGTCTGTCAATTCAACAAACTGCGACTTGATAGATGAACTTTGCTTGTGCATCAGCATGCTCGATGATGTCCCTTTACTGGAGTAAGCGATATTTTTTAAATGGCTTGGTAAAAAGACTCTCTAAAGGAGAAATAAGACTTAAATTAAATATTTTTATAGACTAGGATACGTGCGTGATACGTGCATGCTTACTAGTGTATATAGGATTGCAATAGACAGCGACGGTTCACTGGCCATGATGGCATTTGCAAACGCCGTGTCCGGTAGTTTTAGTGTTTGGGATGTCATTTTTTATTAAAAAACATGGCATTTTGTTTAGTTTAGTGCATTTTCCCCCCGAAAAACTGCCACCGTCACAGCTTGATTATGTGGCTACGAGGGGGTTCGCTTTGGATTTCCTCCTGTGAATGGTCGCCAAATAGCATTAGGGAATATCCCTTAAAAACATTAGGGAATATGCATGCATAGTACTCCTACTAGTACTAGTACTTGTAATAATAATAACAAGCAGTTACTCTTGCTTAACCGTCTCAACTTCTTCCCTCCACGGATCCAAAACCTCCACGCTAACCCAACTCCGAAGGCGAAGCGAGATCAATCACCCACCCCCACCCACGCCCTATTTAGCCCCGTCATCAGACTTCTATAATCTTGAGCACGCTATACATACACGATACACAAAAACAGAAAAAAGATCAGGACGACCCCGACGCGCCACCACCTGCTCCTCCCGGCGGCTGCCTGCTCGACTCGATTCCCCAACCGCAGCAGGGTAGGTTTGATTCTCAGCTCGCTTCCAGTTTCGTTTCTCCCCGTGAGCCTCGGATTTCGGATCCCGGCGTTCCCTCACCCCCCTTGCTCGAGCTTTCCGATTCGTTCGGTGTCATCGCGCCTTCCCCGATCGATCCGCTTCCTCATACTGTTGATGATTCTGTTGGCCTGGCCCGGTCGATTCGATCGGCTTTACCGGTCGGTTTCATGGCTCCTTTGCGGCGTTGGCTTTGTTGTTATGTGAAATTTTCTGAAATTGGAACGGAGATGTTACAGGCTCAGCTGCTGTTCATGAGACCAATTCACCCCTTCCGTTTTCCTGCGGTTTCCTGATCAAAATTGATTGATGGGTTTGCTAATTCCGTATGTGTTAATTCCTATTTTTTGCAGGTCAACGACAGAACCTATCGCGCGATGGGCTTGGGACTGAGATTGCCGTTCTTCCTACTCCTCTTGCTGCTGGTCAGCCTGGGAGCCGCACAAGGCCGGAGCACAGGTATATCTCACACAACAGCCCCTTTCCAATCCCATGATGCTAGTTATGTTGTTTATTCATCTCTAAATCGACATCAGTGGCTTGGGGTTGGAATTAGAACTGGAATTAAGGATACACCTGTTGTGAAATCTTCTTATGCGAATTCGTAGTATTGGTGTCGAAATTGAAGTTGTCATATCGTCCAATTGCTTCCATGATATCATGTGCTTGTAAATCATGCATGGCTGTATAAGGATAGAATTTGGACAGCCTATGTCATTGTTAACATCGTCAACTTCTAGTATATGTTGATGCTTGGTTTTCTAATTCCTTATTATGCTGTTAGTTCGCTTTCTGTAGTTCAAGGCTTAGATGGGGAATGTGCATGAACAAGATACACACATGAATACATGATAGTGCATATCATCTTCAGTGTTAGAAGGTTCAGGTTTATAGAGATATTCCTCCTTGTGTTCGCAATTGTTCTGGCCAGTAACATCTGATTTGTTTGTTCCCAGTTTTTCTTGATATCCAGGAGGAGGCTCGAGGCTCTGGTCAAATCATCAAGGATCAACTAACTTTGAGCAAAATTCCCGTGCGTGTTGAGAGGGGCAGCCCACTATGCCCAGCTTGTGAGAAGTTTACAGAGGAAGCTCTTAGCTATCTTAGTCAGAAACAATCACAAGATAAGATGATGGAGGTCCTTCATGAAGCTTGTTCTCAGACATTCTCGTTGGAAAAGAAGGTAGTAATTTTGAACACTTTGGCCTGTAATTCATTACATAGAGTTTTAGTTACTGTAGAAAGATTGATGAAAAGATACTATATGCATAGTGATTATATTTTCTTGATAAAAAGATACCCTAAACAGAAATAGTTTATAGATTTTTCTAAGCAACATTCTGTCTCTGCAGTGTGTTGAGTTTGTGGACTCCTATGCAACTCTCTTATTTGCCAAGATCGCTGAGATCAAGCCAGAAGAGTTCTGCAAACGAAATGGCCTCTGCAGGGACAATGCTCTTCTGTCTGGTGTGAGAAGTGAGAGCACATGCGTGTTTTGCCACCACCTCATGGATGAAGTTTTGTCCAAACTGAAGGATCCTGATGCTGAGGTATTTCCTTTATCTCACTTGCATCGTTGGTGTCTTCACCTTTACCTTGTGTCTGCCTTTAATAATTTCCATATGATATCTGTAGTTTGAGATAATTCAAATTCTCCTCAAGGAGTGCAAGAAGATCGAAGGTCATGAACAGCAGGTAAGCTATATCCGGCTCATCTTTTAAAAACAAAATAATGCGCAAAGGAGACATCTCAGCTTCTTCGGTTAATGTTCAATATATAGCACGCAAAGGATGCACAGGCTGATAATTTTCTTGTTCGACAGTGCAAACGACTGGTCCTGCAATACATCCCTCTCATCCTGGTGAACGGAGAGAAGTTCCTCGAGAAGAACGATATATGTACCATTGTCCAAGCGTGCGATGCTGGCAAAAAGACAATGGTCGGGCCATTCTCCGAGGAGGGTTTGTTGCGTGATGCATGAAGGTAGAAAGACCACACCAGGCTGCGTAAACCCAGACGAAACATTATGCACTAGTTCTTCCTTGTTGTACATAGGTGTCCAAAAATTCGTCTGGCTTTTGCCTTGTACTGCTGCTCCTGCATTCTGTGGATGCTTTGTATTATAAAGGGAGCGGCATGACAAACAGTTTATTATGTCAACTTGAAGCCGTGTTGTACTTATTACTTCGTCAGTGTTTAATTTGTAATGACATTTGAACAACTGTAGATACTAAATCGAGTTTCAGTCTGTCTGCTAATAATGGGGCTCTAGTCTCGTCATATGCCTTGTTTTGACTATGAGATTTCGGTCGGTGAAGAGCTAGATTTTCTGTCCCCTTTGCCGTTGAACATGCTAACAAGTGGATTGCCCCTACCAAAGAGTTGGTGCCAAATTTTTGGTTGAGGTTTTGCTTGCCAATGGATTGGCCAGTTGGCTAGAAAAACTTTGGCCAACTACCATAGAAAATAAAAAAACACTATTGCAAACATTGGTATTCTATACATAAAAAACATGTTAATAAATGCATGCGGGGACATGATTTTCTGAATTGTCTTTATGCAACGAAAATATCATGAGATGATACATTCTTTTAGGTCATTGAGCTTTTTCTTAAGTGAAGGACTCCACGAAAAGAATATAACATTTCAAGCACATAAGAGAAATAGAATAAAATGTTGTACTCCCTCCATTTTTCTAAACAAGGCCACTTTGTTCAACAAAAAATATGGATTATATGTCATCAAAAATATATCAGCAAAAAGTTCTTTGAAATATACATTCAATGACATACTTTTTGTTGCATATAATTCATTGTTAATCGAAGTTAGACATAAAAATATGAAATAGCCTTATATATAGACATGAAGGGAGTAGGTAAAGTGCAACCAAATAAAACCCAATAATATCTCGAGTTCTCGACTGCAAGCACAAGCAACCGTGCAATGTGAGTGAAGAGAGGGGTAGAGTGACTTCGGATCAAATCATGCTTACCCTATACCACCACCGACGTCTTGGAATAAGGCTGTCCATAGTTGGACTATCATACCTAACACTATTGTGCATGTCAACTAGGCAATTTTAATGATGTGGCATAGAATACAAAAGAGAGACATATCATGATACCGTACCATAACAAATACTCCTTCCGTTCCTAAATATTTGTCTTTCTAGATATTTCAACAAGTGACTACATACGAAGAAAAATGAGTGAATCTACGCTCTAAAATATATCTATATACATCCGTCTGTGGTATCCATTTGAAATCTTTAGAAAGACAAATATTTAGGAACGGAGGGAGTATTATACTATATATGTTTTGCATGACAGTAAATAAGATCATCTAAGATACTAATCTATGATACTATGACACTAACTTATGATACTACCAAATGCTGGTCTCTTAGCAATGTTATTATAGGCAAAATGCTGATGTAGCACTGCAATTAAAAAGAGGGAGTGGAGTTGTATCTTACCTAAGATCGACTCTTAGCTCATTTTTATGTGTAGTGCAATTAATGTTTTGATCTTTTGTGCCTTACCTTCTTATTTTTCACTTCTTTTCTTCTCTCTGCAACTAAGGAACAGTGTTAAGATTCCAAAAAAATCCTTAATAAACTGATTAAATACAATATCACTTAGATACACCCCCTAAATACAATGCATTGGGGTGACTGTCTTTTATTTATTTGTATATATCTATGATGACGTGTTAAGACTTTGTTTTTTGCGAGCCTTGCCTTTCTCTTTTTTTTGCGTAAATCAGGCCTTAGAAATGAGAGCATAGAAAACTGCAGAGCTGGCTAATTAAATGAAAGGATTTCGAACCAATTGTTTTGCTAATTCAACAAGAATGACATGTTAAGAGACAATGCATCGGGAGTGCCGATCAAATACTATAATATTCTCTCTCTATTACTTTTTATAAAACGTTTTAGACAACTGATTTTGAACTGCTTTTGAGCTGTTCGAACTATCTAAAACATCTTATAAAAATGAACATAGAGATTATCAAATACTCCGTATTATAATATCTCGAGCAGGAGCAACATTACAACGCGAGCGAAGAGGCGATGGGGCTGACAAGGAGGGAAGGGAGGCAGAGGCGAGTCAACTCCAGCCCGCCCGGTCACCGGCCGGAGGGGAGAATGGCGGAGACAGGTCCGACCCACCGGCTCCGCGCGCGCGCCGAGGCGGCGGTGGCGTCCCTGGTGGACGTCCGCCCCCACGAGATGGCCCCGCTGACCAGCGCCGCCTCCACCTTCTTCTTCGTAAGCCATCTCTCTCGTCGAATCTGTACCTTCCAAATTCAGCCACCAGCGGAGAACGGAAAATCCTCACTCTATGGGTGACGCAGATCCTGAGCGCCTACTTCGTGGTGCTGCCGCTGCGGGACGAGGGGGCCATCTCGCTGGGCCTCGGCGCCCTCCCGGGCCTCTTCGCCGGCTCGCTCGTGCTCACCGTCCTCGCGGCCCCCGTCGCCTCCCTCGCCTTCTCGCTCCCGTCCGTCCCCAAGTCCAGGGTCCGTGCCTTCCTCACTTGGGTCGTTTCTGTTTGCTTGTGTTTAAACGGGAACAATTCAACCACAGCAGACAAAAGCAATGCAAATAATGCAAGGATCCAACAGAACAAAGACTGTACTTCCCTAAACACCACACCACCAGTTTTTTTTTAAAAAAACACCACACCACCAAGACAAGAATTATAAACCAAACGCCTAGTTGGACTTAGTTTAAAACACACACACACACCTTCGCCAGAACCTATTTACTTTAGCAGAAATAAAATGTATGTTTTTGCAATGATCTGCTATTTCATGTGGTTTATGTCTAGGGCTGCAAGTCAATCTTAAATATAAGCTTCTGTTATTTTCCTTTGACGCGCCCCTGTTTTTATTCAGGTAATTGGCGATGATTTTATGAAGTCGAAATTTTCCAGTACTCCCTCCGTTCCAAAATAAGTGTCATGGTTTTAGTTCAAATAAGACTTACACCCTCCGTCCCATAATATAAGAGCGTTTAGGGAGTATTTTGGAACAGCGGGACTAGCAATTATTTTTCCTTCACCGACACAAGCTAATTCCTATCACCTGTACCTGCAATTTCAGGCTTTGGTTTTGATACACAGGTTCTTCAGCATATCCGTTCTTGTATTTTTTGTGCTTTGGTTTGCCTCGAAGCCGGGCTCCCCATCTACCGCCCAGGTAACACACACTGATAACATGGTGGATTATTTTCTCTTTTTCTGTATGCATGTTTAGTTTCCCTGGAGTTTGCAAGTATCCCATGCTGATATTACACCGGAAAAAATATTTTTGAATCCATCTGCCATCTTGCACTCCAGCCACTTTGCTCGCTTTCTAAATTTCCTAATTGAAGAAGGCAGGGCCAAACTTATTTTTGTTTCTTTTTGTCGATATTATGATCAAGTCAAGTGAAGATGGTTCAAATAAACCTGCTGGCTGGGGAAACCACAGCTGGTTATACATAGTTGTGAGAATAAGCTTCTTTCTCTGGGTAAGCCATTTCCTGTTACATGATCCTGTCCATGTTTTTGAGATTTAAGTTATCGTCCATTTGAATTACTCTCTTCATCTGAAGGTTGCTTTGCTTAATCTCATTACAATATCATCCACTTGGGCAAGGGTAATTGATGTCATGGACAGTGAGGTATCATTTGACAACCGCACCAGAAAATATCGGTTACCCCTTAGACATTTCACATGTTCTTTTCAAATCCTTATTTCTCTTTTGATTCAGTCAGGTTCAAGATTGTTTGGTTTTATCGGGGCTGGTGCTACGCTAGGGCAACTTTTTGGTTCTTTGTTTGCTGCAAGCATGGCATGGATGGGACCCTGTATGTATCTAGGACGTTCCTCTGAATAACATAATGAGCTCCTGTCTGATTTTTCATGGATGCAATGTCATATGTACTAAAATTTCCTCAGTTCTGCTCCTATTTTCCTCCCTCTTGATGGAACTTGCTGCACTGTCATCTAAAGGAATTTGCATTGATGCTAATCATGGTTCAACAGAATTGCCATCAACAGGGTATGTAATCCTTCTGGGCATGAGTTACAAGTTCTTGACTTATTTTCCTGTTAATTTTGACATGAGTAACCAGCATGTTTTATGTACAAAATTTCTTTCTTGATTAACCTTAGCGAATTTTGAGCCACAAATACAGTCTCTGAAATCTGAATAGTCCACTTTATGACTAACTTGGAATGATTTTATTAGTTTCAAAAAGTTATGATAAAAAATAGGAGTTAAAATGGTGGGCTTTTACATTATTTTTTAGGTGTTACTGATGATTTTATTCGACTTGTTGGTGCCTCCTTTTGTTCACAAGCGAGCATTTAAGACATTCCAATTTATTACAAACTGCAGAGCAGAACCAAGTCAAAATACCGAGCTTGGTGATGAAATGTCTTCGCTGGTCACTTCACCTAGAACACCTTCCCAATCTCAAAAGACAAAGCCTGGGATTTTTGTGATGTTTGAAGGTTTCTGGCTGATCATGCGCTCGCCTTACCTGATATACATATCTCTGTTTCTATGGCTGAGTGCAGTTGTCTCATCCTTCTTTTACTTCCAGGTATGATTGTTCTCCTTTCGTGTATGACATTGATGATAAGTTGTGCAATCCCGGGAGCATGTTGCTTCCTTAAATAAATTGTACTCCCTCCGTCCGGAAATACTTGTCATCAAAATGAATAAAAGGGGATGTATCTAGATGTATTTTAGTTCTAGATACATCCCTTTTTATCCATTTTGATGACAAGTATTTTCGGACGGAGGGAGTAGAACACAAAGGATCCTCCATTTTCTCACCCAACCTTTTCTCCTTGATTTCCAGAAAGTAACTATAGTTGCTACTACAATATCAAGCCCAACTGCCAGAAGGAGAACATTTGCACTGATAAACAGCTTTATAGCAGTTTTTATTCTTGCCGGACAGCTCACTTTGACGGTATTTTTTTCATCTTGATATTATCCTCGTTTTACTCTACTTCATTACCCCCTTTTCAGTGTGAATAAGTGAATATCAGGCAGATAAGTTGTCACCAAAGAATTACCTTATTAAAAGATATAAATATAATCAAACTTATATCACCCTCTCTTAATATCTATGCTGTTTGTTTCCTTAATGCAAATCATAATTGCAATAGTAATTCCATAATAACTTCCACTTCAAGATCAGCATGTCAACAATGTAATTGCCGTATAAGATTACTGAATAAAATTTATAAATGTGCACCTCCCGTTTTTGCTATTTTTTCTGTGTACAGTGTTTACTGAATATTTTTTTGTGGGACACCCGGTTATTACTTTCAAGAAAATAACCTTCCATCATGCGATGGAATCTCAATACGCTTCCCCTTCGAAACTAATTCCCGTGCACATTCAGATAATTCCAATTAGACACCCATGCGTTCTGCATTTCTAATATCTGTGTCAAGGGACAAACTTCATGCAGTGTAGTCCAACTGATGCATGCTGTGACTCTAGCTGTCTAACAATTCCACAATGATATTTGGTGGTGAATAAAACAATATAAATTGACAAATCAAGATATGCCTCAGCCAAATGGTAGTTAGAAGACTCTGCAATGACCAACCTAGATTAGTGTTTTCTTTTCATTCGTATGACCTGTTTAGATCATAGGTATCTTGTCGCCCTATCAATTTCTGGGTATATGATTTGAACAAGTATTTATTTCAGGGTCATATCCTTACAGTAGCTGGTGTAACGGTTGCTATTTGCGCATCTCCATTTATTGCTGCCTCAAATTTGGTTGCCCTTGCTGTATGGCCAACTTGGTTTGCTGTTGCTGTCACTGAAACAATTCGAAAGGTATCGATAGACCAGGGCATTCTTACTGAACTCTCGATGCCATTTTCTACCATTAGATGTTGATATAAAAAGATGCATGTAAAGGTAATGCATATGCAAAAGCTGAGTAGCCATTACCATTGAATTTATGCAGACACACTATATCTTTAGTTTGGTTTAGTACCCTCAAATGATTTCGTATGAAAGAGCTTATGTGTTTTAGTATATTTTTCCTATTGTTAATAAGCTGAGAAATCATCAACGGCAGGATTCATTTTCACTTCAGTTCGAATATTAGTGCAGCTTCATCTAGTTGCATCTGGAACCAATGCATGATAACATCTGTTATACTCAAAATTAATCAAGGCGCTGGCTCTGTATGTAATTAATATATCAAAAATCATTATACTGCCAGTGGTTAGCAAAATTCTTGTTTGGTAAAAGGGTTATAGCCACAACCGATTTTCTTCATCTACCAACACTGATTTAGGCAAAAGAAATACTGATTTAGGGCATACTGATTGTTTTTTGGTACTAGGTGATGTTTGTGAGTACCTACTATTTGTTGTATTTACTACTCCCTCCTTTCCAAAACACTTGTCATGGTTTTAGTTCAAATTTGAACTAAAACCACGACAAGTATTGGTTTTAGTTCAAATTTGAATTAAAACCACGACAAGTATTTTGAAACGGAGGGAGTACATGTTATTATTTCTATCTTCAGGTATACTCTGAGATAAACACATAATTATTCTAATTTGTTGTTTCTCAATCTTTTAACTTCGTTGCAGGTAACTACCTATGTTTTGACTAGACCGGGAAGGGAGTTATTATTTACTGTTGTCTCACAGGATGAGAAGTACAAAGCCAAGGTAAAAAATGAGTTATGTAATTTGAGCATGCTAACTACTAGGAAACATGATGAGGCATGACTTGGTCTCCATAGATGATCAAATGATAATAGCATATAAATGGGATATAACCCTTTCGCTCTCATTTTGACCGGTTTCCACCTGATTTTATTTGGAGGTGAGGTCCACTAGCTGTCCACCTGGGCCCAGAATGATTTTAGTAACTTGGATCACCACAGTAGGGATCAAATTATCGTTTTTAGACACATGATACTCGGCGTCAAGTGAACAATTTAAGCATTCAACATTTTTCCTTCTAATTAATTGCGGCGCATCAGGGGAACTACTGCTCTCTGCAAATAGTAGGAGTACATCAATAACCTAAAAAGTCTAATTCGGAGACAGTATTTGCCACCGAGGAGTGCTTTTGCTACTGTTGAGTACTCACCTTATTGCAAGTGTAATATTTTTTTAAAGCATCTTGCCTGATATTGGCAAATCATGTGGATTTTATCTTGTTTTGCTGCCCATTTTCTGTGTTGATTTTGTCTTATTAATTTGGCTAAATAAACGTTTTCCTGTAGGTCTGTATAGATGTTATTGTTCAAAGGCTTGGTGATGCGACAGCTGCTGGAATTTACACATTACTTTTCAGCAGCTTCGAGAAGAAAATATCCATTGTCAACCTCTATGCATTGCCGGTATGAATCATGTCTGATCATTTACTTGCTCATTTCCGTTTACCGTATCATATTGTATGTTTATTGTGTTTTTTAATCTCTCAAAGATAGCTCCTTGGCATTGTAGTCTGTTTGATCATGCCTCAGTAGGTAATTCTTGATGCAGATGTTGCACTAATACTTTGCTAGAAACTAATTAAGATACACTTTTCTCGTGTGAAGATGCTTTGAATGGAAAAATGTCCATGTCTGGATATTTGGCTGGTCAAAAGTGTGTATACTCCCACCAAAGCGTTCAAAGTCTGGGGAGCTCTTTGCTAGCTGAACTGCTGAACACAACTGAATATATAATCCATGCTGAAATTTAAAATATCTTGCTTCAAACCTTTTACCTATCTCTACTTGTATGTTAAAACCTGGTTAACTTTGCCAACTACTGCTGACCCTTCTTATTCCACAACTAGTACAATTTATGGGTTTGCTAAACACAATCGCCTGATTTTTTGATAACTCTGTCGATTTTGTGGTTGCTGGATCTGCACAGAGATGCGTGTGGGAGATGTGCTTTTAGGAATAATCAATGAATTGGGTGGGGTTGAACCTATGACCTCTCGCTGCACACCTTACTTGACTACTGCCACCATACCAGTTGTACTAGAGCTGGGTCGATTAATTTGGATCGGAGGGGGTAGTTAAGTTACACCTTTTGTTTTTTTGTTGCGTAATTACACACCCTTTCGGAATCGACTGTGTTTCAGTGAACTCTCAGTGATTAAGTTCCATGCGGTCCCTACAAATTTCCAGACAAATATCTTGGTGTTAACTGTGCAGCATTTTTTTTTTGCCTTTTTTGGGGGTCATGGGACATGTCTAATGATTTGTGCTTATTCCTTTTGTTACCAGCTCTGCTTTGTCTGGCTTCTCATTGCATTTCATTTGGGACGGCTCCAGACAAATCTTGCCAAGCTTCAGGCAGCTTCTGACCCGTCCTAGTTCCTCCCAAACATGTACCTGGAACCTAAAAAATAGGTATCGTGGTGCTTCTTGACATCTATCAAGACATGTGGTTGAGTAAGGCTGTTTGTGCCTGGCTTTTACTTTTCTAGGATATCGACTCAAGACAGTGAAGTTGTTCGAGAATGCAGAAGTACAGTATGTCCTGAAGACAATGTTTTTGCCACCAGCATTGATTTTGTCTGCACATTTCAAAGGAGCTACAAATTGACGAACGGACATTCGAATATAACACTGGAAGTAAAGTAACTACCTGAAGGGTGAACATAGAGGAAGACATAAATAGTACTAGCAGGCTAGCAGCTTAGAGTATAAGAATACACGAATTTTGTATCTGCTTTTAGTCCATCCTTTCATGGTGGAAAATTGTGTCATGCAAACTTTAAGCATGTTAATTCATTGTTTATGGGGAAAAGTAGGGCTGGATAGGTTGGGCATTGTTCTGTTGTGCTGCATAAAATAATGTACTGTCCAATACCACTCCCAGACTGCATATCATTTGCAGAGATGTGTAATACCGACAACCATCTGATGAACCCGGACTACTGATGCTACGATGAAATATTTCTGTATTTTTTTGTGTGATTTGAACTGGCTTCCCTGTGAAACTTTCGTGAAATTTGGAAGTCTTAAGAGCATCTACAACCGAGCACCCCAAACCGTCCCCAAATGCCTGAGCGGACGGCCCGGTCACTTACCGGTTGTGAAAAACCGACCCAGACGGGTGTCTTAAATTGTCCTCAAACGCCCGATGCTCCTCATATCCAACCCAAATACGAGGTGGATATGAGGCGGCCCTGGCATGTCCGCCATGTCTGTTTGGCCTAGCCCGGTCTACTCGTGCCTCACAACTATCCCCATCTGAAAAACCCTAGACACCGGTCAATCTGAACTCCACTTCCCTCCCCTCTTCGTCCACTCCATTTCCGATCCCTCCCCTTTGATCCGATGGCCGGCGAGGAAGTAGCGGTGGCTCCGATGCCGACTCCGACGGCTGGAGCATTGATGTGGAGGATGTGGCCCTCCGCATCGCCTTGAGGAGGTCGTTACTCGAACAAGGCGGCCGTAGCAGCGACAGATCTTCTTCCTGAGCGCCCGTCGATGCAGCGCTGACGACATCGCTGGCCCGTCCTGCCCGGCGCGTAGCTCCGCTCCCGTCCTTTAGGTACGCTAGCAACCACCACCCTCTATTCCGGAAGTGGTACCCGGCCACTGCTGGGTCCTCGTGCCCGCACAGGCGTCGACGCGCATGAGAAGGCCCAAGTCCGAGGCACGAGCAGCCCGCCACGAGCAGTAACGGGTAAGGGAGAGGGCAGCGGCAGGGGAGGCGCTGACCAGACGCCGGGCACGCGCGAGCATGCTGGCTGATCTCAATGCCACGCTCCTCGTGTCAGTCCTCCGCCGCTCTCTCACGGCGGCGAGACAGATGCACGGTGCCTCCGCTGCAAGAATGTCAAGGCACTCTGACTTGCATCAAGTTGTTAGAGCATGAGGCAAGCACGGAGGTGGCGACAAAAGCGGCCCGCCATGCGAAGGAGCAGGACCGCTTGCTCCGCAGGCTGTCGTGCCGAAGCTGCTGCTCAGACTCCGACTTGACAGGCGGTTCCACCTCCAGCTTCGACGACGACGCACCACCGCACACCTACGCCTACACAGAGATGTGGGGCACAACCGCATCGACGACCGGAAGGGTAAGGGGCCGACGAGGAAATGGTGATTTCCTCCGCCCTTTGTAGTATTGATTTGCACTCTCCGCCATTGAACTCCGATGAACTATGCTCCTTTTGTGCGGCGATGAAATGTCGATCCGATGAACTGCATGCGTTCAACGTCTTTTATGTAGCTGTGCATGGGTTGTATGGTTTTGAGGTTTCGAAAATGAGGGACGTGGGTGTGGAAGCCAATAAATAAGGCATGCCCGGTCAGTGCCCGCGGACGCGGCGAGGGCCTGGATTTGCTATCTCTTGTTGTAGATGCTCTAAGAGCAACTCCAACATGCCAACCCAAACAGATGCACGCTTTGTCCGCTTTTCTCCGTTTGGGTCGGCCACGCGCTCGTTGTCCGCCCTCTTTTTCGTTTGGGTCGGCGGTGCGCCTAGCTGTAAGGGCATATTTATCCCTAAGTGTTTTGGTGATTGATGACAACGCATTTGCGGACTAATCGTGTGCCTTGAATATTCCAGACACTTCATTGCTAGGCACAAGACGATTGGGTGCCCCTCAAAGACTGATGAAGACGGCGTCTTTTCTACGTTTCTTTTTGGTGGATTTGAGTCGTAGGAAAGCCGTACTATTAAGAGGGGGTCCGCATTGGAAAGGTTTGGGTGGAATCATCACGTACACGTCTCCTTCTTGTCCCCTCCTTTTTCCTTGGAGCTTTCTCCGTTTTCTTGCCTCCCTTGTCTGGCTGCTGTGGTTGGTCGCGGTAGTACTGCTCCCAGGAAAATGGTAGTACCGTAGGCATCCGCGGTAGTACCATGCGGTGGCGCGGTAGTACCGCAGGTGCCCACGGTAGTACCGCTCCCCTGGAGCCGCACTACCGCTGCCCACCAGGCTAGTGCCGCCCCTTTGCGGTAGTAGGGGCGGATGTAATTTTTTACATCCGCACCTACCGCGGTAGTACCGTTTTCGCCGAGCGGTAGTACCGCGCTATGCAGTCAGGCAGTAGTACCACCCCTCGGCGGTACTACTGTGTCGGGTTTTTGCTACTTCCGTTTCTTTGCGGAAGTAGGCACGGAAGTTCCCTTCCCCCTGGCTGGGGGTTTTTGCCTTGCGGTAGTACCGCATGGGGGGCGCGGTAGTATCGCGCGTGCGGAAGTACCGCCCCCAGCTCCGGCGCGTCTGTTTATCTTTACTGTCGCTGGAGTTGCGGCAGTACCGTGGGTCGGTACGGTAGTACCGCACAGCCGTGCGGTAGTACCGCTTGGTTGCAAGCAGTAGTACCGCGCGGCCTTGCGGTAGTACCGCTGGCCAGGCGCGGTAGTACCGCTGGCCGCGGGCTGGTTGGTGGGTAACGGTTGGATCCTTTTCCCACACTATATAAAGGGTCCCCTTCTTCCCCGTTGACTCACCTCTTCCACCCCTAAGCTCCATTATTGCTCTAAGCTCCATTTTCGCCCGATCTCACTCCCTAGCCGACCAAACTTGTTGATTTGCTCGGGAGTGGTTGAGAAGGCCTCGATCTACACTTCCACCAAGAGATATTTGATCCCCCCCACTAATCCCTTGCGGATCTTATTACTCTTGGGTGTTTGAGCATCCTAGACGGTTGAGGTCACCGCGAAGCCATAGTCCATTGTGGTGAAGCTTTGTGGTGTCGTTGGGAGCCTCCAATTGAGTTGTGGAGATTGCCCCAACCTAGTTTGTAAAGGTTCGGTTGCCGCCTCCAAGGGCACCAATAGTGGAATCACGGCATCTCGCATTGTGTGAGGGCGTGAGGAGAATACGGTGGCCCTAGTGGCTTCTTTGGGAGCATTGTGCCTCCACGCCGCTCCAACGGAGACATACTTCCTCTCAAAGGGAAGAAACTTCGGGAATACATCCTCGTCTCCACCGTCTCCACTCTTGGTTATCTCGTGCCTTTACTTGTGCAAGCTTATTTGTTTCATATATCTTGCTTGCTTGTGTTCCTATCCTTGTTGCATCATATAGGTTGCTCACCTAGTTGCATATCTAGATAACCTACTTTGATGCAAAGTTTAAATTGTTAAAGAAAAGCTAAAAATTGTTAGTTGCCTATTCACCCCCCCTCTAGTCAACCATATCGATCCTTTCAATTGGTATCAGAGCCTCGTCTCTTTATTAAGGACTTTACCGTCCAAAGAGTATGGTTGATACCGTAGACGGTGTGGAGGAACACTCCGGTGTGAATCCGACCTCGTCTACGGGCGATGGGGGAACCTCGGTCTCTCGTGAGGAGTTCAATGTGGCCTTGGAGACATTGAAAACCTCCATGACGACCGAAGTTGAAAGCATGTTTACTAAATTTCTTGAGGGGCTTAAACTATCCACCGCACCGTTGAAAGTGGGTGACCCCACCGACAAGGTGACAGATGCTATCCCCGACAAGGGGGAAGCTAGTAGTGAAAAGGCTCCTTCTTCTAGTGGTAAAAATGGTACCGGCATCTTTGCTCATGTGGAACCACCACTTGTTTATGGTGGACCGGTTCCTTCCACTCATTTGAATCATGCCGGTCCTCCCCCTAAGATTGTGAAAAATGAGGACTTTGATTCTTGGGTTTACCGCTTTAAACGTCATTTAAATCATGTGAACACTAACCTTTGGAGAATCATTGAAGAAGGTTTCTATCCGCATGATCCAAAGCAACTTCACTCCTCGAGAAGCCGCGGACAATCAATTCAATGAGAATGCTCTCTTCATCATTCAAGATGCAATTCCACCCGAAGACCTACCTCATCTTCGTCCCTTCGCCTTGGCCAAAGATGCATGGCATTGTGTTGTCTCTCTCTACCGGGGAAGCGCAAGCATTCAACGCTCCAACTATGAAGTGGTGCAAGATGAGGCCGATGAGTTTGCAATGAAAGAAGATGAAGAACCTCGTGAGCTTTATCGGAGAGTAACCAAACTCGCGGTCTCACTACGAGATCACGGGAGCAAGGACACGGATGACAATTGGATCAAGCGCAAATTCCTCAAGGCAATGATGCCCTATCACAAGGCCATGTCCTCCGTCATTCGTCAAAGACCGGACTTCCACACTTTGACCTCAAGCGAAGTGTTGGATGAGTTTGTGGCCATGAACATTTTGGACAAGACCGCCGACAATGCGGTGCTTCGTTCTCAAAGGGCAAAGAAGCCAGACCTTGCATTGAAGGCCAAGCTCACCGTTGAAGAATAAGAAGTGGAAGAAGAGGAGAGCAACCCTGAAGATACGAAGTACGCGTATCATGAACACATGGCACTTGCTTCAAGGCAATTTTGGAGCAAGAAAAACTCGAGGCCAAACTTTAGCAAAAACAACTCAAGTGGCACGAAGAGCAAGCAACGTGTAAGGACTTGCTACAATTGTGGCAATGTGAGTCATTTTGTTGCGGAGTGCCCGTATGAGAAGAGGGAAGACAATGGTGGCAAGCTCATCCGAAAGGACAAGGCCAAGTCGTTCCCCAACAAGAGCAACTTCACCAAGAAGACTCCTCCCAAGGCATTGGTGGTACAAGAAGAGTACAATGAGGATGATGACGATGATTAAAGTGATGAGTCGGTTGCCATGGCCTCCGTTGCCATTGCGACGACTCCACGGGTGTCTCTCTTCGACTCACCCAATGAGAGCATCACCGCCAAGTGCCTCATGGCTAAAGCCGCCAACAAGGTAACCTCCAACATCAAAACTACCATCATTAATCATCTTTCTCCGACGGATAGCATTAATGAACTTGAGGAAGCTAATGTGGAGGCTAATGAGTTTGAGGCCTTTATGGGCAAACTCAAGGGAAAATCCAAGAAGCACTTTGTTGCTCTCTTGGAACAACTTGGTGAAGCCAATGACATGATCGAGGCTCACGAAAACACCATCACTAAGATGGAAGTGAAGGAAATATGCCCTAGAGGCAATAATAAAGTTATTATTTATTTCCTTATATCATGATAAAAGTTTATTATTCATGCTAGAATTGTATTAACCGAAAACATAATACATGTGTGAATACATAGACAAACAGAGTGTCACTAGTATGCCTCTACTAGACTAGCTTGTTAATCAAAGATGGTTATGTTTCCTAACCATGGACAAAGAGTTGTCATTTGATTAACAGGATCACATCATTAGTTGAATGATCTAATTGACATGACCCATTCCATTAGCTTAGCACCCGATCGTTTAGTATGTTGCTATTGCTTTCTTCATGACTTATACATGTTCCTATGACTATGAGATTATGCAACTCCCGTTTGCCAGAGGAACACTTTGTATGCTACCAAACGTCACAACGTAACTGGGTGATTATAAAGGAGCTCTACAGGTGTCTCCAAAGGTACATGTTGGGTTGGCGTATTTCGAGATTAGGATTTGTCACTCCGATTGTCGGAGAGGTATCTCTGGGCCCTCTCGGTAATGCACATCACTTAAGCCTTGCAAGCATTGCAACTAATGAGTTAGTTGCGGGATGATGTATTACAGAACGAGTAAAGAGACTTGCCGGTAACGAGATTGAACTAGGTATGGGATACCGACGATCGAATCTTGGGCAAGTAACATACCGATGACAAAGGGAACAACGTATGTTGTTATGCGGTCTGACCGATAAAAGATCTTCGTAGAATATGTAGGAGCCAATATGAGCATCCATGTTCCGCTATTGGTTATTGACCGGAGACGTGTCTCGGTCATGTCTACATTGTTCTCGAACCCGTAGGGTCCGCACGCTTAAGGTTACGATGATAGTTATATTATGAGTTTATACATTTTGATGTACCGAAGGTTGTTCGGAGTCCCGGATGTGATCACGGACATGACGAGGAGTCTTGAAATGGTCGAGACATAAAGATTGATATATTGGAAGCCTATGCTTGGATATCGGAAGTGTTCCGGGTGAAATCGGGATTTTACCAGAGTACCGGGAGGTTACCGGAACCCCCCGGGAGCTATATGGGCCTAAGTGGGCCTTAGTGGAAAAGAGAAGGAGCAGCCCAAGATGGGCCGCGTGCTCCTCCCCTCCCTTGGTCCGAATAGGACAAGGAGAGGGGGCCGGCCCCCCTCTCTCTTTTCCCCCTCCGTGAATCCTATTCCAACTAGGATTGGGGGGGGGGGAATCCTACTCCCAGAGGGAGTAGGACTCCTCCTGGCGCGCCTCTCCTAGGCCGGCCGCACCCCCCCCCCTTGAGCCTTTATATACGGAGGCAGGGGCATCCCAGAGAAACACAAGTTGATCCACGTGATCATATTCTTAGCCGTGTGCGGTGCCCCCTTCCACCATAGTCCTCGATAATATTGTAGCGGTGCTTAGGCGAAGCCCTGCTGCAGTAGTACATCAAGATCGTCACCACGCTGTCGTGCTGACGGAACTCTTCCCCGACACTTTGCTGGATCGGAGTCCGGGGATCGTCATCGAGCTGAACGTGTGCTAGAACTCGGAGGTGCCGTAGTTTCGGTGCTTGATCGGTCGGGCCGTGGATACGTACGACTACATCAACCAAACGCTTCTGTTGTCGATCTACAAAGGGTACGTAGATCATACTCTCCCCTCTCGTTGCTATGCATCACCATGATCTTGCGTGAGCGTAGGAATTTTTTTGAAATTACTACGAAACCCAACAGTGGCATCCGAGCCTAGGTTTTTATGGTTTGATGTTATATGCACGAGTAGAACACAAGTGAGTTGTGGGCGATATAAGTCATACTGCTTACCAGCATGTCATACTTTGGTTCGGCGGTATTGTTGGACGAAGCGGCCCGGACCGACATTACGCGTACGCTTACGCGAGACCGGTTCTCCCGACGTGCTTTGCACATAGGTGGCTTGCGGGTGACAGTTTCTCCAACTTTAGTTGAACTGAGTGTGGCTACGCCCGGTCCTTGCGAAGGTTAAAACAACATCAACTTGACAAACTATCGTTGTGGTTTTTGATGCGTAGGTAAGATTGGTTCTTGCTTAAGCCCGTAGCAGCCACGTAAAACATGCAACAACAAAGTAGAGGACATCTAACTTGTTTTTGCAGGGCATGTTGTGATGTGATATGGTCAAGACATGATGCTAAATTTTATTGTATGAGATGATCATGTTTTGTAACCGAGTTATCGGCAACTGGCAGGAGCCATATGGTTGTCGCTTTATTGTATGCAATGCAATCGCGCTGTAATGCTTTACTTTATCACTAAGCGGTAGCGATAGTCGTGGAAGCATAAGATTGGCGAGACGACAACGATGCTACGATGGAGATCAAGGTGTCGCGCCGGTGACGATGGTGATCATGACGGTGCTTCAGAGATGGAGATCACAAGCACAAGATGATGATGGCCATATCATATCACTTATATTGATTGCATGTGATGTTTATCTTTTATGCATCTTATCTTGCTTTGATTGACGGTAGAATTATAAGATGATCTCTCACTAAATTATCAAGAAGTGTTCTCCCTGAGTATGCACCGTTGCGAAAGTTCTTCGTGCTGAGACACCACGTGATGATCGGGTGTGATAGGCTCTACATTCAAATACAACGGGTGCAAAACAGTTGCACACGCGGAATACTCAGGTTATACTTGACGAGCCAAGCATATACAGATATGGCCTCGGAACACGGAGACCGAAAGGTCGAGCGTGAATCATATAGTAGATATGATCAACATAGTGATGTTCACCAATGAAACTACTCCATCTCACGTGATGATCGGACATGGTTTAGTTGATTTGGATCACGTGATCACTTAGAGGATTAGAGGGATGTCTATTTAAGTGGGAGTTCTTAAGTAATATGATTAAATTAAACTTAAATTTATCATGAACTTAGTCCTGGTAGTATTTTGCAAATCATGTTGTAGATCAATAGCTCGCGTTGTTGCTTCCCTGTGTTTATTTTGATATGTTCCTAGAGAAAATTGTGTTGAAAGATGTTAGTAGCAAAGATGCGGATTGGATCCGTGATCTGAGGTTTATCCTCATTGTTGCACAGAAGAATTATGTCCTTGATGCACCGCTAGGTGACAGACCTATTGCAGGAGCAGATGCAGAAATTATAAACGTTTGGCTAGCTCAATATGATGACTACTTGATAGTTTAGTGCACCATGCTTAATGGCTTAGAATCGGGACTTCAAAGACGTTTTGAACGTCATGGACCATATGAGATGTTCCAGGAGTTGAAGTTAATATTTCAGGCAAATACCCGAGTTGAGAAATATGAAGTCTCCAACAAGTTCTATAGCTAAAAGATGGAGGAGAATCGCTCAACTAGTGAGCATGTGCCCAGATTGTCTGAGTACTACAATCGCTTGATTCAGATGGGAGTTAATCTTCCAGATGATTGCGTCATTGACAGAATTCTCCAATCACTGCCACCAAGCTACAAGAGCTTCGTGATGAACTATAATATGCAAGGGATGAATAAGACTATTCCCGAGCTCTTCGTAATGCTGAAAGCTGCGGAGGTAGAAATCAAAAAGGAGCATCAAGTATTGATGGTCAACAAGACCACTAGTTTCAAGAAAAAGGGCAAAGGGAAGAAGAAGGGGAACTTCAAGAAGAACAGCAAGCAAGTTGCTGCTCAAGAGAAGAAACCCAAGTCTGGACCTAAGCCTGAAACTGAGTGCTTCTACTGCAAGCAGACTGGTCACTGGAAGCGGAACTGCCCCAAGTATTTGGCGGATAAGAAGGATGGCAAGGTGAACAAAGGTATATGTGATATACATGTTATTGATGTGTACCTTACTAATGCTCGCAGTAGTACCTGGGTATTTGATACTGGTTCTGTTGCTAATATTTGCAACTCGAAACAGGGACTACGGATTAAGTGAAGATTGGCTAAGGACGAGGTGACGATGCGCGTGGGAAACGGTTCCAAATTCGATGTGATCGCAGTCAGCACGCTACCTCTACATCTACCTTCGGGATTAATATTAGACCTAAATAATTGTTATTTGGTGCCAGCGTTAAGCATGAACATTATATCTGGATCTTGTTTGATGCGAGACGGTTATTCATTTAAATCAGAGAATAATGGTTGTTCTATTTATATGAGTAATATCTTTTATGGTCATGCACCCTTGAAGAGTGGTCTATTCTTATTGAATCTCGATAGTAGTAACACACATATTCATAATGTTGAAACCAAAAGATGCAGAGTTGATAATAATAGTGCAACTTATTTGTGGCACTGCCGTTTAGGTCATATCGGTGTAAAGCGCATAAAGAAACTCCATACTGATGGACTTTTGAAACCACTTGATTATGAATCACTTGGTACTTGCGAACCGTGCCTCATGGGCAAGATGACTAAAACACCGTTCTCCAGTACTATGGAGAAAGCAATAGATTTGTTGGAAATCATACATACAGATGTATGTGGTCCGATGAATATTGAGGCTCGTGGCGGATATCGTTATTTTCTCACCTTCACAGATGACTTAAGCAGATATGGGTATATCTACTTAATGAAACATAAGTCTGAGACATTTGAAAAGTTCAAAGAATTTCAGATTGAAGTTGAAAATCATCGTAACAAGAAAATAAAGTTTCTACGATCTGATCGTGGAGGAGAATATTTGAGTTACGAGTTTGGTGTACATTTGAAACAATGCGGAATAGTTTCGCAACTCACGCCACCCGGAACACCACAGCGTAATGGTGTGTCCGAATGTCGCAATCGTACTTTACTAGATATGGTGCGATCTATGATGTCTCTTACTGATTTACCGCTATCGTTTTGGGGTTATGCTTTGGAGACGGCCGCATTCACGTTAAATAGGGCACCATCAAAATCCGTTGAGACGACGCCTTATGAACTATGGTTTGGCAAGAAACCAAAGTTGTCGTTTCTGAAAGTTTGGGGCTGCGATGCTTATGTGAAAAAGCTTCAACCTGATAAGCTCGAACCCAAATCGGAGAAATGTGTCTTCATAGGATATCCAAAGGAGACTGTTGGATACACCTTCTATCACAGATCCGAAGGCAAGACTTTTGTTGCTAAGTTCGCAAACTTTCTAGAGAAGGAGTTTCTCTCGAAAGAAGTGAGTGGGAGGAAAGTAGAACTTGACGAGGTAACTGTACCTGCTCCCTTATTGGAAAGTAGTGCATCACAGAAAACTGTTTCTATGACACCTACACCAATTAGTGAGGAAGCTAATGATAATGATCATGAAGCTTCAGAACAAGATACTACTGAACCTCGTAGATCAACCAGAGTAAGATCCGCACCAGAGTGGTACGGTAATCCTGTTCTGGAAGTCATGCTACTAGATCATGATGAACCTACGAACTATGAAGAAGCGATGGTGAGCCCAGATTCCGCAAAATGGCTTGAAGCCATGAAATCTGAGATGGGATCCATGTATGAGAACAAAGTGTGGACTTTGGTTGACTTGCCCGATGATCGGCAAGAAATTGAGAATAAATGGATCTTCAAGAAGAAGACTGACGCCGACGGTAATATTACTGTCTATAAAGCTCGACTTGTCGCAAAAGGGTTTCGGCAAGTTCAAGGGATTGACTACGATGAGACCTTCTCACCCGTAGCGATGCTTAAGTCTGTCCGAATCATGTTAGCAATTGCCGCATTTTATGATTATGAAATTTGGCAGATGGATGTCAAAACTGCATTCCTGAATGGATTTCTGGAAGAAGAGTTGTATATGATGCAACCGGAAGGTTTTGTCGATCCAAAGGGAGCTAACAAAGTGTGCAAGCTCCAGCGATCCATTTATGGACTGGTGCAAGCCTCTCGGAGTTGGAATAAACGCTTTGATAGTGTGATTAAAGCATTTGGTTTTATACAGACTTTTGGAGAAGCCTGTATTTACAAGAAAGTGAGTGGGAGCTCTGTAGCATTTCTGATATTATATGTGGATGACATATTACTGATTGGAAATGATATAGAATTTCTGGATAGCATAAAGGGATACTTGAATAAGAGTTTTTCAATGAAAGACCTCGGTGAAGCTGCTTACATATTAGGCATAAAGATCTATAGAGATAGATCAAGACGTTTAATTGGACTTTCACAAAGCACATACTTGACAAGATTTTGAAGAAGTTCAAAATGGATCAAGCAAAGAAAGGGTTCTTACCTGTGTTACAAGGTGTGAAGTTGAGTCAGACTCAATGCCCGACCACTGCAGAAGATAGAGAGAAGATGAAAGATGTTCCCTATGCTTCAGCCATAGGCTCTATCATGTATGCAATGCTGTGTACCAGACCTGATGTGTGCCTTGCTATAAGTCTAGCAGGGAGGTACCAAAGTAATCCAGGAGTGGATCACTGGACAGCGGTCAAGAACATCCTGAAGTACCTGAAAAGGACTAAGGATATGTTTCTCGTATATGGAGGTGACAAAGAGCTCATCATAAACGGTTACGTTGATGCAAGCTTTGACACTGATCCGGACGATTCTAAATCGCAAACCGGATACGTGTTTACATTAAACGGTGGAGCTGTCAGTTGGTGCAGTTCTAAACAAAGCGTCGTGGCGGGATCTACGTGTGAAGCGGAATACATAGCTGCTTTGGAAGCAGCAAATGAAGGAGTCTGGATGAAGGAGTTCATATCCGATCTAGGTGTCGTACCTAGTGCATCGGGTCCAATGAAAATCTTTTGTGACAATACTGGTGCAATTGCCTTGGCGAAGGAATCCAGATTTCACAAGAGAACCAAGCACATCAAGAGACGCTTCAATTCCATCCGGGATCTAGTCCGGGTGGGAGACATAGAGATTTGCAAGATACATACGGATCTGAATGTTGCAGACCCGTTGACTAAGCCTCTTCCATGAGCAAAACATGATCAGCACCAAGGCTCCATGGGTGTTAGAATCATTACTGTGTAATCTAGATTATTGACTCTAGTGCAAGTGGGACACTGAAGGAAATATGCCCTAGAGGCAATAATAAAGTTATTATTTATTTCCTTATATATCATGATAAAAGTTTATTATTCATGCTAGAATTGTATTAAACCGGGAACATGATACATGTGTGAATACATAGACAAACAGAGTGTCACTAGTATGCCTCTACTAGACTAGCTTGTTAATCAAAGATGGTTATGTTTCCTAACCATGGACAAAGAGTTGTCATTTGATTAACAGGATCACATCATTAGTTGAATGATCTAATTGACATGACCCATTCCATTAGCTTAGCACCCGACCGTTTAGTATGTTGCTATTGCTTTCTTCATGACTTATACATGTTCCTATGACTATGAGATTATGCAACTCCCGTTTGCCAGAGGAACACTTTGTATGCTACCAAACGTCACAACGTAACTGGGTGATTATAAAGGAGCTCTACAGGTGTCTCCAAAGGTACATGTTGGGTTGGCGTATTTCGAGATTAGGATTTGTCACTCCGATTGTCGGAGAGGTATCTCTGGGCCCTCTCGGTAATGCACATCACTTAAGCCTTGCAAGCATTGCAACTAATGAGTTAGTTGCGGGATGATGTATTACAGAACGAGTAAAGAGACTTGCCGGTAACGATATTGAACTAGGTATGGGATACCGACGATCGAATCTCGGGCAAGTAACATACCGATGACAAAGGGAACAACGTATGTTGTTATGCGGTCTGAACGATAAAAGATCTTCGTAGAATATGTAGGAGCCAATATGAGCATCCAGGTTCCGCTATTGGTTATTGACCGGAGACGTGTCTCGGTCATGTCTACATTGTTCTCGAACCCGTAGGGTCCGCACGCTTAAGGTTACGATGATAGTTATATTATGAGTTTATACATTTTGATGTACCGAAGGTTGTTCGGAGTCCCGAATGTGATCACGGACATGAAGAGGAGTCTCGAAATGGTCGAGACATAAAGATTGATATATTGGAAGCCTATGTTTGGATATCGGAAGTGTTCCGGGTGAAATCGGGATTTTACCGGAGTACCGGGAGGTTACCGGAACCCCCCGGGAGCTATATGGGCCTAAGTGGGCCTTAGTGGAAAAGAGAAGGAGCAGCCCAAGATGGGCCGCGCGCCCCTCCCCTCCCTTGGTCCGAATAGGACAAGGAGAGGGGGCCGGCCCCCCTCTCTCTTTTCCCCCCTCCGTGAATCCTATTCCAACTAGGATTGGGGGGGGGATCCTTCTCCCAGAGGGAGTAGGACTCCTCCTGGCGCGCCTTTTCTAGGCCGGCCGCACCCCCCCCTTGAGCCTTTATATACGGAGGCAGGGGCATCCCAGAGAAACACAAGTTGATCCACGTGATCATATTCTTAGCCGTGTGCGGTGCCCCCTTCCACCATAGTCCTCGATAGTATTGTAGCGGTGCTTAGGCGAAGCCCTGCTGCAGTAGTACATCAAGATCGTCACCACGCCGTCGTGCTGATGGAACTCTTCCCCGACACTTTGCTGGATCGGAGTCCGGGGATCGTCATCGAGCTGAACGTGTGCTAGAACTCGGAGGTGCCGTAGTTTCGGTGCTTGATTGGTCGGGCCATGGAGACGTACGACTACATCAACCAAACGCTTCCGTTGTCGATCTACAAAGGGTACATAGATCATACTCTCCCCTCTCGTTGCTATGCATCACCATGATCTTGCGTGAGCGTAGGAATTTTTTTGAAATTACTATGAAACCCAACAGGAAGGGCATAGTCGTGACTATGCCGATGAGATTTCGGATCTTTCCAATGCTCTTGAGGAAGAGCGTGGTCTTCGTTTGGCTCTTGAGGAGTCACACAACATTGATCATGCTAAGTTAAAGAAAGATTATGATCATGTCCTCATTGTTTCTCATGTGCTAAACTCTGAGAAGGCCGAACTTGAGGTTGATTTTGCTAGACTCAAAGAGGAGTTTGATCTACTTGACAAGGCTCACAAGGTCTTGAAGGGTGCTCATGCTAGCCTCAAAGAGTCTCATGATCAACTTCAAGTAAAGCTAACCAAGGAAAAATCCACTTTCCCTCGTATGATGTTAATTCATAATGCAAATGCTACTAACCCGTGTTGTGAGCATGTGCATCTCGTTGAGGAGAACGCTAAGCTAAAGGGGCAACTTGAGAGAGGTCTTGCGACTTGCATACAAGGCAAGAAGAACCTCAACGATCTCTTGATCAACCAAAAGGGAGTTGTGGCCAAGGAAGGGGTTGGGTACGTGCCCGACTCCAAGAACAAGAAGAAGAATGACAAGACCAAACGACCTCCTCCTCTCATGCAAACCTTTGTGAAGGAGGGAGAGAGTGCCTCCGAGGAGAAGAAGAAGAACAATGCAAAGGGTGGCAATGTCAAGAAGGGCAATGCCACCCCTCCCAACAAAGCCGGCGATTTTAATCCTTCTTATGTGTTATGCCGTGCTAGTGATGGGCATGTTTATGCCAAATTTGTTGGTTCTCTTCATGAATACATTGAATGGTCTATTTGGGTTCCAAAGACCCTTGTTACTAACATCAAAGGACCCATTACAAAATGGGTACCTAAAACCAAGCATTGATCTCTTGTAGGTGTTTGCTTCCGGTGGGGGATCATGGTTGCTCGATAGCGGAGCTACAAATCATATGACTGGAAGCAAGGACTTGGTGGTGGACGTGCACAAGGTTCCATCTATGCCCACCAATGTCGAGTGGGGTGACGCCTCATCTTCTAAGGTATTGGGACTTGGCAAGGTGGTCATCTCTCATGATCTCACGATCGAGAAGGTCATGCTTGTTGAGTCCCTTGCATACAATTTACTTTCCGTTCGTCAACTTGCAATCATGGGCTTTGCCACTTTCTTTGATATCAGATACCGTGGCCCTCTTGTGGAGCAAGACTCTTAAAGTAGCCTTTGTTGGGCATGTCGAGAACGGTCTATATGTGATTAACTTTTCGGAGCGACCCACTAAGACCGTGACGTGCCTAATGGCTAAAGTTGATGTGGGATGGCTTTGGCATCGCCGTTTAGCCCATGTCAATATGAGATCTTTGCAAAGTCTCCTCAAGGGGGACCATGTCCGTGGACTAACGAATGTTAGTTTTGCTAAAGATCGTGCTTGCAGTGCTTGTATCGAAGGAAAGCTACATGAGAAGGCTCACCCTCCCACGACTATCATTTATTCAAAGAGGCCTTTGGAGCTCCTTCACATGGATCTCTTTGGGCCTCCATCCTTCGATAGTCTTGGAGGTAGGAAGTATTGCTTGGTGATTGTGGATGACTACTCAAGGTACACGTGGGTGTATTTCTTCAAGAGGAAGAGCGAGACCCAACAAACCGTCATTGATTTTGCAAATGAAGCACGACGTCAATACAATGCAAAGATCTTGACAATAAGAAGTGACAACGGCACCGAGTTCAAGAACTACACCTTGGATGAGTTTCTTAGTGATGAGGGGATCAAACATCAATATTCCGCACCTTACACCCTTTAACAAAACGGTGTTGCGGAGAGGAAGAACCGGACATTGATGGATGCGGCAAGGACCATGATGGCGGAGTTCAAGTCTCCGTACAACTTTTGGGCCGAAGCCATCAACACCGCGTGTCATGCATCCAATCGGCTCTACCTCCGCAAGGGCTTGAACAAGACTCCATATGAGATACTCACCGGTAACAAGCCCAACCTCAAGTACTTCCGGGTGTTCGGGTGTAAGTGTTTCATTCTCAAGAAAGGTGTTCGGTTGTCTAAATTTGAGGCTAGAGCTTATGAGGGCATATTTGTTGGTTATGCTACAAACTCTCATGCTTACCGTGTCCTCAATAAATCCACGGGACTTATTGAGGAGACGTGTAACGTGGAGTTTGATGAGAATAACGGCTCCCAAGTGGAGCAAAGTGGCACTTGTGATGTAGGTGATGAAATTTCTCCCCAAGCCATAAGAAGAATGAGTGTTGGCTTTATCCTACCCATTGAGGAACCCCTTGTGGCCGAAGGAGAAGGACAAAGCTCCACTCAAGCAGAGCCATCACCAACCCAAGGCCCACACGCTTCCGAAGAACAACATGAAGGCCCTCATACTCAAAAACATGACCAAGGGCAAGATCATGCTCAAGACGGTGTTGACACATCAAGTGATGCCCAAGGTCAAGTTATCTCCTCCGAGCAAGTTCAAGAACAAGAACAAGCTCAAGACGACGCTCAAGATGATCAAGTGACCACTCCTCGTCTCACCCCCGAGGAGGAATTAGAGCGTTATGCCGCCAAGGTTGCTTCCAAGCTCTCCACCAAGGATCATCTCATGACGAATGTGCTTGGAAGCTTATGAAAGGGGGTAAGCACTCATAGACAATTAGCAAATTATTGTGAGCATCACGCGTTTGTCTCTTGTGTGGAACCCCACAAGGTCTATGAGGTGCTAGAAGATCCGGATTAGCTCAATGCCATGCATGAAGAACTCAACAACTTCGAGCGCAACAAAGTGTGGAGATTGGTGCCAAGACCGACGGGGAACCACAATGTCATCGAAACCAAGTGGATATTTAAGAACAAGCAAGATGCCCATGGGATTATCATTCGCAACAAGGCTCGTTTGGTAGCACAAGGCTACTCCCAAGTCGAGGGTATCGACTACGGTGAAACCTTTGCTCCCCTTGCTCGTCTTGAATCTATTCGCATGTTGATTGCCTATGCTTCTCATCATAACTTTAAGTTACAACAAATGGATGTGAACAGTGCTTTTCTTAATGGTCCCATTAATGAATTGGTTTATGTCAAGCAACCCCCCGGGTTCGAGGATCCCTACTTTCCCGATCATGTGTATCAACTCGATAAGGCACTCTATGACCTTAAACAAGCCCCACGTGCGTGGTATGACCACCTTACCGAGTTGTTACAAGACCGTGGTTTCGAAGTTGGGCTAATCGACCCCACTCTTTTTACTAAGAAGGTTAAAGGGGAGTTGTTTATGTGCCAATTATATGTTGATGATATTATCTTTGGTCCCCCTAACAAAGCTTTCAATGAGGAATTTGCTGCTCTCATGACCTCAAAGTTCGAGATGTCTTCCATGGGAGAGTTGAAGTTCTTTCTAGGGTTCGAAGTGAAGCAAAGAAGATAAGGAACCTCCATCAATCAAGCCAAATATACTCAAGACATGCTCAAAAGATTCAAGCTAAGTGATGTCAAGCCGGCTTCCACTCCCATGCCCACCAAGTGCCAACTTGACATAGATCCCAATGGTAAAGCGGTGGATCAAAAGGTATATCGCTCCATGATAGGTTCCTTGCTTTACCTTTGTGCATCTAGACCGGATATCATGTTGAGTGTGGGAATTTGTGCACGCTTTCAAGCCGCACCTAAGGAAAGTCACTATGTGGCGGTCAAACGAATCTTTCGATATTTGGCTCATACCCCAAACTTTGGCCTATGGTACCCAAGAGGAGCAAACTTCAAGCTTGTAGGGTATTCGGATTCCGATTGGGCGGGAGAAAAAGTGGATAGGAAGTCCACTTCCGGAGGGTGCCAATTTCTTGGTTGCTCTTTGGTAAGTTGGTCTTCCAAAAAGCAAAGTTGTGTGTCTCTCTCGTCCACCGAAGCGGAGTATGTGGCGGATGGTAGTTTTTGTGCACAACTCTCATGGATGAGGCAAACTTGGATTACGGTGTCATTTGTGACAAAGTGCCTCTTTGGTGTGACAATGAAAGTGCCATCAGGATCTCTCTCAACCCGGTGCAACACTTCAAGACGAAGCATATTGAGATTCGGTATCACTTCATCCGGGATCACATTAGGCGAGGAGAGATCGAGCTCAACTATGTCAACACTCATGATAACCTTGCAGATATCTTCACGAAGCCCTTAGATGAAGCAATATTTCACGAGTTAAGGCATGAGCTAAATATCATTGATTCGACCAATGTTGCTTGAACCCTTGCACACCCCACCATACTCAACGTATTGTCCTGTTTAGATGTAGGCATGGACATAGGGGGAGTGATGTTCTCTCAATGAACTCTCCCTCCCCCCATTATGCATAAATCAATCAAGTCTTTCACATTAGCCATGTTTGATGGTACTTGTGCTTCAAAGACGAGTTTTGGTCATGGACCCAAGGATAATTCTTCGCGGTGCCATACCAATTGACTCAAACATAGGTGGCTACGGCCACCGCCCTCTCTTTGGAGAGGTGGTGTCTCGTGGTTGTTTCGTTTGTCGTGTGCCTTTCCGGCTTTGTGTGTTGCGTGGTCTTGTGGTGTCGTGTTGGCTCGGAGTGTTTGTGCAAAGACCCAGTTTTTCGTGTGCTCGAAACGTGCATCTTCTTGAGCTCACGGTACTACCGCGGCTGGCTGCGGTACTACCGATTTGGGAGGCATGGTACTACCGCACCATAGCACGGTACTACCGCTCAGGTGCGGTACTT
This sequence comes from Triticum urartu, assembly GCF_056163025.1. Lineage (NCBI taxonomy): Eukaryota > Viridiplantae > Streptophyta > Magnoliopsida > Poales > Poaceae > Triticum > Triticum urartu. Next base: position 129,186,556 of record NC_141876.1, read on the forward strand.
CGGAAGTACCGCACCGGGCGGTACTACCGCGTTGGGGCACGGTACTACCGCGCCATCGAGGGAGCGTGGGGGTTATGTCTCGGGCAGGGGAGTTCCAACTCCCCATACCCATTCATTTGTCTCTCTCCCCACGTCTCTCTCTCTCTCTCTCTCTCGCTCAAGAATGGCGCCGGAGGCCCTCGCCGGATCTCCGTCTCCGGCCACTCTCCTCGGATTCCGACCGATGGGATCATTCCCCACCACTTCCTCTTGCCATGGACCAAGGTTTTTCCCCAAATCCCTCTTTTTCTTGGCTATTCTTTTGCTTCTAGGTTTTTGGGGAGAAACTTGTTATTCTTGAGATTTTAGGCCAAATCTATGCAAGAGTAGGATGTAGGAGAGTCATGATGCGTAGGAATCATACTTGATATGCTGTCTTGTGGTAGCTTTGTCCAACCGTAGTACCGCCGTGGTTTCGCGGGCTTTTCTCAGATTTGAACTTGTTCAGATCTGACACGGTGCGGCACTACCGTGTCTGATGTGCGGTACTACGGCTCTTGCGGTACTACCGCCCGTCAGGTGCGGTACTACCGTGCTAGCTTGTGCGGTACTACAGCTCAGCAGACGCGGTACTACCGCGTTAGCCGAGGCGCTAAGGTCGTACTACCGCTCCTAGACCCGGTACTACCGTGACCTTGCACGGTACTACCGCGTCTAAGAGCAGTACTACTATCTTAGCTTCGCAGCACTTGGCAGTACTACCGTAGGGATCAAATCTCTCTCTAGGCATTTATCATGTGTGCTTTCTGCTTGTTTCTCTTGCTTTGTTGTGGTCTTTGCATTAATCCCTCTTGGCTGTTGTGGGTGTTTTGCATTTTTGTGTCTCAGGTGGTGGCTCTCGCTGTTCCAATCCCAGTCGTGACACTGGCTCCAAGCGTCTGCGCAACCCCCAAGATGAAGCCCCATAGGGCTCCAATGCCCCCAAGCGCAATGTCAAGACCACTGCCAGCAAGAAAAAGGAACCTGCTAAGGGCATGGACGAGATTTCTGTCTCTGAGTATGTCGAACACCGGAGAATCAATCCCTATGTGACTCCTCGGACTGTGCTCAGAGGCACCGAGATGTTCTGGAACAAGCAACAGGTTCTCATCTATCTGGATGTGATCAAGAGCAAGCAGAATACCTTCGTGGATGTCAAGTGGATAGACATGCATCACATGTAGAAGGACAAGTTTCGTGACTATTTTGGAGAGGCTCTGGACTTGGTGGAGCAGTTTGCTATTGAGCCGGTGATCTCTTTTCACCATGACTATGACCCTGAGCTCACCTGTCAGTTCTTTGCCTCAGTGTACTTTCATCCCGGGGAGGAGCGGAGGATAACCTGGATGACCAACGGTCGTCAGCTATCTGCTACATGGAAAGAGTTCATGGATCTACTTCACATTCCTGATGACGGGCTTCACACCCCCGTTGGTGTTCGCCCCCATGCCAACTCTGAGTCTGCCAACAAGAACCTGCTTCAGCCTTTCCTTGTTGAGAAGGTGCTCCCCAATGGCGAGTCAACTTGGGTGTTAAACTACTTTCTGGATATCATGCATCGCATCTTCCGCAACACTCTGTTCCCACGCATTGGTGACAAGGACAAGGTCCATGCATATCTAGTGGACATGTTCCTCCTGTGTGCTGAGGCACGTTCTTCTCAGACTCAGCCACTTGATGTCTCACACATCATGTGGTGTGAGCTTCGGTTTGTGATGTTCACTCGCAAGGTACCTATCTATGGACCGTACCTATTTCGGCTGCTCTCCACCACTTGGGAGAAGATGTACCCTGGTGATGAGTTCCTTGCTCCAGACTAGATTCGCCATGAGTCCATCAGCCTCCGCGTCAAACCCAACTGGGCCAACACCACTACCCGTGCTGAGGCTGTTGGGTTTCGTAGTAATTTCAAAAAATTTCCTACGCTCACGCAAGATCATGGTGATGCATAGCAATGAGAGGGGAGAGTATGATCTACGTACCCTTGTAGATCGACAACGGAAGCGTTTGGTTGATGTAGTCATACATCTCCACGGCCCGACCGATCAAGCACCGAAACTATGGCACCTCCGAGTTCTAGCACACGTTCAGCTCGATGACGATCCCCGGACTCCGATCCAGCAAAGTGTCGGGGAAGAGTTCCGTCAGCACGACGGCGTGGTGACGATCTTGATGAACTACTGCAACAGGGCTTCGCCTAAGCACCACTACAATATTATCGAGGACTATGGTGGAAGGGGGCACCGCACACGGCTAAGAATATGATCACGTGGATCAACTTGAGTTTCTCTGGGGTGACCCTGCCTCCGTATATAAAGGCTCAAGGGGGGGGTGCGGCTGGCCTAGGAGAGGCGCGCCAGGAGAAGTCCTACTCCCTCTGGGAGTAGGATTCTCCCCAATCCTAGTTGGAATAGGATTCGTGGAGGGGGGAAAAGAGAGAGGGGGGCCGGCCCCCTCTCCTTGTCCTATTCGGACCAAGGGAGGGGAGGGGCGCGCGGCCCATCTTGGGCTGCCCCTTCTCTTTTCCACTAAGGCCCACTTAGGCCCATATAGCTCCCGGGGGGTTCCGGTAACCTCCCGGTACTCCGGTAAAATCCCGATTTCACCCGGAACACTTCCGATATCCAAACATAGGCTTCCAATATATCAATCTTTATGTCTCGACCATTTCGAGACTTCTCGTCATGTCCGTGATCACATCTGGGACTCCGAACAACCTTCGGTACATCAAAATGTATAAACTCATAATATAACTGTCATCGTAACCTTAAGCGTGCGGACCCTACGGGTTCGAGAACAATGTAGACATGACCGAGACACGTCTCCGGTCAATAACCAATAGCGGAACCTGGATCCTCATATTGGCTCCTACATATTCTACGAAGATCTTTTATCAGTCAGACCGCATAACAATATACGTTGTTCCCTTTGTCATCGGTATGTTACTTGCCCAAGATTCGATCGTCGGTATCCCATACCTAGTTCAATCTCGTTACCGGCAAGTCTCTTTACTCGTTCTGTAATACATCATCCCGCAATTAATTCATTAGTTGCAATGCTTGCAAGGCTTAAGTGATGTGCATTACCAGAGGGCCCAGAGATACCTCTCCGACAATCGGAGTGACAAATCCTAATCTCGAAATACGCCAACCCAACATGTACCTTTGGAGACACCTGTAGAGCTCCTTTATAATCACCCAGTTACGTTGTGACGTTTGGTAGCACAGAAAGTGTTCCTCTGGCAAACGGGAGTTGCATAATCTCATAGTCATAGGAACATGTATAAGTCATGAAGAAAGCAATAGCAACATACTAAACGATCGGGTGCTAAGCTAATGGAATGGGTCGTGTCAATCAGATCATTCAACTAATGATGTGATCCTGTTAATCAAATGACAACTCTTTGTCCATGGTTAGGAAACATAACCATCTTTGATTAACAAGCTAGTCTAGTAGAGGCATACTAGTGACACTCTGTTTGTCTATGTATTCACACATGTATCATGTTCCCGGTTTAATACAATTCTAGCATGAATAATAAACTTTTATCATGATATATAAGGAAATAAATAATAACTTTATTATTGCCTCTAGGGCATATTTCCTTCAGTCTCCCACTTGCACTAGAGTCAATAATCTAGATTACACAGTAATGATTCTAACACCCATGGAGCCTTGGTGCTGATCATGTTTTGCTCATGGAAGAGGCTTAGTCAACGGGTCTGCAACATTCAGATCCGTATGTATCTTGCAAATCTCTATGTCTCCCACCCGGACTAGATCCCGGATGGAATTGAAGCGTCTCTTGATGTGCTTGGTTCTCTTGTGAAATCTGGATTCCTTCGCCAAGGCAATTGCACCAGTATTGTCACAAAAGATTTTCATTGGACCCGATGCACTAGGTACGACACCTAGATCGGATATGAACTCCTTCATCCAGACTCCTTCATTTGCTGCTTCCAAAGCAGCTATGTATTCCGCTTCACACGTAGATCCCGCCACGACGCTTTGTTTAGAACTGCACCAACTGACAGCTCCACCGTTTAATGTAAACACGTATCCGGTTTGCGATTTAGAATCGTCCGGATCAGTGTCAAAGCTTGCATCAACGTAACCGTTTATGATGAGCTCTTTGTCACCTCCATATACGAGAAACATATCCTTAGTCCTTTTCAGGTACTTCAGGATGTTCTTGACCGCTGTCCAGTGATCCACTCCTGGATTACTTTGGTACCTCCCTGCTAGACTTATAGCAAGGCACACATCAGGTCTGGTACACAGCATTGCATACATGATAGAGCCTATGGCTGAAGCATAGGGAACATCTTTCATCTTCTCTCTATCTTCTGCAGTGGTCGGGCATTGAGTCCGACTCAACTTCACACCTTGTAACACAGGCAAGAACCCTTTCTTTGCTTGATCCATTTTGAACTTCTTCAAAATCTTGTCAAGGTATGTGCTTTGTGAAAGTCCAATTAAGCGTCTTGATCTATCTCTATAGATCTTTATGCCTAATATGTAAGCAGCTTCACCGAGGTCTTTCATTGAAAAACTTTTATTCAAGTATCCCTTTATGCTATCCAGAAATTCTATATCAATTCCGATCAGTAATATGTCATCCACATATAATATCAGAAATGCTACAGAGCTCCCACTCACTTTCTTGTAAATACAAGCTTCTCCAAAAGTCTGTATAAAACCAAATGCTTTGATCACACTATCAAAGCATTTATTCCAACTCCGAGAGGCTTGCACCAGTCCATAAATGGATCGCTGGAGCTTGCACACTTTGTTAGCTCCCTTTGGATCGACAAAACCTTCCGGTTGCATCATATACAACTCTTCTTCCAGAAATCCATTCAGGAATGCAGTTTTGACATCCATCTGCCAAATTTCATAATCATAAAATGCGGCAATTGCTAACATGATTCGGACAGACTTAAGCATCGCTACGGGTGAGAAGGTCTCATCGTAGTCAATCCCTTGAACTTGCCGAAACCCTTTTGCGACAAGTCGAGCTTTATAGACAGTAATATTACCGTCGGCGTCAATCTTCTTCTTGAAGATCCATTTATTCTCAATTTCTTGCCGATCATCGGGCAAGTCAACCAAAGTCCACACTTTGTTCTCATACATGGATCCCATCTCAGATTTCATGGCTTCAAGCCATTTTGCGGAATCTGGGCTCACCATCGCTTCTTCATAGTTCGTAGGTTCATCATGATCTAGTAGCATGACTTCCAGAACAGGATTACCGTACCACTCTGGTGCGGATCTTACTCTGGTTGATCTACGAGGTTCAGTAGTATCTTGTTCTGAAGCTTCATGATCATTATCATTAGCTTCCTCACTAATTGGTGTAGGTGTCATAGAAACAGTTTTCTGTGATGCACTACTTTCCAATAAGGGAGCAGGTACAGTTACCTCGTCAAGTTCTACTTTCCTCCCACTCACTTCTTTCGAGAGAAACTCCTTTTCTAGAAAGTTTCCGAACTTAGCAACAAAAGTCTTGCCTTCGGATCTGTGATAGAAGGTGTATCCAATAGTCTCCTTTGGATATCCTATGAAGACACATTTCTCCGATTTGGGTTCGAGCTTATCAGGTTGAAGCTTTTTCACATAAGCATCGTAGCCCCAAACTTTCAGAAACGAGAACTTTGGTTTCTTGCCAAACCATAGTTCATAAGGCGTCATCTCAACGGATTTTGATGGTGCCCTATTTAACGTGAATGCGGCTGTCTCAAAAGCATAACCCCAAAACGATAGCGGTAAATCAGTAAGAGACATCATAGATCGCACCATATCTAGTAAAGTACGATTACGACGTTCGGACACGCCATTACGCTGTGGTGTTCCGGGTGGCGTGAGTTGCGAAACTATTCCGCATTGTTTCAAATGTACACCAAACTCGTAACTCAAATATTCTCCTCCACGATCAGATCGTAGAAACTTTATTTTCTTGTTACGATGATTTTCAACTTCACTCTGAAATTCTTTGAACTTTTCAAATGTCTCAGGCTTATGTTTCATTAAGTAGATATACCCATATCTGCTTAAGTCATCTGTGAAGGTGAGAAAATAACGATATCCGCCACGAGCCTCAATATTCATAGGACCACATACATCTGTATGTATGATTTCCAACAAATCTGTTGCTCTCTCCATAGTACCGTAGAACGGTGTTTTAGTCATCTTGCCCATGAGGCACGGTTCGCAAGTACCAAGTGATTCATAATCAAGTGGTTCCAAAAGTCCATCAGTATGGAGTTTCTTCATGCGCTTTACACCGATATGACCTAAACGGCAATGCCACAAATAAGTTGCACTATCATTATCAACTCTGCATCTTTTGGTTCCAACATTATGAATATGTGTGTTACTACTATCGAGATTCAATAAGAATAGACCACTCATCAAGGGTGCATGACCATAAAAGATATTACTCATATAAATAGAACAACCATTATTCTCTGATTTAAATGAATAACCGTCTCACATCAAACAAGATCCAGATATAATGTTCATGCTTAACGCTGGCACCAAATAACAATTATTTAGGTCTAATATTAATCTCGAAGGTAGATGTAGAGGTAGCGTGCCGACTGCGATCACATCGACTTTGGAACCGTTTCCCACGCGCATCGTCACCTCGTCCTTAGCCAATCTTCGCTTAATCCGTAGTCCCTGTTTCGAGTTGCAAATATTAGCAACAGAACCAGTATCAAATACCCAGGTACTACTGCGAGCATTAGTAAGGTACACATCAATAACATGTATATCACATATACCTTTGTTCACCTTGCCATCCTTCTTATCCGCCAAATACTTGGGGCCGTTCCGCTTCCAGTGACCAGTCTGCTTGCAGTAGAAGCACTCAGTTTCAGGCTTAGGTCCAGACTTGGGTTTCTTCTCTTGAGCAGCAACTTGCTTGCTATTCTTCTTGAAGTTCCCCTTCTTCTTCCCTTTGCCTTTTTTCTTGAAACTAGTGGTCTTGTTGACCATCAACACTTGATGCTCCTTTTTGATTTCTACCTCCGCAGCTTTCAGCATTGCGAAGAGCTCGGGAATAGTCTTATTCATCCCTTGCATATTATAGTTCATCACGAAGCTCTTGTAGCTTGGTGGCAGTGATTGGAGAATTCTGTCAATGACGCAATCATCTGGAAGATTAACTCCCATTTGAATCAAGTGATTATTATACCCAGACATTTTGAGTATATGCTCACTGACAGAACTGTTCTCCTCCATCTTGCAGCTATAGAACTTATTGGAGACTTCATATCTCTCAATCCGGGCATTTGCTTAAAATATTAACTTCAACTCCTGGAACATCTCATATGCTCCATGACGTTCAAAACGTCGTTGAAGCCCCGGTTCTAAGCCGTAAAGCATGGCACACTGAACTATCGAGTAGTCATCAGCTTTGCTTTGCCAGACGTTCACAACATCTGGTGTTGCTCCAGCAGCAGGCCTGGCACCCAGCGGTGCTTCCAGGATGTAATTCTTCTGTGCAGCAATGAGGATAATCCTCAAGTTACGGACCCAGTCCGTGTAATTGCTACCATCATCTTTCAACTTTGCTTTCTCAAGGAACGCATTAAAATTCAACGGAACAACAGCACGGGCCATTTATCTACAATCATACATAAACAAGAAAGATACTATCAGGTACTAAGTTCATGATAAATTTAGGTTCAATTAATCATATTACTTAAAGAACTCCCACTTAGATAGATATCCCTCTAATCCTCTAAGTGATTACGTGATCCAAATCAACTAAACCATGTCCGATCATCACGTGAGATGGAGTAGTTTCATTGGTAAACATCACTATGTTGATCATATCTACTATATGATTCACGCTCGACCTTTCGGTCTCCATGTTCCGAGGCCATATCTGTGTATGCTTGGCTCGTCAAGTATAACCTGAGTATTCCGCGTGTGCAACTGTTTTGCACCCGTTGTATTTGAACGTAGAGCCTATCACACCCGATCATCACGTGGTGTCTCAGCACGAAGAACTTTCGCAACGGTGCATACTCAGGGAGAACACTTCTTGTTAATTTAGTGAGAGATCATCTTATAATGCTACCGTCAATCAAAGCAAGATAAGATGCATAAAAGATAAACATCACATGCAATCAATATAAGTGATATGATATGGCCATCATCATCTTGTGCTTGTGATCTCCATCTCCGAAGCACCGTCATGATCACCATCGTCACCGGTGCGACACCTTGATCTCCATCGTAGCATCGTTGTCGTCTCGCCAATCTTATGCTTCCATGACTATCGCTACCGCTTAGTGATAAAGTAAAGCATTACAGCGCGATTGCATTGCATACAATAAAGCGACAACCATATGGCTCCTGCCGGTTGCCGATAACTCGGTTACAAAACATGATCATCTCATACAATAAAATTTAGCATCATGTCTTGACCATATCACATCACAACATGCCCTGCAAAAACAAGTTAGACGTCCTCTACTTTGTTGTTGCATGTTTTATGTGGCTGCTACGGGTTTAAGCAAGAACCAATCTTACCTACGCATCAAAACCACAATGATAGTTTGTCAAGTTGGTGCTGTTTTAACCTTCGCAAGGACCGGGCGTAGCCACACTTGGTTCAACTAAAGTTGGAGAAATTGTCACCCGCAAGCCACCTATGTGCAAAGCACGTCGGGAGAACCGGTCTCGCGTAAGCGTACACGTAATGTCGGTCCGGGCCGCTTCGTCCAACAATACCGCCGAACCAAAGTATGACATGCTGGTAAGCAGTATGACTTATATCGCCCACAACTCACTTGTGTTCTACTCGTGCATATAACATCAACACATAAAACCTAGGCTCGGATGCCACTGTTGGGTTTCGTAGTAATTTCAAAAAATTTCCTACGCTCACGCAAGATCATGGTGATGCATAGCAACGACAGGGGAGAGTATGATCTACATACCCTTGTAGATCGACAACGGAAGCGTTTGGTTGATGTGGTCGTACGTCTCCACGGCCCGACCGATCAAGCACCGAAACTACGGCACCTCCGAGTTCTAGCACACGTTCAGCTCGATGACGATCCCCGGACTCCGATCCAGAAAAGTGTCGGGGAAGAGTTCCGTCAGCACGACGGCATGGTGACGATCTTGATGAACTACTGCAGCAGGGCTTCGCCTAAGCACCGCTACAATATTATCGAGGACTATGGTGGAAGGGGGCACCGCACACGGCTAAGAATATGATCACGTGGATCAACTTGAGTTTCTCTGGGGTGCCCCTGCCTCCGTATATAAAGGCTCAAGGGGGGGGGGGTGCGGCCGGCCTAGGAGAGGCGCGCCAGGAGGAGTCCTACTCCCTCTGGGAGTAGGATTCCCCCCCCCAATCCTAGTTGGAATAGGATTCGCGGAGGGGGGAAAAGAGAGAGGGGGGCCGGCCCCCTCTCCTTGTCCTATTCGGACCAAGGGAGGGGAAGGGCACGCGGCCCATCTTGGGCTGCCCCTTCTCTTTTCCACTAAGGCCCACTTAGGCCCATATAGCTCTCGAGGGGTTCCGGTAACCTCCCGGTACTCCGGTAAAATCCCGATTTCACCCGGAACACTTCCGATATCCAAACATAGGTTTCCAATATATCAATCTTTATGTCTCGACCATTTCGAGACTTCTCTTCATGTCCGTGATCACATCCGGGACTCCGAACAACCTTCGGTACATCAAAATGTATAAACTCATAATATAACTGTCATCGTAACCTTAAGCGTGCGGACCCTGCGGGTTCGAGAACAATGTAGACATGACCGAGACACGTCTCCGGTCAATAACCAATAGCGGAACCTGGATGCTCATATTGGCTCCTACATATTCTATGAAGATCTTTTATCGGTCAGACCGCATAACAACATACGTTGTTCCCTTTGTCATCGGTATGTTACTTGCCCGAGATTCGATCGTCGGTATCCCATACCTAGTTCAATCTCGTTACCGGCAAGTCTCTTTACTCGTTCTGTAATACATCATCCCGCAACTAATTCATTAGTTGCAATGTTTGCAAGGCTTAAGTGATGTGCATTACCGAGAGGGCCCAGAGATACCTCTCCGACAATCGGAGTGACAAATCCTAATCTCGAAATACGCCAACCCAACATGTACCTTTGGAGACACCTGTAGAGCTCCTTTATAATCACCCAGTTACGTTGTGACGTTTGGTAGCACACAAAGTGTTCCTCTGGCAAACGGGAGTTGCATAATCTCATAGTCATAGGAACATGTATAAGTCATGAAGAAAGCAATAGCAACATACTAAATGATCGGGTGCTAAGCTAATGGAATGGGTCATGTCAATCAGATCATTCAACTAATGATGTGATCCTGTTAATCAAATGACAACTCTTTGTCCATGGTTAGGAAACATAACCATCTTTGATTAACAAGCTAGTCTAGTAGAGGCATACTAGTGACACTCTGTTTGTCTATGTATTCACACATGTATCATGTTTCCGGTTTAATACAATTCTAGCATGAATAATAAACTTTTATCATGATATATAAGGAAATAAATAATAACTTTATTATTTCCTCTAGGGCATATTTCCTTCAGAGGCCTCTTCTGCTAGGAGGGCTGCTGGTGAGGAGGCGGCTGCTACTGAGAATGTTGCTGAGGACCGTGCTGCTAGGTCCACCACTTCTTCCTCTGAGCCGTCATGGGCCAAGACGCTAAAGGACAATATGAATACTCTCTTCTGCATGTAGGAAAAGGGACAGTACAGGGCTCACGTGGCAGACAAGGAGAGTCGCCGCCGTGACAAGAAGGTTATGAGGCTCTTTGGAGAGGATGTGTCTGGCGGGTCTGAGGACGTCATCACACCTGAGGCTGCCTGGATGTCAAAGCAAGGAGTGGACCAGTTCAGAGGATGACTTCGAGGAGACTATCCCCGCCACTGAGTCTGACGAGGAGCACGAGGAGCAGTGGGACGACTTCTCTGCCTGAGCCACCCCGTGTGTGTAGGTGTCCTCTCTGCCTTTTTGGCGTCTCGATGCCAAAGGGGAGAGAGTATAGGGATTTGCGTTGTGTCGTGCTTGGTGCGTTTATTTGCTTTGTCTTTTGGACCTTGTTTGTGCTTGTTTGCTCTTGTTTGGTTTGTGCTTTCGAGACCTTTCCTCATATGGTGGATTTGAAGACGGCATCTTTTCTACGTTTCTTTTTGGTGGATTTGAGTCGTAGGAAAGCCGTACTATTAAGAGGGGGTCCGCGTTGGAAAGGTTTGGGTGGAATCATCACGTACACGTCTCCTTCTTGTCCCATCCTTTTTTCCTTGGAGCTTCCTCCGTTTTCTTGCCTCCCTTGTCTGGCTGTTGTGGTTGGTCGCGGTAGTACTGCTCCCAGGAAAACGGCAGTACCGTAGGCATCCGTGGTAGTACCGCGCGGTGGCGCGGTAGTACCGCAGGTGCCCACGGTAGTACCGCTCCCCTGGAGCCGCACTACCGCTGCCCACCAGGCTAGTGCCGCCCCTTTGCGGTAGTAGGGGTGGATGTGATTTTTTACATCCGCACCTACTGCGGTAGTACCGTTTTCGCCGAGCGGTAGTACCGCGCTATGCAGTCAGGCAGTAGTACTGCCCCTCAGCGGTACTACTGTGTCGGGTTTTTGCTACTTCCGCTTCTTTGCGGAAGTAGGCACGGAAGTTCCCTTCCCTCTGACTGGGGTTTTTTTGCCTTGCGGTAGTACCGCATGGGGGCGCGGTAGTACCACGCGTGCGGAAGTACCGCCCCCAGCTCCTGCGCGTCTGTTTATCTTTACTGTTGTTGGGGTTGCGGCAGTATCGTGGGTCGGTATGGTAGTACCGCACAGCCGTGCGGTAGTACCGCTTGGTTGCAAGCAGTAGTACCGCGCGGCCTTGCGGTAGTACCGCTGGCCAGGCGCGGTAGTACCGCTAGCCGCGGGCTGGTTGGTGGGTAACGGTTGGATCCTTTTCCCACACTATATAAGGGGTCCCCTTCTTCCCCGTTGACTCACCTCTTCCACCCCTAAGCTCCATTATTGCTCTAAGCTCCATTTTCGCCCGATCTCACTCCCTAGCCGACCAAACTTGTTGATTTGCTCGGGAGTGGTTGAGAAGGCCTCGATCTACACTTCCACCAAGAGATATTTGATTCCCCCCACTAATCCCTTGCGGATCTTGTTACTCTTGGGTGTTTGAGCATCCTAGACGGTTGAGGTCACCGCGAAGCCATAGTCCATTGTGGTGAAACTTCATGGTGTCGTTGGGAGCCTCCAATTGAGTTGTGGAGATTGCCCCAACCTAGTTTGTAAAGGTTCGGCCGCCGCCTCCAAGGGCACCAATAGTGGAATCATGGCATCTCGCATTGTGTGAGGGTGTGAGGAGAATACGGTGGCCCTAGTGTCTTCTTGGGGAGCATTGTGCCTCCACACCGCTCCAACGGAGACGTACTTCCTCTCAAAGGGAAGGAATTTCGGCAACACATCCTCGTCTCCACCGTCTTCACTCTTGGTTATCTCATGCCTTTACTTGTGCAAACTTATTTGTTTCATATATCTTGCTTGCTTGTGTTCCTATCCTTGTTGCATCATATAGGTTGCTCACCTAGTTGCATATCTAGACAACCTACTTTGATGCAAAGTTTAAATTGTTAAAGAAAAGCTAAAAATTGTTAGTTGCCTATTCACCTCCCCTCTAGTCAACCATATCGATCCTTTCACTAGCGCATAGACCTATTTTCGCCCTCGCGATCAGCTTGCCGTGGTTTTTCAAATATAATTCAAAGAATGTACAAACATTTTACATAGTTTCACAAGCAAACAAATATATCATAGTTCACAAGCCAAATAAATATACCATAGTTTACAAGCCAAATAAAAATTAACTTGTCTCAAATACATTAAAAAAGATACATCTATTGGTTGTCAACGTAAGCCCACATATGCTCAACCAAATCATTTTGCAGCTGAATGTGAGTTTTCCAATCACAATTTTATTATTAAATTGGATGAACTATGCAAACGTTGCCGCTCCTCCATGCTCAGGCACAACATTGTCACTCTAAAACTGGAACCCTTGGTTGTAGATACCTTCTGGGCGCTCATCTTCTACGATCATATTGTGCATGATCACACAAACAGTCCTCACCTCCCACAACTTGGTGCTCCAAGTTCTAGCAGGAGATACCGAACAATGCCCCATCGAGATTGCAGAACACCAAAGACATGTTCCACATCCCTCCTAGCACTCTCTTACTCTTGTGCAAATCTCCTCTTCTCTCCTACAGGGTTGGAGATTGTCTTCACGAGAGTAGTTCAATGAGGATAGATACCGCCAGCTAGGTAGTATCATTTGTTGTAGTTGTGGCTGTTGATGTTAACATTCACCGGCCGGAAGTTGCCTTCAGCAATCCTTGCAAACACCGGAGAGTGTTGAAGCATGTTGATATCATTGTGAGATCCAGCCATCCTAAGAAAGAGTACCAAATCTAGAGATCTTGTGAAATCACGGCCTCGAGTATGAAGGTGCAAGCTTTGACAGGGCCCCTATACTACCCCTACCAAGCAGAAGGGTAGTTTTTCCACTCCCAGTGCATATAGTCTATGCTACCAAGCATCCCCGGGAAGCCCCTGCTGGCATTCATCGTCAACAAGCGGGCTGTATCTTCAGCGTTTGGCTCCCTCAAGTACTCAAGGCCAAACACTGCAATCACAGCCTTGCAGAACCTGTACATGGAGTCTAGGCACGCAGACTCGTTCATACAGACGTACTCATCAATGAGATCACCAGGAACTTCGTATGCAAGCATCCGGATAGCTATAGTGCATTTCTGATAAAAGGAGAAGACAATCTTTCCAAGGGCATCCTCCTTGCACTCGAAATACTTATCGTATCCGACCATCCTCTCCCGAATACGGTTGAAAACATGCCTAGCCATACGGAAATGGTGCCGTAATTGATGATGTTTGAAGAGCGGGTTGGGTGTCTCGAAGTAGTCCTTCCAAAGAAGGAAATGGCCGCTCTCTTGGTTGCGATTCAATGCCGGAGTGTGCCCCGGAACAACGACGACTACCTACTAAGGTGGTCATTGACGACCAACACAACAACCACCATCTCCTCATCGTCGGATGAAGAATCATATGAGTCACAAAGGAAATTATGAAAAAACAACTCGTCGGCAGAGCCCATTTGTACCTTGTGGGCAAAACGTCGAACAACTTGGGGGCGTCGTCGAAGAAGCAAGCCGACGAAGAGACGAACGCCTCCCCTGGACCAGGTAGCTGGCCTGGCGGCGCCCGACGAGCTTGCCAGCGTTGTCAAAGGAGCTGGCCAGGGGTGCGGGGCCGAGGTGGTGCTTGCGGCGACTTTGGGGAAGAAGCTGCGGTGGTCTGGCGGCGAGGCGATGGTGGCGGCGACGTGGGAAGGTGGCGTGCCGCGGGAGAGGTATGTGGGTACGGACTACTGGCGAGGGCACCGGAACTGGGTGGCGGCGACAGGGTGGGGACGGCCGAGGGCTTGTTGTCGATGGGAGAAAGAGAATGGCCTATGTGACACCGACTGGCGGGCCAGGCAGGTGGAGGAGTAGGCGCGCGTCTGTCTCGTGTCCACGCCGACTCAAATGAGGGCCAAATATGGGCCAGGAATGGGTCGTTCGGCGGACGAAAAGCAGGCGCACGTCCGTTTGGGTTGACGCGTTGAGCCGATTTTTGTGTTTGTTTTAATCCAAACGAATACGTGCGGACGAAATGGATCGACGCGTTGGAGTTGCTCTTAGAGGGCATATTTGCACATCAAAAGCCGTTCATATAATCATATTCTCACTGCATACCAGTATAAAAGGATAATGTGCTACCTACTTTTTGTGTGTGTATTTCTCAGTTTCTGGGACACGTACATTTAAAGATGGGCTTTGCATTTCTTAACAAGAAAAACCCAAAGATGGAATGTTTAAGCACGTAGGATTAATGTGGTAATGCACGATCTTTGTGCTCCCATGAATTGAGGCAATCCAGAGAGATATAAAATGGCAGGAGGAAGAAGAAGCCAGCAACATCGATCGTCCCTGTGAGCATTTGCTCTTGCGCTTCTTGACACTCCAATTTGCCAGAAAGAAGCAAAGATCCATATTTGGTAGCAATGGCAGCGTCGAGGTGCAGCACCACCGTCGTCTTGCTCGTCGTGGTCACGGTGGCGGTGGTGGTGGCGGCGGCGCTGATGCAGCCGGCGGAGGCGGCGACGGCGGCGGCGGCGACGAGGCGCCGCGCCGATACCCGCGTGCTCTGGTACCCGGGAACCAGGCAGCGTAGCCCCAGCGGCTTCCGTGGTTTCCCTCGCTCCAGGCTGTCGCCGCCGTCCGCGGGCAGGCTAACCCCGCCGTCGCCCAGCGGCAGGCCGATGACTCCGCCGCCGTCTCAGGCGCAGGCGCCGCCGGCGCCCATCTCGCCCCCGTGCACCGCCGCGAACCCGCAGCCCGGCTTCCCCGGCTTGCCGGTGGGCTTCGGAGGGTCGTCGCCCTCGCCGCCGTTGGCGCCGACGGACTGCGTGACGCCGCTGGCGGGGCTGATGACGTGCGCGTCGTTCCTGACGGGGAGCGAGGCGGAGACGCCGACGCCGCAGAGCGAGTGCTGCGGCGGGCTGGGCATGTTCCTCAACAGCTCGGCGGCGGCGGACGACCGGTCGCTGCGTTGCCTGTGCCCGGTGATCCTCGGCGACGTGAACCGCATGCTCCCCAAGCCCATCGACCCCGTCCGCATGATGTACCTCCCCATCGCCTGCGGCGTCGTCCTCCCGCCCCAAGTCCTCTTCATCTGCTTCAGTACGCCAACGCCATTAATCTCTCTCCCTCCCTCCCTCTCGCTCGCTCTCTCTTTCTCACTCATGATGGATTGATTGATGATGATGATGATCTTGGAATCTATGCAGCTGGGCAGCCGACGCCGCCGGTGGTGAACCGGATTCCCGACTCCTGGAAGACCTCGTCTTCTTCAGGTCAACTACTCACTCACTCACTAATACAGTAGCACTTCTCAAAGTGAAAAAAATCCATACTGCTCTTGCATGGTTAAGCTCGATTGCTTTCGGCTGAATTCTGATGTCTCCATGTGCCGTGCAGCCTTGTCGCCTTGAGTTGGTGCCGACGATCGGATTTGGTTACTGCTCATCACGCAGGCACAATTTATCTCGGGACGTACTCTATCTATCAAGTTTAATCAATTAAGATTACAAACGTGAGAAACTAGCTGGTTACTACCAACTTTGCAGCCATCAGAGTGGTCGACGCATCATGTGCCAGTTGTGGTGTAGTATTACTGATCGATGTAATAGCTATAGCATGTTTTCCTTTATCTTATTGAGAATGTAAACAAAAATATAAGAGCAGATTGCACCGAAGGGAGTATTGTCTCACACTATTTACATGGGTTTTTCGTTTGATGATCCTATAATGCCCATCTAGCCCTGGCTTGTGTTCAGTAACTTAGTATTTAATATTAGTGTGATGATGAATGTCCTGTCATGACGTTTTGGTCTAGTCAAAGAGCTTTGACCATCTACTGGACATTTCCTCCACAATTTTGGCCCTTCTCCATGTCACTTACATGTGGGATCCACCCGAGTAAAAACAAGAATAAACTCTCCCCCCTCTCTCTATCATTTACATGGGGACCCAAACTTAAAGAGGAAAAGAAAACTCACCCTTTCCACATTTTACAGGTGAGACCCACCTAAAAAGCAAAAGAAAAATCAAATTTGCTAATTCTCATGTAGATGAGATTTAGTGATGTCTCATCCAAATTGTCCTTCTCATGATCTAGGGTGCCGAGATTCGTGCATTTTCTCTATCCCGGTTGCCAGCTCAAATCGGATGTATCGCTAATAGAGATAAATCAAGATCCTTACACTCATCATAGAACATTTTATACTGTAACCATTTGAATTTATAGAGGCTGATAACTTTCAATGTAGATCTAGCCAAATTTTTATAAAATTTGACTTACAAACTTAATATTGGGAGTAAAAAGGAAGAGAAAGAGTAAAATCAAAGAAACATGGAAACATGTATTACAAGTCTTTTAGATAGGCAAGATACTCCGCTTCTTCCCCTGATCTTTCTTTCCCTCTTCCTGCCGGGGTTCCCCTTGCATGCTCGGTGGAGGTTGCTGCCCTGCTGCTGGTACCGTAGAAGACTCCAACGCGCCGTACATGCGAGCAAGCCGCACCCAGAACGCCAGGAGCCCGACGATGAAGACAGCCACCACGCAGATGCAACCGGCCAAGACACGGGTGTCCTTGACCTTGGTGGCCAGGACGGCGGACACCATGAGACCCAGGACGCCGACGCCGAAACCGTAGCCTCCTACGTCGCGAAGCTTCTCGACGACGGTCACCGGCATGCGCGGCAAGAACAGTTCCGCGTAGGACTTGACGAGGAAGAGCACCGACCAGTAGGCCTCGTACGAGAGCACCAGCGACAGCCGCCATGGGACGATGCTGAAGAAGAAAGGAGAGCGTCCTGAAATGTAGGCATAGATCATGGTCGCGGTGATTCCTACAGGGCACACAATCTGGGCGACGACGGCCATCACCCACCTCTTGGTACGGGATACGTGTGCCAGCGACTCCCCGAGCGTCGTCGCAGGCGTAGCCATTGACTATTCCGACGAGTTCTGCGTTTTTCACGGTGTTATGGAGTACATGGTGTGTGTTATATAGTACTAGTACATGGGATGTGTATATGGGAGCAATGCAAGTCTAATTCGGATCCCTCGAATATATATGGAAGGAAAAAACTAACGCCATACGTGTGGCATCTTGTACATCGCCCACACGTATCCTTTATCACTTATTTTGTCACATGCGAACAGATGACATCAACATGAATCTTTTTTTTCAGTTTAAAAATGTTTTATCTCCTAATTAAAAAATCAAATTAAAAATCCGTTTTCACCATTAAATCCGCCTCGATGAGATCTTCAAAACTAGACCCCATGTTGATATGTTTCGACGAATTTTTTTTGCTCCAAAGTTGCCATGATGTTTATACTATAGTTGTCATAGTGCTTAAACTAAAGTTGCCATGTGGCAATTTCAGTTTGTAGAGCATGGCAATTTTAGTATTTTGATGATAGCAACTGCAGTACTTTGCCATGAAAATTATTTTTTTATGAACCATGGCAATTTTAAGTGTATGTATCATGGCAATTTTAGTTTATGGTTCATGACAAGTCTAGTTTCTTAATTCCTCATTTTATAAATGTCAAAAATAACTTTTAAATGTAGAAGAAAAATATCTGAAACATATGATGGCAACTTCAGTGTAAACACCACGACAATTCATGTGCAATAGACATGACAACTTTTAACCCTAAAAGAAATTCGTCGAAATATATTGATATGAGATCTAGTTTCGAAGATCTCGTCGCGAGGGATTTAATGGTGAAAACGGATCTTCAATCAGATTTTTATTTAAGAGATAAACATTTTAAAATTTGGAAATCCAAAAAAATTTCCACATACATGCAGTGATGTGGCACACTCTGTGTATTATAGGGCGTGTGGGCAGATTTCACTCGCACCACACGTGTGGGCGTTAGCGTTGTCCTATATGAAAACAATGAAAATGAAAACGCGTCTCACTTCGACTCCTCCAAGATACGGATTCAGACTCTTCACTCCTTGAATATATTATGAACAGAAATAATGAACGCGCGTATCGTTTAGACTCCTCCAGTATATGGAAATAATGAAGGCGCGTCTAGGTTGGTCTCCTCAAATTTATGGGAACAATGAACGCGTGCGGCTAATGTTTGAAAAATAAAGACGGAGGAAAATTACCTAAATACTAACGGCCTCCCACACACCCCTAAGAGCGAACCGCAAGCTGACCACACTAAACGGTTCACTCCGGATTGTCATGCGCCGACAACTTTGGAGGGTCATCGCCATCGTTGCCGACAACCTGCGTGACGCCGCTGGCAG
This sequence comes from Triticum urartu, assembly GCF_056163025.1. Lineage (NCBI taxonomy): Eukaryota > Viridiplantae > Streptophyta > Magnoliopsida > Poales > Poaceae > Triticum > Triticum urartu. Next base: position 129,205,543 of record NC_141876.1, read on the forward strand.
GGCTGATGATGTGCGCGTCGTTCCTGACTAGGAGCGAGGCGAAGATGTCGTCGCCGCAGAGCGAGTGCTGCGGTGGGCTGGGCATGTTCCTCCCCATCGCCCGCAGCATTGTTCTCCCGCCCCAAGTCCTCTTCATCTTCTTCACGCCATGTCCAGTTCTTTTAGGCGCCTTAAAAATTAAGTTGCCTCTTTTCAACTTAAAAAATAAGCCACCTTCTAAGTTTGTTGAGACTTCTAAATTAGTTATCCCATAACTAGTTTAGAAGTCCCAATGATCAAGAGAGGCGGCTTATGGGAAAAGCTGGGGAGGAGGCGTCTTATTTTTATGCTGCCAAAAGCACCGGCCCATGATCTCTTTCTCTCACACACATGATGGGTTGATAATGATGATCTTGGAATATATGCAGCTGGGCAGCCAACGCCGCTGGTGGTGAACCGGATTCCCGACTCCTAGAAGACCTTCTCTTCCTCAGGTCAACTATTCACTCATGTTGAGCAAGGTAGAGCTATGTGGTACTGACCGAGAGGTCCTCCCTCGTCGCTCTCGCGAGTGACGGGGAGGGAACCCTAGCCGTCAGCCCACTTTCCCCTCCTCTCGCCCGCCCTCCCCCGCCGTCGCCGGCAGGCGCTGACGGGCAAAGCCCGGTCGGCGCGGCGGCGGAGCCGTTTTTCCTCTCTGCCTTATAACTGTTGGCGTAGGACATCAGAGTTGGGCGACGGTGTTGTGCTCCCGTGGGGCGCAGTGGCTCGCCGACGGACCTGCTGGGCGGTAGTGGGGTTGTCTTCTGGCGGCGTATCGGTGACCTGGGGCTCGTGAGGGGTGCGGAGGCTGCGGCGTGCTCGATTCGGCCGGGCGGAGGCGTGCAGGTGGCTGCAGGCTAGATCTATTCGGCTCTGGTTCTAGTGGCCAATGCACGGCACAGGGAGTGGTTGGCGTCTCTATTCGCAGATGCTGGGGGTGTGGCTGGGTGGTGGTGCACGCGAGGTGACCGGGGACGGTGCTTATCTTCTGGGGCGGCACTCTCCTTGGCAGTGCGCGGTGTAGGCCGCGAGCGGCATAGGCCGGAGCCTACGGGCGTCCCTTGGGAGACGAGGTTGACGGCGATGGTGGTGCGGCTGGCTGTTTGAGGCCGCGCGATGGTGGTGCTGGTTGTTGGGGAACGTAGCATGCAATTTCAAAAAAATTCCTATGATCACGTAAGATCTATCTAGGAGATGCATAGCAACGAGAGGGGGAGAGTGTGTTCACGTACCCTCGTAGACCGAAAGCGGAAGCGTTAGGTTAACGCGGTTGATGTAGTCGAACGTCTTCACGATCCAACCGATCTAGTACCGAACGTATGACATCTCCGAGTTCAGCACACGTTCAACTCGATGATATCCCTCGAACTTTTGATCCAGCAGAGGGCCGAGGGAGAGTTTCGTCAGCACGACGGCGTGGTGACGGCGATGGTGATGTGATCCGCGCAAGGCTTTGCATAAGCACTACGACGCTATGACCGGAGGAGTAAACTGTGGAGGGGGACACCGCACACGGCTAATGTAACATCCCAAAATTCTAAATTTTAAAATGTTATATTAAATAAATAGTTTTGATTGTTTGTTTGATTGTGATGTGGTTGCTTGTGTGAAATTGAGTGAAATTTGAAACTTTTTGAAAGTTGAATGAGAGGGAATGAAATGACTTTCCCAAACTTTCACCTTGCATTTATGATCTCCACGAATTAAAATTCATTTCATCACAAAACCCTAGAGTGAAGATGATATGACTTCTTCCATTTAAATAAATGAAAAGAGTTTTGAAAAGATTTGAATTCCATATGAAAATATTTCAAATTCGAAAACTTTATGTAACTCAATGAGTTTCATGAGAAAAGATAAAATGACTTCTTCAAATGCTAAGAAAGAGAGCTGGAAGTTTCAAATAATCAAACTAAAAGTCCCTTTGAAGTTATTTTGAAAACTCACTTTCAATTTGGAGTTATTTGGTTTTATTTAAATTACTTTTCTCCAAAAATAGAATATACAGAAAATAGGGTAAAATGATTCCCTACATTAGAAAAATGGAGAGAAATGAGTTTGAAATCATTTTGGTGTTTTAAAATATTTTTATTTGGTTTTTCAAATGAACCAGTAGTACTGTTTGCTTTATTAAATTTGTGTGAAATTTATTTGATGCTGAAAATATATTCATGTTTTAGGAAAAAAAATTCTGAGAATTTTCATATATAGTATGCCTATGTAAAATTTTATTTTTATTTTCATTATTCAGTTTTTCCTTTTTTATTTCTATTTAAAAACAAAAACTGCGCGTGCGCCTGGAACTAACTGTCGCCCACGTGCGCAGCATAGTGGCATCGGGCATCCCATTATTTTTTTCTCTCCTACATGGGCAGGCCCAGGCAGCCATTTTTTTCACTTTGGCCGAATTTTATTTTAAAAACAATGAAGCGCGGGCGGCCCGCCAAACACTTTTAGGCCCATGCGAACATCCAACCCAAAAATCATCCATTGCGGGTTAAATCAATATTTAGGTTTGACTAGCTTCACAAAAAAATTATTTTTTTTCTTCAACGGGACTTCTGAAAGTTGTCTCTTTTCTTCGAAGTCATTTTTTCTACCTTATAAAAGTATCTTTTTTTAGTATTTTTATACCCCGTAGCTTATTATTTCTATACTAGTACAGTAGAATAATTAGATTACCAATTAATTTTTGTATTTATACATTACATTTAGAAATCTTTTAGCCGTAACTATTTTTCTTTCGTAAAATAGCTTGGCCCGGATTTTTCAAATAGCCATAACTTCTTACTCGTTCATCCAAATTAGATAAAACCAACACCTAGATTTTTGTCTTGATTCCACCTATATAGTGAATCTATCGAATAAACTTTTTGCAATTTTCGAATTTCAAAATTTGTTCAGATTCATATTCAAACTTCTTTTGATCATATCTTTTTTTCCGCAGCTCCGTTTCCAATGAATCCAACTGCATCGGATTCGTATTGAAATAATCTTTCCGTTCGCACAATTAGTGTCATCTTTCCAACATATAATTTTGATCTTAGCCAGTTACTCTACTAGCCCACCAAAGAGTTGTTACATGACATTTTAAGCAGATTCAATGCCACGTTGAATTACTTGATCCGTTATTTTTAATCTAGTAATTCTTTTTCCTACATGTTCATATTGACTTCCTACATCCAGTAGCATCATTAGTTTCAACTTTTGATCTTTTCAAATTTGAACTCGAAGCTTCACTTGATCATATCTTGTAATGTGTAGCGTTTTTTCAATTGATTCATTTTTCAAATTGAATCCCTAGGCGTAATCTAACATCTTGAGTCATCACCACACTTTTTCACTGAAATTAGAATATGATCTTGCAAAACAATTTGATTTGGTTCCTTTGGAGTTTTCACAATCTTCATTTGCATTTTCTTTTTGGCCTTTGAGTGATTGCTTATGTGTGGATAAAATTGCCTACTTACGACAGATTGATCGGAGTGTGACGACTAGAACTATCTGGAATTATGAGTGCGAAGAATCTTCGTCAACAGTACAAGGCAAATTCACAATTTGATCATATTTTTCCTATACCCAGTTTTTACTATGCATTAGTTCACACCCTTACAAGTTTGGATGAGTAGGATTGGGAATTGGGACTTTGCTATGTAGTTCATGAGGTAGGAACCTATGATCCTTGAAACACCTAGGGATTATTTGTTATGTCATATATTGCTTAGCCATTCTCGTAGACGGGGATTGGTATGTGTGATTCATGCAAGTTATGAGAGAAATAACAATTAACGGTAACTTAAGGTGGCAACATCAACACACATCTGGGTGGAATGGTTGGGGCACCCTGGAGAAACCAGTGGTTTGCCCGGGCACCTGGAGAACTAGTGCTTGCCCAAGGAGATTCCGGAGGACCCGTGAGATCACCCTATGGAATGCCACCCAGGCTCAAAGGAATCATACAAAATTTCATGCCTAGAAACTTGTAACACCCCGGATGTAACTTGTGTAACTCTGACTCTTGCCATTTTCGGCTTTAAGTTATGAGATTCCCTTTGTGGTTGGGTTTTGTCTTCGTTTTGCATTTTGTTCATGTCATGCATTTCATATCATGTCATCATGTGCATCGCATTTGCATTCGTGTTCGTCGCATGCATCCGAGCATTTTCCCCGTTATCCGTTTCGCAATCCGACACTCCCACATGCACCCGGCGCACCCCTCTTGTCTCTTTTCGTGAGCGGGAGCTAAACGTTCTCGGAATGGGCCGAGATTTGTCAAGTGGCCTTGGTACACCACTGGTAGACCGCCTGTCAAATTTTGTTCCATTTGGAGGCCGTTTGATACTCCAACGGTTAACCAGGTAACCGCAAAAGCCTCTTGTGTGTTGCAGCCCAACACCCCTCCAAAACAGCCCAATAACCCATCTAAACCATCTCCATGTTCTCCGTCGTCGGATCACGATCATGTGGGCGAAAACCGCACCTCATTTGGACACTCCAAACTCCACCTACCTATAAATATGTGCACCCCTCCAAAATCTCGCAGTCCAAACCCTAAATTTCATCTCCCGCCGCCACCGGACACGTCCGCCCTCACTAGACAAAAATCGCCGCCGCCCCGTAGCCAACCGAGACGCGCCGCATGGCACCCCGGCCACCGCGCGCGCCGCCAGCCCGCGAGTCCACGGCCGGCCCGCCCCGGGCCCGACCGCGCCCCGCCGCCCGACCACATCTCCGCCGCCGCCCATCCTCTCCGCACCAGCCGCTGACCGCGCCCGCCGCCGCCTCACTCCGCTCCAGCCGCCGCGCCGCCGCACAGCTCCTCGCCGTGCGCCGCCGCCTCCCTGCCGCCAACGTCGCCTCGCCGCCCGCGCCCTCCGCAACCGTGCGCCGCCCGACTGCCAGAGACCGCCACACTGGTCGCCCGCCGCCGTCCGGTGACCCCCCGACCTCCGGCGCCCTCGCCTCCATCACCGGCCATCTTCTTCACCATCTCCGGCATGTTACTCCGGCCATCCTCGAACTACGTGCGAAACCCTAGATCTGGAACTCGCGGGGTAATTTTCGTCTAAGTCCTTGAACCCTAACATTTGTATGCCTCCTTCTACATGTCATATCTCGGTGCTCGGTGCTCCAAATCATGCATATGATATGTCAAATTGTTTATCTCGTTGAGCTATTCATGTTAGCAGTATTTCCATGCATGTTACTGTCCTTTATGAAGCCATTTTCATTGATGCAAGAGTGCTATAAAATGTTAGCTGCTGGTACTTATCAGATCATGATGATTTGTCATTTTTGTTGCATTTAATGTGTGCATCGTATGAGCATGAGGTCTACATGTGTTTTGAACTACAACATGCCATCTTTACAGAGGTGCAAGCCTTCTATTTTTGTGATCTATGCGGTGACTAGTACAAGCATGCAAAGTAGGCTCCACAATGTTGTTGTTTTCAGGGACTTAGGATTTCGCGAAGTCCTTTTCCTGCTGTTATTTTGATGCCATGTAAACTTGATGCTACATTGAGATCCATGCTTATTTTGGGTTACTTCAGTAAGGATGTTTTGAACATGTGGTCATGCTCTATCCATTCATGCCCCTATTTGCATTATGGAGTGCTCTAGCATGTCTTTTTCTTGCTCTACTTTTGCTATAAAATGTTCCTGGCAGAATGTTAACATGTTAATCCATATTGCCATGGTTGTTGCTAGTGATCCATGCATCCTATTAACTTGATCTTGCCATGTTTAGCTTCATGAACACGTCTTCTTACTGTTGGCATGCTTATGTTGTCATGCAATGCCTTGTGGTGAGTGGCATGAGCTCACAAAGTTGCTATCATAAATCTGTTAATGCCATGCTCTGTTTTCACCAAGTCTGAAACTGTTAATAAAACTTGCTATGGTTAGATAGGTGCCATCATATCTTCTGTGCCCTTTTGGCTCATGTTCAGTAAGAGACTTTTGTTCTATGCATTTATTAGAATCATGCCATTCCTTTGTTTGCTATGATATGTTCCTGTAGCATGTTGTTTGCTTGCTCTTAACATTGCTTCCTGATGTTGTTTTTGACATGCTAGTGTTTTCACTAAGTCTGTGAAGCTGATATCTTTTGCACTTTTGCCATGCTTGTTTGAACCTGTTCTATTGTCATTTAGCCGTACCTCAGTGTTCATGTTTTGTCAAGCATCTCTTTTAAATCACTGCCATATGCTTTGTTGTCATGTTGGAGTGCAGTAGCTTAGTTTCTTGTTGCATCCTAAATGCTATCATGCTATTAATCGCAGTTTTGCACCATTCTTGTTTTGCTCGCCATTTGCAAACCGTGCATCCGTTTCCTGTGATCTTTATATCGATTTCAACCGAAATCATCTCATCTTTCCAGTGGCATACTTTGTTTGCCAAGTTGATGCCTTGATCATTCTTTCCCTTCCAGAGCACGCGTATGCATTGCATATCATGCCATGTATTGCATCATGTTGCTTGTGCATTGCATCGTGATTGATTGTTTGTTCATTTGTTCGTGTTCTTGCCTTGGGTAGAGCCGGGAGACGAGTACGTGACCGAGGAACCTGTTGAGTATGCTAACAAGGATCAAGCTTTCGACGACTCTGAGAACTTTGCAGGCAAGATGACCATACCCTCGAAATCACTTCTATCTTTGCTTGCTAGTTGTTCGTTATGTCGCTATGTCGCGCTACCTACCACTTGTTATATCATGCCTCCCATATTGCCATGTCAAGCCTCTAACCCACCTTCCTAGCAAACCGTTGGTTGACTATGTTACCGCTTTTGCCCAGCCCTTCTTATAGCGTTGCTAGTTGCAGGTGAAGTTAAAGTTTGTTCCTTGTCAGAATATGGATATGTTGGGATATCACAATATCTCTTATTTTAATTAATGCATCTATATACTTAGTAAAGGGTGGATGGCTCGGCCTTTTGCCTGGTGTTTTGTTCCACTCTTGCCGCCCTACTTTCCGTCATACCGGTGTTATGTTCCTTGATTTTGCGTTCCTTACGCGGTTGGGTGTTATGGGAACCCCTTGACATTTCGCTTTGAATAAAACTCCTCCAGCAAGGCCCAACCTTGGTTTTAACATTTGCCACCTAAGACTTTTCCCTTGGGTTTTCGTGAGTCCGAGGGTCATCTTTATTTTAACCCCCCCCGGGCGAGTGCTCCTATGAGTGTTGGTCCAAACTAGAGCCCCTTGCAGCGCCACCTCGGGGAAACTTGAGGGCTTGTTTTAGTTGTATGGATTGCTCATCCGGTGTGCCCTGAGAACGAGATATGTGCAGCTCCTATCGGGATTTGTTAGCACAGTCGGGTGGTCTTGCTGGTCTTGTTTTACCATTGTCGAAATGTCTTGTAACCGGGATTTCGAGACTGATCGGGTCTTTCCGGGAGAAGGAATATCCTTCGTTGACCGTGAGAGCTTGTGATGGGCTAAGTTGGGACACCCCTGCAGGGTATAAACTTTCGAGAGCCATGCCCGCGGTTATGTGGCAGATGGGAATTTGTTAATATCCGGTTGTAGAGAACTTGACACTTGACTTAATTAAAATGATTCAACCACGTGTGTTGCCATGATGGTCTATTTTCGGCGGAGTCCGGGAAGAGAACACGGTCTTGTGTTATACTTGAGCGTAAGTAGTTTCAGGATCACTTCTAGCTTCTCAACCATTGTGTTGCTTCTCTTCTTGCTCTTATTTGCGTATGTTAGCCACCATAAATGCTAGTGCTTGCTGCAGCTCCACCTCACTACCCCGTTCCTACCCATAAGCTTAAATAGTCTTGATCTCGTGGGTGTGAGATTGCTGAGTCCTCGTGACTCACGGATACTTCCAAACAGTTGTAGGTGCGGAGGATACCAGTGCAGGTGATGCTACCGAACTCAAGTGGGAGTTCGACGAGGATTCGGGCCGTTACTATGTTTCTTTTCCTGAGGATCAGTAGTGGAGCCCAGTTGGGACGATCGGGCATCTAGCATTTGGGGTTATCTTCCTTTTTATTCGGATTTGACCGTAGCCGGTCTTTGAGTGTATTTGGATGCTGTATGAATTATTTATGTATTGTGTGAAGTGGCGATTGTAAGCCAACTCTTTATCCCTTTCTTATTCGGTACATGGGATTGTGTGAAGATTACCCCTCTTGCGACAAAACTACCATGCAGCTATGCCTCTAAGTCGTGCCCCGACGCGTGGGAGATATAGGCGCATTGTGGGTGTTACAAGTTGGTAATCAGACCCATCCCTGACTTAGGAGCCCCCTGCTTGATCCAATTGCTGACGTTGTTGAGTCTAGATCAAAATGTTTTGAGTCTTAGGATTATATATATTGGAGAGTAGGATTCTTTTTACTCCTCAGTCCCTTTGTTGCTCTTGTGAGGCCTCATGACGTAGAAGTTTTGACTCTCCTCTCCTCAAATTTCATGATTTTTTAGGATCACGCGGGTATCTTGGAATCGTTCCGATAGTCTTGTGACGAGAACATTGTTCTTGGTGCCTGTTGCGGCAGTGTCCCGGGGAGTTGAGCTCCGAGGTGTTGTCGTCACAATTTTATCGTTGCAGTTCGGGAATACCTGAGTTCGCCAATATCAAAAATCTCTTTTATGGAGTTTTTGGTGAGATAGCCTCGATGCCACCTAGTACTGGGGCGGGAGTTCTGGAGTATTGCCATAACTCGTATAATAGATGCTTTTCGAAGGTTGAGGTACATGATTTCCGAAGGTTTCTTGGTTATGTGTTGAAGGATGGATACAACTGGATGTAGGATTTGTTAGTTTGGTTGAGATACTATGCTTCCCCTGTATCCCCAACACCTGATTGCATAACCAGAAAGTTTCGGGAGTTTTATAGGTGGGAATTCAAGTAGCTCTAGTATTTTTTCCCGCAGATATTTGGTTTGTGATTGGGCAATCCTTACCACTTATTTGCTTATATTCGTACCTTGTTGCTTTATTCATCTATCTTTATCGAAGTGGCTTCTCAACTTTATGGACGTGTGATGATTTACTTTGGAATTCATTCGTTCATCCTTGTTCGAATGATTATTGTGAAGACTATATGTTGCAATTTTGATCCATTGATTCAGCTTGTCTATCCGTTTATCTAGATTCTAACGGATGTCACCCTCTTCAGGATGGCTCCTCCAACGCGTCAGAATCCGCCACCACCTCCACCTCCGGAGGCATGGCAAGCTGTCATGGCAGCCACCAACGCCAACACTTAGATGCTTTTGCAACTCTTGCAAGAGTGCAACCAAGGGCAAGGCAACCAAGGAAATCAAGGCCAAGGAAACAATCAGCCTCAGTTTGCTACCCTCAACCAGTTCCTCACAAACCGGCCGAAGTCCTTCAGCAAATGTGTCGAGGCCACAGACGCCGATGATTGGCTCGTGGACATCTGCAAGCATTTTGAATGTAGCAATGTCAGACCTGAGGACTTTGTCAAGTTTGCATCATTTCAACTCAAGGACCAAGCTGTTGAGTGGTATCAGCAATACAGAGATTCCAGAGGAGGTTGTGTGATTACCTGGGATGATTTCCGCCGAGACTTCAAAGCTCACCACATTCCACCAAGTGTGGCTGAGAGCAAGCCTGAGGAGTCCCGCAATATCAAGCAAGGCATCATGTCCGTGTACCAATACAATATCCAGTTTCAGAAACTTGCTCGCTTCGCTAAACAAGACGTTCCTGATGAAAAGAGTATGATCTATCAATTCAGAGGTGGCCTTAGAGAAGATCTACAGCTAGCTCTCGTGCTTCTTGAGCCGACTAAGTTCGATCAATTCTATAACATGGCACTAAAGCAAGAAGCTGCTCAGCTCAAGTGTGAGGCATCTAAGAAGAGAGTCAGAGATGCAGTTCAGTCTTCTTCTTCATCACAAGTGGCAGCTAAGCAACAGAAGTTCTGGCTGCCTCCTCCTCTGTTCCGTCAGCCCTACTAGCAGAAGAGCAAAGGTGGCAATGGATCTTCCCACCCACCCAACCCAGGCTATCAGAACAAAGCTCAGTCTCAAACTCCAAGGTCAAGTGCTCATTATCATCGCTCGCTCTGAGAGGTTACTTGCAACAAGTGTCAGCAGAAAGGGCATTATGCAAACAAGTGCTTCAACCAGAGGCACCTTCCGCCTTCTCCTGTGAGATCTTCCAGCAATGCAGTGGTCAAGCATAATCCCAAGTTTGCAAAGGTGAACATGATGAACGCAGCTCAGGCAGAGGTTTCTTCAGAAGTGATAATGGGTAATCTTCTTGTTAATGACTTTCCAGCAAAAGTGTTATTCGATTCTGGTGCATCACATTCTTTCATTTCAAGACCTTTTGTGGCTATGCATGATTTGGTTACTCAAGTATTGTCGAGACCTTTGTCTATTGTTTCTCCGACTCGACAAATGACTTCTCGAGTATTCGTTCGGGGTTCCGTTATCAAGATGGGCAACTATAAATTTCTGTCTTCTCCAATTGTTCTTGGTGACTCGGATATTGATCTAATTCTCGGCATGGACTGGCTTTCTAAGCACAAGGCTCAGCTTGATTGTGCTGCTAAGGAAATTCAATTGACACACTCTTCTGAGGATGTGATCATCTATGCCGCTCGTGATGAAACCATTCAACTATTTTCTCTCAATGAGAAGGGCGAGTTGAATGCCATCTCTCAAATTCCAGTCGTTTGTGAATACCAAGACGTCTTTCCAGAAGAGCTTCCGGGAATGCCTCCTCACCGGCCAGTTGAATTCGTTATTGATCTTGAGCCTAGCACGGAACCCGTTTGTAAGCGTCCTTACAAGCTTGGACCAGAGGAGTTGAAGGAATTGAAGAAACAACTTGATGAACAAGAGCGTATGGGTCTGATCAGACCGAGTTCATCTCCATGGGGTTGTGGTGTTCTTTTTATCCGGAAGAAGGATGGAACGGAACGACTCTGCGTCGACTACCGTCCATTGAACAAGAAGACAATAAAGAACAAGTATCCACTTCCCAACATCAATGAGCTATTCGAGCAACTTAAAGGTGCTAAAGTATTCTCCAAGCTTGACCTCCGTATGGGTTATCATCAGATTCACATTCGTGAACAAGATATCCCCAAGACAACATTCAGAACAAGCTATGGTTCTTATGAATATACTGTCATGTCTTTCGGCCTTATCAATGCTCCTCCAACGTTCTCGCACATGATGAACTTCATCTTCAACCCTTACACAAATGATTTCGTCCTAGTGTATCTCGATGATATCTTGGTCTTTTCCAAGAATAAGGAGGATCATGCCAAGCATTTGAGATTGGTGCTCAACAAACTTAGAGAGCATCAATTCTATGCGAAGTTTTCCAAGTGTGAGTTCTGGCTTGATGAGGTTCTCTACCTTGGTCATATCATCTCCGCCAAGGGCATCGCTGTTAATCCAGAGAAGGTGTCTGCAATTGTGAATTGGGAACCTCCTCAGAATGTCAAACAGCTCTGCAGTTTTCTTGGGCTTGCAAGCTATTGTCGAAGATTCGTTGAGAATTTCTCTAAGATTGCAAAGCTTCTTTCCAACCTCCTCCAGAAGCATGTCAAGTATGTCTAGACACCTGAGTGTGACGTTGCTTTTAACACCCTTAAAGACAAGCTGGTCACAACTCCTGTCTTGACTCCTCCTGATGAATTCAAGCCATTCGAAGTTTTCTGTGATGCCTCCTTACAAGGTCTCGGTGCTGTGTTAATGCAAGAGAAGAAAGTTGTGGCTTATACCTCTCGTCATCTGAAGCCCAACGAAAGGAACTACCCCACTCACGATCTTGAATTGGCGGCAGTTGTCCATGCATTATTAACATGGAGACATCTCTTGTTGGGAAGGAAAGTGGACATCTTCACAGATCATAAGAGCCTCAAGTACATCTTCACTCAACCCAACCTCAACCTCAGGCAGACTCGATGGGTCGAAATGATTCAAGAATACAATCCGAGTATTGAATATACTCCAGGCAAGGCCAATGTCATTGCAGATGCTTTGAGCAGGATGGCTTACTGCAGCAGCTTAATTCTCAAGCCCTTCCAACCGGACCTTTGTGAAGCTTTCCGCAAGCTGAACCTCAAAGTTGTTCCTCAAGGCTTTCTTGCCAATCTCCAAGTCTCTCCTACTTTGGAAGATCAAATTCGTGAGGCACAACTCCGGGATACCATGATGAAGAAGGTGAAACATGGGATTGCCAAGAGCCAACCCAAATACAAGTGCTATCGCATTGATGACAAAGACACTCTATTCTTCGAGGAGCGGATTGTAGTTCCAAAAGGTGATCTAAGGAAAGTCATTATGAATGAGGCGCACAATTCCCTTCTATCCATTCATCCTGGAAGTACGAAGATGTACAATAACCTCAAGCAGTCGTATTGGTGGACTCGAATGAAGTGAGAAATTGCTCAATTTGTGAATGAATGTGATGTCTGCAAAAGGGTGAAAGCAGAACACCAATGGCCAGCTGGTCTCCTCCAACCTCTTGCTATTCCAGAATGGAAGTTTGACCATATCGAGATGGACTTCGTTACTGGATTTCCCAAGTCCAAGCGTGGAAATGATGCTATCTTCGTTGTCATCGACAAGCTTACTAAAGTGGCTCATTTCCTTCCAATCAAAGAATCTATCACAGCAGCTCAGTTGGCAGAGCTATACACCTCCAGGATTGTCTCCTTGCACAACATTCCACAATTGATATCTTCAGATTGTGGAAGAATTTTCACTTCTAAGTTTCGGGACTCCTTTCAGAAGGCTATGGGCACCAACATTCGCTTCAGCACAACTTTCCATCCTCAAACTAGTGGCCAAGTCGAGCGAGTAAATCAAATCCTTGAAGATATGCTCAGGGCTTGTGTCATTTCCTTTGGTATGAAGTGGGAAGATTGCCTTCCATATGCTGAGTTCTCCTACAACAACAGCTTCCAAGCGAGTTTGGGCAAGGCCCCATTCGAAATTCTCTATGGTAGAAAGTGTCGTACTCCTCTCAATTGGTCAGAGACTGGTGAACGCCAACTTCTTGGCAATGACTTAATCACAGAAGCTGAAGAAATGTCTAAAGTCATCCGTGAAAATCTCAAAGTTGCGCAATCGCGCCAGAGGAGTTACTATGATAGCAAGCACCGTGACTTGGCTTTCGAGATCGGACTACCTCCTCGTCCCTCCAATGAAAGGCACTCGTCGCTTCGGTATCAAAGGGAAGCTTGCCCCTAGATACATGGGCCCTTTCAAGATCATTGGCAAAAGAGGCGACCTCGCCTATCAACTTGAGCTTCCGTCCAACTTCACAAATGTGCATGATGTGTTTCACGTGTCACAGCTTCGCAAGTGTTTCAAGACTCTTGAGCGCACTATCAACTTCGAAGAGATTGATCTCCAAGAAGATCTGTCTTATCATGAGCGTCCCGTTGCTATTCTTGAAGAAACCAAGCGCAAGACTCGCAACAAGTCAATCAAATTCCTGAAAGTGAAGTAGTCTGATAACTCACAAGTATAGGGGATCGCAACAGTTTTCGATAAGTAAGAGTGTCGAACCCAACGAGGAGCTAAAGGCAGAACTAATATTCCCTCAAGTTCTATCGACCACCGATACAACTCTACGCACGCTTGATGTTCGCTTTACCTAGAACAAGTATGAAACTAGAAGTACTTTGTAGGTGTTGTTGGATAGGTTTGCAAGATAATAAAGATTACATAAATAAAAAGTAGGGGCTGTTTAGGTAAAGACAAAACTAAGTTAGTTTTAGTAAAGAGCTTTTTGTTACGAGAAAGTTATTTGTCCCTAGGCAATCGATAACTAGACCGGTAATCATTATTGCAATTTTATTTGAGGGAGAGGCATAAGCTAACATACTTTCTCTACTTGGATCATATGCACTTATGATTGGAACTCTAACAAGCATCCGCAACTACTAAAGATCATTAAGGTAAAACCCAACCATAGCATTAAAGCATCAAGTCCTCTTTATCCCATACGCAACAACCCCTTACTCGGGTTTGTGTTTCAGTCACTCACACAACCCACTATAAGCGAATCATGAACGTATTGCAATACCCTACAACGGGAATCCCTCACGCTTGCGCGACACGAAAGCACCATAGGACAGCACCAATAATAAAACATGCAACTCAAACCAATCATGATCATCAAATAACCCATAGGACAAAACAGATCTACTCAAACATCATAAGATAGCTACACATCATTGGGAAATAATATATAGCGTTGAGAACCATGTTTAAGTAGAGGTTACAGCGGGTAAGAGAGAGGTTACACCGCTGCATAGAGGGGGGAAGAGTTGGTGATGATGGCGGTGAAGTTGTTGGTGAAGATTGCGGTGATGATGATGGCCACGGCAGCGTTCCAGCGCCACCAGAAGAGAAGGGGAGAGGGGGCCCATTCGTCTTCTTCTTCCTTGACCTCCTCCCTAGATGGGAGAAGGGTTTCCCCTCTGGTCCTTGGCCTCCATGGCGTGGGAGGGGCGAGAGCCCCTCCGAGATTGGATCTGTCTCTCTGTCTCTCTCTGTTTCTGCGTTATCAGATTCTACCCTTTAACCGTTTCTTATATTCCCGGAGATCCATAACTCCGATTGGGCTGAAATTTTAACACGATCTCTATCCGGATATTAGCTTTCTTGCGGCGAAAGAAGGGCACCAACCACCATACGGGGTGGCCACGAGGGTCAGGGGCGCACCCAGGGGGTGGGGCGCGCCCCCTGCCTCCCTCGGGCACCGTCTCGCGTGGATTTTTCTTCCCAAAAATCATATATATTCCAAAAAAATCTCCGTTAGTTTTTATCCCGTTTGGACTCCGTTTGATATGGATATTCTGTGAAACAAAAAACATGCAACAAATAGGAACTGGCACTGGGCACTGGATCAATATGTTAGTCCAAAAAATAGTATAAAAAGTTGCCAAAAGTATATGAAAGTTGTAGAATATTGGCATGGAACAATCAAAAATTATAGATACGACAGAGACGTATCAGCATCCCCAAGCTTAATTCCTGCTTGTCCTCAAGTAGGTAAATGATAAAAAAGATAATTTTTGATGTGGAATGCTACCTAGCATAATCTTGATCCCATATCTAATCATGGCATGAATATTAAGATACGAGTGATTCAAAGCAATAGTCTATTGTTTGACATAAAAACAATAATACTTCAAGCCTACTAATAAAGCAATCATGTCTTTTCAAAATAACATGGCCAAAGAAAGTTATCCCTACAAAATCATATGGTCTGGCTATGCTCCATCTTCACCACACAAAATATTCACATCATGCACAACCCCGATGACAAGCCAAGCAATTGTTTCATACTTTTGACGTTCTCAGACCTTTTCACTTTCACGCAATACATGAGCGTGAGCCATGGACATAGCACTATAGGTGGAATAGTATATGATGGTGGAGAAGACAAAAAGGAGGAGATAGTCTCACATCAACTAGGCGTATCAACGGGCTATGGAGATGCCCATCAATAGATATCGATGTGAGTGAGTAGGGATTGCCATGCAACGGATGCACTAGAGCTATAACTGTATGAAAGCTCAAACTAAAAACTAAGTGGTGTGCATACAACTTGCTTGCTCATGAAGACCTCGGGCATTTGAGGAAGCCCATCATCGAAATATACAAGCCAAGTTCTATAATGAAAATTCCCACTAGTATATGAAAGTGATAGCTCAAGAGACTCTCTCTATATGGAGAACATGGTGCTACTCTGAAGCACAAGTGTGGTAAAAAGGATAGTAACATTGCCCCTTCTCTCTTTTTCTCTCATTTTTTTGTTTTTTGGTGGGCTTCTTTGGCCTCTTTTTATTTTTACAGTCCAGAGTCTCATCCCGACTTGTGGGGGAATCATAGTCTCCATCATCCTTTCCTCACTGGGGCAATGCTCTAATAATGATGATCATCACACTTTTATTTACTTACAACTCAATATTACAACTCGATACTAGAACAAAGATATGACTCTATATGAATGCCTCCGGCGGTGTACCGGGATGTGCAATGATCTAGCGTAGCAATGACATCAAAAAATGGACAAGCCATGAAAACATCATGCTAGCTATCTTACGATCATGCAAAGCAATATGACAATGAATGCTCAAGTCATGTATATGATGATGATGGAAGTTGCATGGCAATATATCTCAGAATGACTATGGAAATGCCATGATAGTTAGGTATGGTGGCTGTTTTGAGGAAGGTATATGGTGGGTTTAAGGTACCGGCGAAAGTTGCGCGATACTAGAGAGGCTAGCAATGATGGAAGGGTGAGAGTGCGTATAATCCATGGACTCAACATTAGTCATAAAGAACTCACATACTTATTGCAAAAGTCTATTAGTCATCGAAACAAAGTACTGCACGCATGCTCCTAGGGGGATAGATTGGTAGGAAAAGACCATCGCTCGTCCCCGACCGCCACTCACAAGGAAGACAATCAATAAATAAATCATGCTCCGACTTCATCACATAACAGTTCACCGTACGTGCATGCTACGGGAATCACAAACCTCAACACAAGTATTTCTACTAATCCACAACTACCCACTAGCAAGACTCTAATATCACCATCTTTATATCGCAAAACTATTGCAAGGAATCAAACATATCATATTCAGTGATCTACAAGTTTTATGTAGGATTTATGACTAACCATGTGAATGACCAGTTCCTGTCATCTCTCTAAATAGATATAAGTGAAGCAAGAGAGTTTAATTCTTACAAAATATATGCCCACGCTCTAACAAATATAAGTGAAGCAAAAGAGCATTCTACAAATGGTGGTTTTCTATGTAAAGGGAAACAGGCAATCCAAACTTCAAATGATATAAGTGAAGCACATGAAGCATTCTATAAAGCGATACTCAAAAGATATAAGTGAAGTGCATAGAGCATTCTATAAATCAACCAAGGACTATCTCGTACCAGCATGGTGCATAAAAGAAAGATGAAAACTAAATGCAAAAGACGCTCCAAGATTGCACATATCGCATGAACAAAACGAATCCGAAAACATACCGATACTTGTTGAAGAAAGCGGGGATGCCTTCCGGGGCATCCCCAAGCTTAGACGCTTGAGTATCCTTGAATATTTACTTTGGGTGCCTCGGGCATCCACAATCTTGAGCTCTTGCCACTCTTCCTTCTTCTCACATTGAGACCTTCTCGATCATCGAACACTTCATCCACACAAAACTTCAACAGAAAAGTCGGTAAGATCCGTTAGTATAATAAAGCAAATCACTACTCTAAGTACTGTTACAAACCAATTCATATTTTGTTTTTTCATTGTGTCTACTGTAATGTAACTTTTTCATGGCTTAATCCACTTATATGAATCGATAGTTTCATCAAAACAAGCAAACTATGCATCAAAAACAGAATCTGTCTAAAACAGAACAGTCTGTAATAATATGAACATTCACCATACTTCTGATACTTGAAAAATTATACCAAAATTAGGAAAAATAAAAAATTTGTATATAAAGACAGTGCAAAAATAATCAGAACCATTTTACATTCCAGTAAAAAATGTAAAATCGCGCACTACAGCCAAAGTTTATGTCCTGCACCGTACAAACCAACAAGCAAAGTAAACATCCTAAAGGCAAACTTTGGCACATTATTTTTATAATACAATGGAATTGTACAAGGGGATAATTATTTTTGTTGAAAAGTTTCTGTAATCAAGATTCACAAAGTTTCCGTGATCATGCACAAAGTTCAAGGCTAGCTCCCAGTTCAACAATGCTTGTCTCTCTCACTTTCACTTTCCTTTTTGAAAAAGTTTTGGGTTACCCTCTTTATTTTTGTTGTTTTTAAACTATATAAAATCACTCAACAGAAATAAATGACTCTCTAAAACTTCCGGGTTGTCTCCCTGGCAGCGCTTTCTTTAAAACCATTAAGCTAGGCATATAGTGCTCAAGTAGTGAATCCACCCGGATCCCAAGGTATATCAAAGCCAATTTTAATTAGCAATGATTTGTAATTTAGTAGTGAGCACAAAGCAACATATATCATGTAATGACGAAGTCTAACTCTCTTCCTATGCATCGGCATGTCATAAAAGAACAATTCATGCACACATAGTAAAGGCTAATGCATAGTATAAACATTTTCTTGCAATTTTATCATGTGGGAAACATAGAGAGGTGGAGATATAGTTCCTCTCTCATAATAATTGCAAGTAGGAGCAGCAAGCACATGCATATTATATTCATAAAAATCATCATGTGCAACGATATAAGGAAACCCATCAATATAATCCTTAATAAGGGTAAACTTCTCCGATATAGTGTAGTTGGGAGAATTCAAAAAGATAATAGGACTATCATGCGTGGGTGCAATAGCAAAAATTTCATGTTTAACATATGGAACTATATCAAGTTCATTTCCATAAGCATAATTCATATTGGCATCTTGGCCACAAGCATAGCAAGCATCATCAAAAAGGGATATTTCAAAAGAATCAACGGGATCATAGCAATTATCATAGCGTTCATCCTTCGGTAAGCATGAAGGGAAATTAAACAATGAATGAGTTGAAGAGTTACTCTCATTAGAAGGTGGGCACGGGTGATCAATCCGCCCTTCCTCCTTTTGTTCTTTGCTCTCCTCCTCATTTTTTTCATCCAATGAGCTCACAGTTTCATCAACTTCTTCTTCCATAGATTCCTGCAAAATATTAGTCTCTTCTTGGACAACGGAGACTTTCTCAATAAGCGCATTAGTATAGGAATTATATTCATAATTATCATAGCAATATTTTAAGATAGCTAAATTTTCAGGCCTATAAACATCATCATCAAAAGCTTCATACTTTTCAAACAAAGATTCAAGTTCATAAGCACCCTTAAAAGCAACAAATTCTTCTATTTGTTCCACATCATAGTAATCATATATACCATTAGCACAAGAAGCTAAGGTTTCATCATCATTAAATTTGCATGAAAAGGGAAGGTGTGGAGCCTTCATCCTATAACAACAAGTATAATCATAACTCAAGCATACTTGCCGAGCATACCACTTCAATATATAAATTTGATCCCATAATAGTTTCCCTTTTTGTGTCAAGCGATAATCCCTAAAGTATTCACGTTGATCCAACGTTACTCCCATTACCTAATTGAATGGGGTTTTCTCTGGATTATCAAAGTAGTACATATTATCTATCACATAATGAGCATCGAGGGTTTTAGGAGGTTCCTCATCTCCATGAGCAGCAAATACACCTAATTTTTTTGGTATCTCGTGTTTCATGTCCATAACTAAAGATAAAGAACAACTAAGAACATCAAATACAAATTACTTAGTGACAAAGCAAACAAGCGCACACGAGAATATTCACCCCACGCTATTGCTCCCCGGCAACGGCGCCAGAAAAAGGTCTTGATAACCCACAAGTATAGGGGATCACAACCGTTTTCGATAAGTAAGAGTGTCGAACCCAACGAGGAGCTAAAGGCAGAACTAATATTCCCTCAAGTTCTATCGACCACCGATACAACTCTACGCACGCTTGATGTTCGCTTTACCTAGAACAAGTATGAAACTAGAAGTACTTTGTAGGTGTTGTTGGATAGGTTTGCAAGATAATAAAGATTACGTAAATAAAAAGTAGGGGCTGTTTAGGTAAAGACACAACTAAGTTAGTTTTAGTAAAGAGCTTTTTGTTACGAGAAAGTTATTTGTCCCTAGGCAATCGATAACTAGACCGATAATCATTATTGCAATTTTATTTGAGGGAGAGGCATAAGATAACATACTTTCTCTACTTGGATCATATGCACTTATGATTGGAACTCTAGCAAGCATCCGCAACTACTAAAGATCATTAAGGTAAAACCCAACCATAGCATTAAAGCATCAAGTCCTCTTTATCCCATACGCAACAACCCCCTTACTCGGGTTTGTGTTTCAGTCACTCACGCAACCCACTATAAGCGAAACATGAACGTATTGCAACACCCTACAGCGGGAATCCCTCACGCTTGCGCGACACGGAGAGCACCATAGGACAGCACCAATAATAAAACATGCAACTCAAACCAATCACGATCATCAAATAACCCATAGGACAAAACGGATCTACTCAAACATCATAAGATAGCCATACATCATTGGGAAATAATATATAGCGTTGAGCACCATGTTTAAGTAGAGATTACACTGGGTAAGAGAGAGGTTACACCGCTGCATAGAGGGGGGAAGAGTTGGTGATGATGGCGGTGAAGTTGTTGGTGAAGATTGCGGTGCTGATGATGGCCACGGCAGTGTTCCGGCGCCACCGGAAGAGAAGGGGAGAGGGGGCCCCTTCGTCTTCTTCTTCCTTGACCTCCTCCCTAGATGGGAGAAGGGTTTCCCCTCTGGTCCTTGGCCTCCATGGCGTGGGAGGGGCGAGAGTCCCTCCGAGATTGGATCTGTCTCTCTGTCTCTCTCTGTTTCTGCGTTCTCAGATTCTACCCTTTCACCGTTTCTTATATTCCCAGAGATCCGTAACTCCGATTGGGATGAAATTTTAACACGATCTCTATCCTGATATTAGCTTTCTTGCTGCGAAAGAAGCGAACAATCGCCTTACGGGGTGGCCACGAGGGTCAGGGGCGCGCCTAGGGGGTGGGGCGCGCCCCCTGCCTCGTGCCTCCCTCGGGCACCGTCTCGCGTGGATTTTTCTTCCCAAAAATCATATATATTCCAAAAAATATGCGTTTGTTTTTATCCCTTTTGGACTCCGTTTGATATGGATATTCCGCGAAACAAAAAACATGCAACAAACATGAACTGGCACTGGGCACGGGATCAATATGTTAGTCCCAAAAATAGTATAAAAAGTTGTCAAAAGTATATGAAAGTTGTAGAATATTGGCATGGAACAATCAAAAATTATAGATACGATGGAGACGTATCATAGTCACACCATTCCGACCGAGAAGGCACCTGGGAACGCGAGGATCACCTCCGTTCCGAATATCCGGAGTTCTTTCAGTCCTAGATCTTGGGACGAGATCCTTTTGTAGTGGTAGAGTATTGTAACACCTCGGATGTAACTTGCCATATTTGTTACTCCGACTCTTGCCATTTTCGGCTTTAAGTTATGAGATTCCCTTCGTGGTTGGGTTTTGTCTTCGTTTTGCATTTTGTTCATGTCATGCATTTCATATCATGTCATCATGTGCATCGCATTTGCATTCTTGTTCGTCTCATGCATCCGAGCATTTTCCCCGTTGTCCGTTTGGCAATCCGACACTCTCACATGCACCCGGCGCACCCCTCTTGTCTATTTTCGTGAGCGGGATCTAAACGTTCTCGAAATGGGCCGAGATTTGTCAAGTGGCCTTGGTACACCACCGGTAGACCGCTCTCAAATTTTGTTCCATTTGGAGGCCGTTTGATGCTCCAACGGTTAATCGGGTAACCGCAAAAGCCTCTTGTGTGTTGCAGCCCAACACCCCTCCAAAACAGCCCAATAACCCATCTAAACCATCTCCATGTCCTCCATCGTCGGATCACGATCGTGTGGGTGAAAACCGCACCTCATTTGGACACTCCAAGCTCCACCTACCTATAAATATGTGCACCCCTCCAAAATCTCGCAATCCAAACCCTAAATTTCACCCCCACCGCCACCGCACACGTCCGCCCCTCGCCGGACAAAAATCGCCGCCGCCCCATAGCCAACCGGGACGAGTCGCGTGGCACCCCGGCCACCGCGCGCGCCGCTGGCCCGCGAGCCCACGGCCGGCCCGCCCCGGGCCCGACCGTACCTCGCCGCCCGACCGCATCTCCGCCGCCGCCCGTCCTCTCCGCACTGGCCGCCGCTCCGCCGCCCACGTCCGCCACCGCCGACCGCGCCCGCCGCCGCACAGCTCCTCGCCGTGCGCCGCCAACGTCGCCTCGCCACCCGTGCCCTCCGCCACCGCACGCCGCCCGACCGCCCGCCGTCGTCTGGCGACCCCCCCGACCTCCGGCGCCCACTCCTCCATCGCCGGCCATCTTCTTCACCGTCTCCGGCGTGTTGCTCCGGTCATCCTCGAACTATGTGTGAAACCCTAGATCTGGAATTCACGGGGTAATTTTCGTCTAAGTCCTTGAACCCTAACATTTGTATGCCTCCTTCTACATGTCATATCTCGGTGCTCGGTGCTCCAAATCATGCATATGATATGTCAAATTGTTCGCCTCGTTGAGCTATTCATGCTAGAAGTATTTCCATGCATGTTAGTGTCCTTTCTAATGAATTTTTCATTGATGCAAGAGTGCTATAAAATGTTAGCTGCTGGTACTTATCAGATCATGATGATTTGTCATTTTTGTTGCATTTGATGTGTGCATCATATGAGCATGAGGTCTACATGTGTTTTGAACTACAACATGCCATCTTTATAGAGGTGCAAGCCTTGTATTTTTATGATCTATGCAGTGACTAGTACAAGCATGCAAA
The DNA here is from genome assembly GCF_056163025.1 of Triticum urartu. NCBI lineage: Eukaryota > Viridiplantae > Streptophyta > Magnoliopsida > Poales > Poaceae > Triticum > Triticum urartu. The sequence continues at coordinate 129,228,006 of NC_141876.1, forward strand.
GTAGGCTCCACAATGTTGTTGTTTTCAGGGACTTAGGATTTCGCGAAGTCCTTTTCTTGCTGTTATTTTGATGCCATGTAAACTTGATGCTACATTGAGATCCATGCTTATTTTGGGTTACTTCAGTAAGGATGTCTTGAACATGTGGTCATGCTCTATCCATTCATGCCCCTGTTTGCATTATGGAGTGCTCTAGCATGTCTTTTTCTTTCTCTACTTTTGCTATAAAATGTTCCTGGCAGAATGTTAACATGTTAATCCATATTGCCATGGTTGTTGCTAGTGATCCATGCATCCTATTAACTTGATCTTGCCATGTTTGGCTTCATGAACATGTCTTCTTATTGTTGGTATGCTTATGTTATCATGCAATGCCTTGTGGTGAGTGGCATGAGCTCGCGAAGTTGCTATCATAAATCTGTTAATGCCATGCTCAGTTTTTCACCAAGTCTGAAACTGTTAATAAAACTTGCTATGGTTAGATGGGTGCCATCATATCTTCTGTGCCTTTTTGGCTCATGTTCAGTAAGAGACTTTTGTTCTATGTATTTATTAGAATCATGTCATTCCCTTGTTTGCTATGATATGTTCTTGTAGCATGTTGTTTGCTTTCTCTAAACATTGCTTCCTGATGTTGTTTTGACATGCTAGTGTTTTCACTAAGTCTGTGAAGCTGATATCTTTTGCACTTTTGCCATGCTTGTTTGAACCTGTTCTAGTGTGATTTAGCCGTACCTCAGTGTTCATGCTTTGTCAAGCATCTCTTGTAAATCACTACCATATGCTTTGTTGTTATGTTGGAGTGCAGTAGCTTAGTTTCTGTTGCATCCTAAATGCTATCATGCTGTTAATCGCAGTTTTGCACCATTCTTGTTGTGCTCGCCATTTGCAAACCGTGCATCCGTTTCCGGTGATTTTTATATTGATTTCAACCTAAATCATCTCGTCTTTCCAGCGGAATACTTTGTTTGCCAAGTTGATGCCTTGATCATTCTTTCCCTTCCAGAGCACGCGTATGCATTGCATATCATATCTTGCATATCATGCCATGTATTGCATCATGTTGCTTGTGCATTGCACCGTGATTGATTGTTTGTTCATTTGTTTGTGTTCTTGCCTTGGGTAGAGCCGGGAGATGAGTACGTGACTGAGGAACCTGTTGAGTATGCTAACGAGGATCAAGCTTTCGACGACTCAGAGAACTTTGCAGGCAAGATGACCATACCCTCGAAATCACTTCTATCTTTGCTTGCTAGTTGTTCGTTCTGTCGCTATGTCACGCTACCTACCACTTGTTATATCATGCCTCCCATATTGCCATGCCAAGCCTCTAACTCACCTTCCTAGCAAACCGTTAGTTGGCTATGTTACCACTTTTGCCCAGCCCTTCTTATAGCGTTGCTAGTTGCAGGTGAAGTTGAAGTTTGTTCCTTGTTGGAACATGGATATGTTGGGATATCATAATATCTCTTATTTTAATTAATGCATCTATATACTTGGTAAAGGGTGGAAGGCTCGGCCTTTTGCCTGGTGTTTCGTTCCACTCTTGCCGCCCTAGTTTCCGTCATACCGGTGTTATGTTCCTTGATTTTGTGTTCCTTACGCGGTTGGGTGTTATGGGAACCCCTTGGCAGTTTGCTTTGAATAAAACTCCTCCAGCAAGGCCCAACCTTGGTTTTAACATTTGCCACCTAAGCCCTTCCCTTGGGTTTTCGCGAGCCCGAGGGTCTTCTTTATTTTAACCCCCCCGGGCCAGTGCTCCTCTGAGTGTTGGTCCAAACTAGAGCCCCTTGCAGCGCCACCTTAGGGAAACTTGAGGGATGGTTTTAGTTATACGGATTGCTCATCCGGTGTGCCCTGAGAACGAGATATGTGCAGCTCCTATCGGGATTTGTCGGCACAGTCGGGTGGTCTTGCTGGTCTTATTTTACCATTGTCGAAATGTCTTGTAACCGGGATTTCGAGACTGACCGGGTCTTTCTGGGAGAAGGAATATCCTTCTTTGACCGTGAGAGCTTGTGATGGGCTAAGTTGGGACATCCCTGCAGGGTATAAATTTTTGAGAGCCATGCCCGTGGTTATGTGGCAGATGGGAATTTGTTAATATCTGGTTGTAGAGAACTTGACACTTGACTTAATTAAAATGATTCAACCACGTGTGTTGCCGTGATGGTCTCTTTTCAGCGGAGTCCGGGAAGAGAACACAGTCTTGTGTTATGCTTGAGTGTAAGTAGTTTCAGGATCACTTCTAGCTTCTCGACCGTTGCATTGCTTCTCTTCTCGCTCTTATTTGCGTATGTTAGCCACCATAAATGCTAGTGCTTGCTGCAGCTCCACCTCACTACCCCTTTCCTACCCATAAGCTTAAATAGTCTTGATCTCACGATTGTGAGATTGCTGAGTCCTCGTGACTCACGGATACTTCCAAATAGTTGGAGGTGCCGAGGATACCAATGCAGGTGATGCTACCGAACTCAAGTGGGAGTTTGACGAGGATTCAGGCTGTTACTATGTTTCTTTTCCTGATGATCAGTAGTGGAGCCCAGTTGGGACGATCGGGGATCTAGCATTTGGGGTTATCTTCCTTTTTATTCAGATTTGACCGTAGCCGGTCTTTGAGTGTATTTGGATGATGTATGAGTTATTTATGTATTGTGTGAAGTGGTGATTGTAAGCCAACTCTTTATCCCTTTCTTATTCAGTACATGGGATTGTGTGAAGATTACCCCTCTTGCAACAAAACTACCATGCGGCTATGTCTCTAAGTCGTGCCCCGACAAATGGGAAATATAGCCGCATTGTGGGTGTTACAAAACTTCCGTGTGCAGCCACAAGCCATTATGGACTCTGGCATAGTTGATTAAGTTGTGGGAAACCTTTCCATAATAGGCTAGCAGATGTAGGGGAAATTGTAGGTGTACCGGCCTATCTATCGGTTAAGGGGACCTCTTCAGAAAGACTATATCTCGATCATCCGGTTCTCAAACATGAGGCAGTGCGAGGAATTCAACAGAGGAGATCGAGTCTTGTGGGGAAAAGTGCGCAAACCTCTGCAGAGTGAACAAACTAATCATGATTAGTCGTGTCCCCGGTTATGGACAAATTTGAGCATCTAGAAGTGGATTATTGGTTGATCTCATCACTTTATTTAATTAATGTATTGGGTTATTAATGACTTGGGAATTTTGGGATTGAGTTGGAGGAACCTTCTCAATATTGACATAAACTTGGTAGTAAAATAAAATTTATTCCTTTGTTGTAGGGAAAAATTAGCTTTATGTAAAATTTAACTTAGAGCCTCCACCAGCCAAGTATGCATATAGTGATAGACATTTACATTTTTATTCTATGATGTGAAATTGCTAGTACATTCAACGTACTGACCTACACGGCTGCAGCGTCTCATGTTGCAGGAATCCTACGATGAGTAAGTGATATGTTAGGGTTACAATGTCTACACTCAACTTTGCCGTTGGTGTTATTGGGACTCCACAATTTTGATGTTACTTTCGCTATGTGGATTGAGGTAATAGTACTTACGTTATATTATACATGTGATTGAACTCTGTTATAAACCCTCGAGTACTGTGTGTGTCAGCATACCGATCCAGGGATGCCACTTAAGCACAAAGACTTCGACCCATTCGGGTTGGGTCGCTACAGCTAAGAGAACAACTGTTGTGCCTTGGAGTGGCCCCTGCCCCCGTATATAAAGGAGGAGGGGAGGAGGCGGCCGGCCCTAGGGGCATGCCATGGGGGGGGGATCGAATAGGACTCCAAGTCCTATTCGCCCCCTCCTTTCTTATAGAGGGGAAAGGGGAATGGGAGAGGGAGGAGGAGAAGGAAAGGGGGGGTGCGCCCCCTCCTCTAGTCCAATTCGAACTCCCCATGGGAGGGGGGCGCTGCCACCCCTTGTGGGCTGCCTCATCTCTCCCCTATGGCCCATGTAGGCCCATTACTTCCCCGGGGGGGGGGGGGGGTTCCGGTAACCCCTCGGTGCTCCAAAAAATACCCGAACCATTCCGGTGTCTGAATACCATCTTCCAATATATCAATCTTTACCTCTCAACCTTTTCGAGACTCCTCGTCATGTCCGTGATCTCATCCAGGACTCCAAACAATCTTCGGTCACCAAAACACATAACTCATAATACAAATTGTCATCGAACATTAAGCGTGCAGACCCTACAGGTTCAAGAACTATGTAGACATGACTAAGACACATCTCCGGGCAATAACCAATAGTGGAATCTGGATGCTCATATTGGTTCCTATATATTCTACGAAGATCTTTATCATTCAAACCGCAATGACAACATACGTAACTCCCTTTGTCATCAGTATGTTACTTGCCCGAGATTCGATCATCGGTATCCTCATACCTAGTTCAATCTCGTTACCGGCAAGTCTCTTTACTTGTTTCGTAATGCATCATCCCGCAACTAACTCATTAGTCACATTGCTTGCAAGGCTTATCATGATGTGCATTACCGAGAGGGCCCAGAGATACCTCTCCGATACTCGGAGTGACAAATCCTAATCTCGATCTATGCCAACCCAACAAACACCTTCGGAGACACCTGTAGAGCACCTTTATAATCACCCAGTTATGTTGTGACGTTTGATAGCACACAATGTGTTCCTCTGATATTTGGGAGTTGCATAATCTCATAGTCAAATGAATATGTATAAGTCATGAAGAAAGCAATAGCAATAAAACTTAACAAACTAAATGATCATCGTGCTAAGCTAACGGATGGGTCTTATCCATCACATCATTCTCGTAATGATGTGATCCCGTTCATCAAATGACAACACATGTCTATGGTCAGGAAACTTAACCATCTTTGATTAACGAGTTAGTCAAGTAGAGGCATAGTAGGGACACTTTTTTTTTCTATGTATTCACACATGTATCAAGTTTCTAGTTAATACAACTCTATCATGAATAATAAACATTTATCATGATATAAGGAAATATAAATAATAACTTTATTATTGCCCCGGGGCATATTTCCTTCACTGGTCGGCGAGATGCTCGCGGTGGCTTCGGCTTCAGCGGCTGTTGTTTGGCGGCGGAGCACGCGTGGTGGAGGCGCTTCTCTTCTCTTGGGTCTAGGCTGGTGGCACAGATGCCTGCACGACGGAGACGACCGGGACCTGGGGCCCATGCTCGGGCGGATCGGCTTGGGGCACGAGGTGGGTCGGAGCTTCTGCTTTGGGTAGGCGAAGGCGGGCGCGGTCCGGGATGCGTCCGCGGGCGATGAGATCCCTCTCCTCGCGGGTGCGTTGGTAGCTGGTGGTGGTCGGGATTCCACTAACCTGTTGGACAGATCGGCGCCAATGACCACGGACATGGCGCTATGTGAGTGTGGTTGGTGACGGCCGTCGATGGTCATGGTGTTGTGTCTCCCCCGGTCCTCGGGACTGACTGGAGACGCGTGCGTGGATGCCTCCTGCTGTGGAGGCGTTGACCCAAACTCCGTGGCTGATGCCTGGCTAGGAGTGAAAGGAGACACCTTTTACTCCTCCTACCGTGGTGGTTGCACCGTGATGTGGGCGGTTGGTCGTGTCTTTGACATGGATGCCGGGGCGGTGGCCCCGAGTAGCGGTCTGCATGGGTGGCTCTTCGGCGGGCTCCATGTGGGCGGCAAGAGGTGGAGCGGTAGGTGGCTCGGGCATGCTATCTGGCAATGGCATCGCCCTTATCCAGATCTAGAGTTCTGACCTCGTCGTGTTTGTCCTAGAGACCTCGTGGCGGCGCGGGGAGGTGCTGAGCGAAAGCTCCGCGCTTTGCGCCAATGACGGCGACGCTCGTGGGCGCCGTTATCTTCTTGAAGACGTCGTCGTGGTGCTCCTCTTCATGTATGGGTTTCGGATAAAAATCTTTGTCTGTGTGGATCTTAGTAGCGGCGACACCTAGCGCCGTTCTCCCTCCCGGGACGTGGGGGCATTGTCATGAAGCTTAGGTGTTATAGGGCGTAGTGTGGCGTTGTTTTCAGTTCTTCATGTTCTCTCTCTTGGTAGCGTAGTCGTGTGTGGCTTGCTTGATCCGATTATCCTAGAATGGGCACTGTGTGAGGGCTATCTAATCATCTTGTATCGTTCGGCCGTATACTTTATTTGGATGTTGCTTTATATATAAAGCGGGACAAAAGATCCGTTTTGAGAGAACTACTCGCTCACGTCTGAAAGTTGAAAATCAATACTGTCCATGCATGGTTGAGCTTGATTGCTTTCAGCTGAACTCTGACGTCTCCATTTGCTGTGCAGCCTTGTCGTCTTGAGTTGGTGCCGACGATCGGATTTGGTTACTGCTCATCACAAAACAATTAATCCGGGGACGTGTCTATCAAGATTAATTAAGATTACAAACTTGCAACCATCAAAATGGTCAACGTATCATGTGCCAATTGTGGTGTAGTATTTACTAATCGATGTGATAGTTAGTAGCATGTTTTTTTTCCTATTATTATTGAGAATATAAGCAAATATGTAAGAGCAGATTGCATTGAAGGGAGTACTGTTTCACACTATTTACATGTGTTTTTCGTTTGATGCTCATCTAGCCCTGGCTTGTGTTCGGTAACTTGAGCCTTCGATATTAGTGTGATGATGAATGCAGATATTAATGAACAACATACGCCAACCAGTTCATCTAAAAGTTCAAAATGGCCATGCTCCTTTGGAGCTACAGCATCACAACGGAAGAACCCGGGTGATTGTGACTTTATGGGATGGATGAGCAGTACATGACCGCACATATTAAGTAGCACATACCCATACAAAAAAACGTTATAGAAATTAAAATATCCAAATCTTTGGGGATGCCAAAGTCTTCTTCCTATTGCATCCACGAGCGAGGCATCATGAGTAAATATCGACGTCGCCTCTGGCCCCCGTCTCACCGAATAAAACTCGTCAAAACCCAGGAGCTTGTAGTAGAAGCAACGGTCACAAGGCCATCGATGTTGATCAGAAGACGCCGACGTCCATGACATGTGGAGCAAATCACCGCTCGTCGACACCAACGATCTTACTTTGGTGAAATCTTCGATATTTGTGGTGGTGGGTGGGTAAAAAATGACCTCATGCTGCTCCTGGGCCCGACAAGACGCCAAGCCCCAAAGGATCAACTCACCGTGGTAATCTGTGACGTACTCTAGGTTGCTGAATCTGACGATCTGATCTGGAGTGAAGTTCTCGACCTGGCCGAGGTGGGCAGCCGAGTCGGCGACGAAAGTGGCGGCGACCAAGATGAACATCGGACTTGGCGCGTAGATCGTGCCCAGATCCAATGACACCACTGTGTTCACCTAGATGTGCATGGCCACCACTATCAAAGATGATTTTAGATGATCCCTCAACAGGGTATCCCGGAGAGGTGAGTAGGTCGGAGGGGAAACAAGGAGGCGATTTTACCTAGGTCCGGGCCCTCTCAGTGGAGGTAAAACCAAACCCCTGCTCTCTGTATATTGTGATAGGGGTGTACAAAGTATATTTATAGAACCAAGCGTCTGTATATGATCTATCGACTAGCTCACCCCCGACTTATTTAACACACTAGGTCCCTTAGGGTTACACAACCTAGTAGGCCACGTTGGTGGAGGGTGAGTCCTCCATGGCTCCATCTTCCTTGACTTGGACGACAAGGCTTTTGGGGTCTTCTCTGCAAAGCGCCATGGCCTCCATGAGGCCCACGGAGGAACCGACCTAGGGGTCCTTGGACCGGCCTACCATGTCCGCAACCGACATGGTGAGGCACCCCTTGGCCATTACACCATCAATTGGCGACCTCATGCACGGTGGTGTCTACTCGGGAGGCCACGACAAAGTGAGTCGAGGTCACTAGGAGAACTCTCGAGTTCACATGCGTCCATTGGACCAAGGCAGATGGAACTCGTTGGGAGCGAGATAAGGGTGGCGGTGCGACTATGAGTGATATGGCAATGGCGATGTAGGGCACAATCCAACAAGTTAAGGGGAAAGGAGGGATCCTGAGAGCCCTGGAAGCACGAATTCATCCTCTGTTTTTACGGATGTGAGCTCTAGAATAACGGCGACTATGCGAAGACAGTGATGCAATGCACGGTGAGGTCATGGCTTTGGCGGCAAGCTCGCTACATGATGCAATCGATAACTGCAAGAGAAGGGAGACATAAGGAAGCTCACCATGAAGCGGACAAACATTCTAGAGAGGTTCAAGAAGCTCTGATGGCATTGAATTGATCGTCGGCTGTGACAAGGAAGAACAGACCGATTCACTTGTCATGAGGCATCGGAGCTCGAGTCCTTCCGCTAAGATGTGTGCGGTGTCATGGCAAAGCTCCTATGCTTGTCGACTGGGCGGGTGTTGGGCATTGGCCACTGAACACATCTCCAGCAACGGCCAAGGGCTCTTGAACGACAATCAAGGGAGATCTAGAGGGTGTAGGAGCTCGCGGGAGAGTGGGAAAGTGAGGGAGAAGATCTGGGGCCCCCCGACGCGAGGATAGGCAAGGGGAGGGCTCTTCTCCCCAGGGGAGGTTCGCGTAGTTGATATCCTGCAAAGGCATAGGGTTTAGTTGTAACCTTTTCGAAGGAAGAGTATCTATTTTGTTTGAAATACCTCAAGCTTTATTCATTAGAGATAACCAATAAATCATTTATGAGGGCCATTTAAATTTCATTCAACGGTTCCTCAAACCACTCATAAGTCAGAGAAGATCTAGCTAATCTAGCGAGCTCGTGAGCAACTTTATTTGCTTCTCTTTTTTAGTGTTTGAACCTAGTAATAATGAAATCACAAGCATAATGAAAACAATCATCGAAATAGCCGCCGCTACACCCGCCAGCCGTCCTCGATCCTTCATGGTATCAATCACATTCGAATTGCCCGAGTTAATAATAAGGCGATTAGATCCCAATCAGTGCCAAGGCTTCAGTTGTCAAGACATCACAGTAGTCTATCTTCCCATCCCCACCCTCCCCGCGATAAATCTGCCTTTGTCATCTCTAAGCATTGCCCCCATTGTACCCCTAAGCAGGTCATGGTCAAAAGAAAGCATCAACATCAAGTTTAACATAACCCACTGGAGGACAAGACCAGCCCCCCTTTCATAGATGCCTCTGGAGATGAGGCAGAAACATGGTTTGTCGTAAGAGTTAGTATCCCCATAGATATATGTCACACATTCTGAGTTGTCTCCTTGTGCACCAATTTGTTGGAAATATGCCCTAGACAGAATAATATTTGCGTTATTATATTTCCATATTCACAATTAAGGATTTTCTATCCTATGCTATAACTGCTATGATCCTGGAATATGTTATTCAGTGGAAAACTCATATGCATGTGTGGGATGATAAACGATAAATGAAAAGGTTCCAAGTCTCGCCTCTAGGACTAGCTCAAGTGTTGTTGGTGATCACGCTTTTTGAATCTTAGGATAATGTTAAGTGTAACAATGATCCTAAAATAACATTGAGATTATGATGTTAGAAGAACAATCATATTGAATCAACCTAATCTTGTTTGTTATGAATTGAGTTAATATCGTCTGCATTAAATTGTAATAACATGGAGTGTCAATGTGATATTGCTCCTTAGAATATGAGAGTATCGTGGTCACTTCTTACTATACGATGGGTTTTGGGGTTGCTCAAACATCACTGATGTCGCTTGAAACCGTGTCAGTATTTCCCCAAAGAGGAAGGGATGATGCAGTATAGTTATGGTAGGTATTTCCCTCAGTTATGAAACCAAGGTTATCAATCCAGTAGGAGAACCAAACAACACTATGTAAACGGTACCCGCTCACAAAGAACAGATACTTGCAACCCGACGCGTAAGAGGGGTTGTCAATCCCTCCTAGGTAACGACGCTAGAATTTGGCAAGTTGACGGGAGAATATTTGTGATAGAATGAATTAATAGCTAAAACGCAAAATAAAATAAGTAATAAAAAAGTGCAGCAAGGTATTTTTATTTTTTTGGAATAATAGATCTAAAAATAAAAGCAAATAAAAATATATCTCAAAGCAAATATGATAAAGAATAGACCCGGTGGCCGTAGATTTCACTAGTGGCTTCTCTCGAGAAATAGCACACGGTGGGTAAACAAATTACTGTTGGACAATTGATAGATGATCGAATAGTTATGACGATATCCAAGGCAATGATAAATATATAGGCATCACGTCCAAGATTAGTAGACCGACTCCTGCCTGCATCTACTACTATTACTCTACACATCGATCGCTATCCAGCATGCATATAGTGTATTAAGCTCATGGAGAAATGGAGTAATGCAATAAGGACGGTGACATGATGTAGACGAGATCTATTCATGTAGGAATAACCCCCATCTTGTTATCCTTAATAGCAACGATACATGCATGTTTTGCTGCCCCTTCTGTCACTGGGAAAGAACACCGCAAGATCGGACCCATCACAAAGCACCTCTTCCCATGGCAAGAAAAATCGATCTAGTTGGCCTAACTAAACCAAAGATCCGAAGAAGAAATGCGAGGCTATAAATAATCATGCATATAAGAGATCAAAGAAGACTCAAATAATATTCATGGATATAGATCTGATCATAAACTCAAAGTTCATTGGGTCCCAACAAACACACCACAAAAAGAGTTACATATAATAGATCTCCAAGAGACCATTGTATTGAGAATCAAGAGAGAGAGAGAGAGAGAGAGAGAGAGAGAGAGGAAGCCATCTAGCTACTCCCTATGGATCCTTAGGTCTATGGTGGACTACTCACGCATCATCGGAGAGGCACCAATGAGGATGATGAACCCCTCCCTGATGGTGTTAGATTGGATCTCGTGGTTCTGGAACTTGCGGCGGCTGGAATTGTGTTTGGTCGGCTCCCCCAGGATTTCTGGAATATTTGGAAATTTATAGGGCGAAGAGGCGGTGCAGGGGGGCTACGTGGGGGGCACAACCCTCCTGGGCGTGCCTGGGCTCCTAGGCGCGCCCTGGTGGGTTGTGCTCCCCATGGGCCTCCCCTCTAGTGCTTTCTTGGCCCATACGGTGTCTTTTGGTCCAGAAAAAATCTCCAAAAAGTTTCCCTGCGTTTGGACTCCGTTTGGTACTGATATTTTGTGAAGTAAAAAACAAGCAAAAAACAGCAACTGGCACTGGGCACTATGTCAATAGGTTAGTCCCAAAAAATTATATAAAGTTGCTATAAAATGAATATAAAACATCTAAGAATGATAATATAACAGCATGGAATAATAAAAAAATTATAGATACGTTGGAGACGTATCAGACACCTGTAACACAGTGATCATAACGACAACTTACAGGTTCATCAGAAAGTTTGACAAGTAACCAGATAGCTCGAGAGTGGGATTTGCTCCTCTAACGATGGAGAGATATTCTTAGGGCCCCCTTGGTGTGATGGCATCAATCATCGTCTGTACATACACACATGACTTGGTCACGGGGATGCCGGAATAAAATAACGAGAAAGAAGAGCAAAATCGGTAATGAGGATTTCGGTATAGTGAGCATAGTGATGACTCGGGAGGATACGGATGCATCCGGGGTTTTGTAAAGTATCGCGAATCAAAGGGAACATCACATGATAACCAAAGCTTTGCTCAAATATCATTTGTGTACTCATAGGGACTGATACGGACGTCCAGGGTCCCGCTACTGGTCATTGAACGAACGGTTTCATTCATGTCTATGAGTTACCAAACCTACGGGGGCACAAGCTTAAGGAAATCACTATCTGCTAAGTGTTAATAAGATAATAGTCATGAGAATATATTTGTGAAATTATTTCATGAATATTCAGAATAGTTCTGAGAGGATCCGGAAGCATTTCGGTGTCACCAGAAGGGTTTCAGTGAGTATCGGGTAATACTGATAAATTATATATAAGTGGAAAATGTTTTCGGAGATGTTAAAAAATATATATAATAGTCTAGAGGTATTTAGAACATGTTATATTTAATTTAAACTAGGGAAAGGGCCCGTGCGTTGCAACGGGTATAAAATCAATTTGAAAGTTCGTGTGTGCAGGTCCAATCCATCTCCTTCTACCTTGTCTCATCTTCCCTTTTATTTGAAACTGCTGGCAGTAAATACTACAATTGCAAAGGCCACGATTGGACATGTTTAATTAGGATTGCTCTCAGCCTCCCAACACATTCTCAACATAAAAGCATTAATTATAAAGTGTCAACCCAACGATCTTCCCTCAAAAAAAATCCAACGATGGTGACCAAGTGAAAAAAGGAAAATAACTTCAAGTAATTCTAGATGGATGGAGTATGTCAACAACAAAGACACGCCACATCGTTTTTGAACCAGTGAAAATATCTCACATCTGTATGAAAATCACATAATATTATCAAGCAGAACAAATACTATAAGTATTTTTCTTTCCTTTGATCCCAATATATACTATTTAGTAGATCAGATAGACAACCAAGGTTGTGCAAGAGCTATTCCGTTAGAGCATCTACAGCAGGACATAGCAAATATGACCCCTTAAACGCCCACGGATGCGCCCTGTCAGTGACCGGGCGTGTCCATTTTAAGCCCCTATTTGTCCATCCACACAGCCACACTCCTCATTTTTCTTCTTCATATGTCCGGTCACTCGCATGTGATTGATGGAGATGAAGATTGGCACGTCTGTGAGCCCTCACATCCTCCCTAGATTTGAGATGGACATGAGAGTTCACGGACAACCCGAACGTATAGAAATTGCATGAGGGTCCGGTTGGGTCAGTTTTTTCCTTCTCTCTCTTGTCCGGTCACTGACCCGGGCGCGTCCGCGGGCGTATGAAAGATGATTTGAGGCGTCCGGCTATAGATGCTCTTATTGGTGCCAACTAAATGAAATAAGAAGAACCTGGGACTTTGCTCATATGCATCAAAACAATATGTAAAGGGGTAGTTTCACGAAAAAAACCTAACAAACATAGTGTTTCAAGCCTCAAAGAGGTTGATCTGGATGCCCTCGGTATCCTAGACCTGGCATAACATAGTGTTACACATTGATCTGCAATTATGTCGATGACTCTCAATAGCGACTTGCACATGGCGCCATGGCTAGGCATTATGTCAAATAGATGAACAATATTACAAAGAACGTGACATAAAAAAATCGTGCTGATAAGTGATAAAACGCCTAACCTGCTCTGCCATGATCATGGTGATGGATGCTCTCTCGGCAGTATCATTGAGGGGGTATGGATGGCAGAGCTAGCTGGACAACATCTAAGATTATGCATGACTGTGGCATTGCCGACCTTGAGCTTCTGCCCGAGCATGTGGCAATATCAGTCATGATTGGATTATGATCTGGGATGCTTAACCTCTCGGATAGTGCAAAAGACTATGATATACAACCTTGGTGTAAGGTTTTAAGCATTATTACCATTATCTAAAAGTTCATAGAAATGTCAGTCAGCAGGAATTCCGCTATACTAATACTTATAGGAGCTGCTATATTACAAACTTCAAAAATATCTATGTAATAAGATTTGGATTGCTTAGCACATCCATGTTATAACCATAATTCTACACAGTAAGTACTCCATCCCCTTGTCTTAATAGTATTTCGGCAGAGCTCCTGCTTGGTTTTCAGAAAATAGAATACTCACACATTGCCAAAGGCAAAATTTAAGTTGGGAATTTGAGTTTGGTATCATGTAAGTTGTGCTTGGTTGACTAAAAAATGTACTAATGTCTGTTTGATGACAGATACGAACATGTGTTATGAACATATAATATCACTCCACTTAGTCTAATACCAGAATTGGTATAAAAAATTAGTTTGCTTTCTTATTTCCAATAGCTTACCAACTTTTCTATCCCAAACAAAGCACTAACCTAAGTTACAGTATACTGACTTCCAACCCTAAAACAAATTGCAATGCAGTCCCTTAATTAACCCACTTAAATTATTTAAGAACATGGAGGCTACCAAGTTAATTCAAAGCTATAGACTATGCCAAAAAAATTATAGATTGCTCTGGATGAGTACACATTACAGATGGGCGAAGAGAAGCATGAAACAATCATTTTTGTGACCACACACCTAATCGCCGCACCTAATCTTCTCAATGCTCATAGTCATGGGTTCTCTCCCCAGATCCATTGAGGGGCATAACTGAGTGGATCGAGGTGGTAGACATCAGTGGGTGGCGGCTCCATGACACATCATGTGAGGCATTGCTGACCAGGAGCTTTGCACTGGGATCATGGCTGCGGGTTGTGGTCGAGGGAGAAAGCTTGCTTCTCTTCTTCCGGATGTGCAGGTTGGTGGTGGACGCAAGTGTTCAGTGAAGCTCAGAGGCAGAAGGCATCCAACCAAATCATCATACTTGACACTTCAAAATCTGCATCCTTGGATAGAATCCCGTTTGCGATGCCGAGGTTTCACAGCGTGTTGCATTGGTGCCTTCTTACCTCACAGGTGCTCTCCTTCCCTGCTCGCAAGACCCTGCACGGAACGAAAATACTTACCATGATAATCGTATATTTCTTCAGGTGCATCACAATGATTACTTTTGTCAATGAGACAAAACTGAAATCTGGATATAATATTCAGTCATTTACATGCGAACTTTTTTGGGAGTTTTTTCCGCTGAGTGCAAATTATATATTATTTTAAACAGATCATGTGATCCTGAGACACATCAGTGGTTTTCACATTAATTATATTGTATTTATGCCACAAAACATATACGTGATCCATCAGTTTCTTATATGTTCCCCTCCAAACATATGAAGTGGTGAAAAGATTTATAAATCCCGTAACTAATATGGATTAAGAATGTTTATTCCAAATATTGGTACTTCAAATAAATTTGATTGTTGCATAAAGTCGGGAGACACTCATCTGAATCACCTGCAAATATATAGGTTAGCTATTGGTTTCATAAAAAAGAAACTAATTATCTTGCCGGTGTGGCCTTGTGGGAATATTCCAACAAAATAAGAACGCGCAATTTTGTTTTCATATACAGTAATTATCAACCTACTGAGAATGCAATAAACCATAGTACATCTAAGATTATTAAGGGTCTAATCATATATGTATGCATCCATTAATTCCATCTATTCATCATCAGGTGTCTAATTATGCATCCATTAATCCAACATATCCATCAGTTCCATGTTTGTATAACCAAGTACTATACATATAAGAGCTAAAAAGAGATCAGACCTGAGATTAAATGGGCTGGAGCACGACAATCATATGTCCCACTGAACTCTGGAGCACACAAAAAATAGTTTGATGCAAAGGAAAAACAAAGCACTTCGATGCTAGGATCAGTTTGTGCTTGTTCCAGTGTTTCGACACTTCGACCACCTACTATCAAAAGAGCACTACTATGTATGATCCACAGTTATCACTTTGACAGAAATTCAGACCACCTACTATCAAAAGAGCCTACTATGTACGATCCACAGTTGACACTTTGGCAGAAATTCAGAAACACATGTTCCATAGTAGAGTTCAGAAAAATTAACATGTCTGATGCCTGTTGCCTTGGCCTTTACTATCTACTTCATCTTTGAATCCACGGACAACCAATCCCTGAAAAATCAACTGAGTATTCCCCTCTCGATCTCTTCGTTGCTCAGCCACGGGAGGCTGCAGAGCCAGAACAGGGGATCTTGTGTGGGTTGGAGGCTGTCCGCGAGGAGGGCCTGCACGGGAGACGCAAAGTTTCATCTCTGTAGGAGGTCGTGACCAGCACTGGATGGGAGAGGATAGAGGTGTGGAGCCGGCGAGCAGCACACCTCGGGGGAGTGGAGACAGAGATGTCAGGGAGAGGTGGTGGTATCCTTGCGCACGGCAGCACGAGGCGATGGCAGAGATGCTGGGGCCTGGGGGTGCTGCGCGGTGTCGAGGTTAGTCGCCTCGGCGGGGTCCTCGCCCACAATCAAGACGTCCACCGGCGCTCCATCGTGGCTATCGGCGGGCGCCGTGCTCCAGGGAGCCAGTGGCTAGGGCTCCGTCAAGGCTATTTACCAGCGGCGGGGGACTACAACGGCGATTGGGGACGGAAGATGGTGGCGAGGGCTGCCGGAAGCGGTGCCATGGGGGCGCGGCGGCGAAAGGAACCCTAGTTCCGGGGCGTCTCGCGTCCTCGTGCGGGAGAGAGAGGGCCTCTAGAATCCCTTTTTCACTTAATAATCGGAAATGTTAACGCCCACACGTGTGGGCGTTTGCACATCGCCCACACGCCTCCATCACCACTCATTTTGCCACGTATGAATAGATGACATCAGCAAAAAAAAATTTGGTTTTCGGCTTAAAAATGTTGTATCTCCTAAATAAAAAAGCGAACTAAAAATCCATTTTCACCATTAAATCCGTCTCGACGAGATCTTCAAAACTAGACCCCATGTTGATATGTTTCGACGAATTTTTTTTTGCCAGAAGTTGCCACGATGTTTACACTGCAGTTGCCATAGGGCTTAAACTAAAGTTGCCATTACTTTGACCATGAAAATTATTTTTTGTATGAACCATGGCAATTTTACGTGCATGTATCATGTCAATTTTAGTTTATGGTTCATGGCAAGTCTAATTTCTTAATTCCCCGTTTTATAAATGTCAAAATTTACTTTTAAATGTAGAAGAAAATAGCTGAAAAATATCATGGCAACTTCAGTGTAAACATCATGGCAATTCATATGCAATAGACATGGCAACTTTTAATCCAAAAAAAATTTCATCAAAACATATCAACATGTGATCTAGTTTCGAAGATCTCATCGCGAGGGATTTAATGGTGAAAACGGATTTTCAATCGGATTTTTCGTTTAAGAGATAAAACATTTTAAAAACTGAAAATCTAAAAAGATTCCTACATGCATGCATGCGATGACGTGGCAATCTGTTTACATTAGAGACGTGTGGTGCGTCTCCCTTCCTGCCACACGTGTGACAGTTAGCGCGACCCTTAATAATTAATAACAGATGAAAGTTTGCGGAGTGCGGGATGATTACCAAAAAAAGTAGGAGACAAAAATTAGGGAGGAAGGACGTGCAGACCCAAATTAGTACCACCTCGTTTATATTACGATTTTGTCCATACAAATTGTAAAAGCGTATTATGACATGAGAAGAAAACGTATTGTGACGGTGAACCCACAAAGTCAATCCGTGCTTTATTATTAAAAAAAATAAAAATCAAAACTAGCAAAAGACCCATGTGTTGCAACGGATAATAAAAGTGTGAATTGCGGCCTTAAAATCAAGTTATTGATAACATAACATAATACATGTAATGATTATAAATAGTGTACATCCAACATTATTAATTGAAATCAAATAAAATTGCTCACATGCTACACTTAAAAATCAGAAAATACTCAGGCTAGTGATCATCCATTTCTCCGTCATACACATAGATTTGGATGTTCTTATGGAACTTAAAGTGATGGGAGCCGACGACGATATGTGCTTTAAAATAATCAACACTGTTTTTGCGGGCTAACACGATCAACACAAAAAACTGTGGACGTTGCGAGTTTGATTCCAGTCATGGTCAACTATTTTTTGCCTCATCTCTTAAATGAGATGGTGGGTTTGATTTGTTGGACCGGGTCACACGGATAGGTTGGGAGGGCACTGTATTTTCTATTGGTGCAACGTTACGTGAACCAATGGGGCAGAGGCCAAGTGGCCCAGGACAGACGATCGGTATAATAGCCTAGCTCAGTATGAAGAAATGCCATGGACATACGAAATGGGAGCACCAATAAGATTATACCTCCATTTATATAAATATATAAAAACAGTATATATGCCCGTGGGTTACAACGGTAGAAACAATTGACATAAATTTAGCGGCACAAACATAATGTTCAATGTGTTACAAACATAATGTAGTAAGGATTATAAGTGCAAGGAAAACATGACACACTGTATGTTGCAACGAAAGAAAGAATGGCCTGAATTTAGTGAGGATCATGCAGGAAAAAGATGCCACATCATTTTTATTCATAAGATATAAAGGAGGGCACTACACGCCTGCCATTGATTCCCGCACCTCCTTCAAAAAAAATTCTGTAATTACCGTCTAACTCCTTCCTTCTTTATTTCTCATGCCGGCTTATAATTATGCATAATAGCTATTGCTCTTCCCGTCATTTGTTTCGCTAAGCACAAATCTTATTTATGCCATATTCTTAGCATAATTTCCGAAGTAGCTCCTTGATATTTGACAACCTAAGAACGTATATAAACTGGTAAAAAATTATGTAAAATAGCAATGTGGGATTATTTAATAAATAAACAAATATGAAAAACAGCCTCCAGCCTGCTCGCAAAGGGCAGTCGGCCAGCCCAGCACGCCCGTGCCCATTGTCTCAGCCCAAGTACGCACACATCACATTCTATTCTTAAACAGCGAGACGCCTAGCTAACCACTCTCATGAGCCTAGCCTGAGTGGTCTGATGCGTTTGCACACATCCAGTAGACCAGGGCTCAAATCATAGTTGCGACCAATTTTTTAAAATTAAAAAGATATCAAACACATACACACAGGACCGGGTGGGCCAGATCTAAAACGGCTGCAGGCCCAAGTTGCGCAATGCTTTTGACGTACATGGAGCCAACATGAAAATATTAGTACCACCTTAAATATGTTTTAAATTCAAACTGAAAGTGCAAAGTCACGGGAAAAAGCGTATTGTGACGGTGAACCCACGGAGTCAATAAAATTAAAAATCGTATGTCACTAACCCAATAAACATTGCTTAAGACCCGGCACAAACTCATGTCTTCTATTTTGGCATGACGCCACACTCGTGTTACCGCTTATACACATTTATCATTTCTTCCCTCCAACAGTGGCGACAATGTTCATGAGATGACAATGTGTTTGAATGTGGTGGATTCTAAAGCAATGATGCCAGTCACCGCATGGCACACATGTCATTGAATCGTACAAGACAAGAGAGTGTTTATCACGCACCTAGTTCATATACCGGCGCTCATACTTTTGAATTGTATTGTTATGATTCTCAAAAAAAATTATTGTTACGAGCTTATTGCACGGATGAAGGGCATGTTCTGCAGCTCTATGTATCAATTTTTAGAAACGGAGAGACGAAAATTAGAAGGGTAGTAGGATCCATGGAAGGACTCGAGCCAATCCATCATAATACATTTCTTAAATAAATTTAAGACAAAGGGGCCACCAAGGGTTATTTTGTTATAATCCAACTTTCTCGGGAAGCTCTTGTTTGATAGGCATGCAGCCATGCACATATGTGCTTCCGGGATCTTCGATAGGATTGGTACGTGGCTAGTTTTGTTACCGATGATTAGACATGTACGCAAACAGAAAAAGGTTCCAGATATTAAATAAATGCTATTACCGTCGGCTCATCTACCTTTTCTATCTCCAGCATGATCCTCATCTCCCTCCACTTCCACCAGATCCTTGCCAAGCGGCCATGAAGACCTGACGGGTCGGAACCACCCAGCCTCGCTCTCAGCCATGCGCACCTCCTCCCCTGCTTGCTGGACGCGTCTACGCCTGCAGTCGCCTTCGTCCACCTCCCTTTCCTCTTTCCCTCGTTCTCTCCTTCCCTTTTCCCCTCCCGTCTCTCTACTTCCATGCTATGTGTGCCCGCCGCCGCATCTCCCTTGGTTACTTTGCAGAGACCCGGACATTGATTTTGGAGTAGCGCCACCGCCCGACCCCTCCTTTAGGCCAGAACCGTCCGTTAGGCTGGGCATCATGCTGCTTTTTTATATATTTTCTGTGCCTCTCCTCTTTGATTGGTCGTCAGCTTCCTTCCGGGCTAGCTATTTGTGATTCATGGCGTATTTCTGCATACTTTTGTTGGCTCGTTGATTCGGGCAACTCCAAACATATATAAGCTGCTAGGATATGATGGAAAGAAGCAGGGTGGGACTAATTAATCTGAAATTGTAGCATATAGGAATAAGAAAACTGCAGCCATATGGAGAGGAGGCAGTACTGAGAGGAGGGAAGGTCATGAGGTTGAACTTTCTTACCGGCCCATTGAAAATTCTCTGGCCCATGTGATACGAAGCTGAAACTGGACGGACGACACGATACGAGAGCGAACGAAACCGGACGTACGGACGAAAAACATGTGAGCGGACTAAAGATTAGTACCACCTTGGTTTTGGAAAAAATATTGACATGTTGAAAAAAACTGAAAGCGTAAATTCACGAGAAAAAGCGTATTGTGACGGTGAACCCACGGAGTCAATCTATGCTTTATTATTAATAATATATATATATATATTAGGGAAAGATTAGGGAGAGATTAGGGATAGGGATTAGGGATTAGGGATTAGGGATTAGGGATTAGGGATAGATATCAATGGGCGTTAAAAAGGCCAAGAGGTGGAAAGAGTTATGGGCCACAAGGGCCCATAAGGAAGTGGCGCCCCCCTGATGCGGCTTGAACTATGTCGGTATTTCCCCAAAGAGGAAGGGATGATGCAACACAACTACGGTAGTATTTCCCTCAGTGATGAGACCAAGGTTATCGAACGAATAGAAGAACCACGCAACACTACGTGAACGACACCTGCACACAAATAACAAATACTCGCAAGCCGACATATTAAAGGGGTTGTCAATCCCTTTCGGGTAACGACGCTAGAAATTGGCAAGTAGACGAGATAAAAATTGTGATAGATTGATAAATGTAAATAAAATAAAATAAAATTCAGCGAGGTATTTTTGGGTTTTTGGATTAATAGATCTAAAAATAAAAGCAAACAAAAATAGACCGCAAAGGCAAATATAATAAAGAAGAGACCCGGGGGCCGTAGATTTCACTAGTGGCTTCTCTCGAGAAAATAGCAACGGTGGGCAAACAAATTACTGTTGCGAAATTGATAGAACTTCAAATAATCATGATGATATCCAGGCAATGATCATTATATAGGCATCACGTACAAGATTAGTAGACCGACTCTTGCCTGCATCTACTACTATTACTCCACATATTGACCGCTATCCAGCATGCATCTAGTGTATTAAGTTCATGGAGAAACAGAGTAATGCAATAAGAACGACGACATGATGTAGACAAGATCTATTTATGTAGAAATATACCCCATCTTGTTATCCTTAATAGCAATGATACATACGTGTCGGTTCCCCTTCTGTCACTGGGATCATGCACCGTAAGATCGAACCCATCACAAAGCACCTCTTCCCATGGCAAGAAAAATCGATCTAGTTGGCCTAACTAAACCAAAGATTCGAAGAAGAAATACGAGGCTATAAGTAATCATGCATATAAGAGATCAAATAACTCAAATAACTTTCATGGATAAAAACATAGATCTGATCATAAACTCAAAGTTCATCAGATCCCAACAAACACACCACAAAAAGAGTTACATAAAATAGATCTCCAAGTGACAATTGTATTGAGAATCAAGAGAGATAGAGGAAGCCATCTACCTACTACCTACGGACCCGTAGGTCTACAAAGAACTACTCACGCATCATCGGAGAGGCACCAATGAGGATGATGAACCCCTTCGTGATGGTTTTTAGATTGGATCTGTGGTTTCTGCAACTTGCGGTGGCTGGAATAGATTTTCGTCGACTCCCCTAGGGTTTCTGGAATATTGAGGTATTTATAGAGCAAAGAGGCGGTGTGGGAGGCCACCAAGGTGGGGACAACCCACCTGGGCGCGCCTGGGGGCCCAGACGTGTCCTGGTGGGTTGTGCCCCCCTCAGGGCACCCCCAGGTGCTTCTCTGGCACTGGGTGTCTTCCGGTCCATAAAAAATCCACAAAAAGTTTCATTGCATTTGGACCCTGTTTGATATTGATTTTCTGCGATGTAAAAAACAAGCAAAAAACAGCAACTGGCACTTGGCACTATGTTAATAGGTTAGTCCCCCAAAAATGATATAAAATGATTGTAAAACATCCAAGAATGATAATATAATAGCATGGAACAATTAAAAATTATAGATACATTAGAGACATATCACCCCCTGCCATATAGGGGGGCTAAATTGGACTAGGGAGGAGTCCCCCTTGTCCGCTGCCCCAAGGAGGGACTTTCCCTCCTTGGTGGCTGCCGTCTCCTCCTCCTCCAACCTATATATACTAGGGGTTTTTGCTCTACTATATTTACAGTTTTTGGAGCCTCCTCTAGTTCTTGCTCTGGTTGGTCCTAGTTGACTAATTAGAGCTTGGCTAATCCTCTTGTCCTCATAATTAGAAGCCCAATGTGGTTCTAATCTCCTTCTTCGGCGACGATTAGCTCTGGACGGCAAGGTGCTGGCTGATCATGAAGGTTGCATGCTTGCAACCAAGTAGAGAGGTCATGCTTTCGGTCTTAGGTTTGAGGGATCATTCGTGGGTGGTACGAGGGACTCCAAGTACAATATACACCGACACGTTTTTCTTTCGCTGCAACTCGGTGACGGTACGATCGTGATCCCAACCCGTTATGCATCTTCATATTGTTCTTGGGTGATCGTAGGTGTGATTTTTTTGTTTTCTACCATGTTGCCCAACAGTGGCATCAGAGCGATTTTATGAGTAGATGCAGGTTGCGATCTATATCACATGTGATTGTGAGGGTTGATGTTCTTGCTATGCTTCCCTCGAGTGTTGCTTTGGTTTAATTCATCGACAACATGGTGTTGCTTCTTATAAGGTTCTAAAAATCGGTCAGTTCTGGTTGTCGATGATCTGCTAATAGTACCTCAGGCTTCACCACAGTTGAGAATAGTGAACCATCACGTACACAAGAGGGTGACAAAGATGGATGATCTTATAGGGGGTCATGCGTATTTGACGAAGTTTAGTGTGGGGCTAGAGATTTTTAATTAAGTCTCTTGTTTCACACACCCCGAAACTTAATCTAGCATCAAGAATCATCACCCAAATTGTGGATGTAGGTAGCTAGTGTTACTTGTTAAAACTGGTTAACGACATAACTACAATTTTGATAAAACCGATTAAAGGACGTCTAACTTGGTTTTGTAGGGTATGCATATGATGTGGTATAGCCTTTGTCATGATAATGAGTTTATGTATAAGATGGTTATATGTTGTAATGTTAAGTGGCCTGCGCATCACGACATGATGGCTGGAGCCGAAAGATTGTCACGTTAATGTAAATATCATAGAGATAGCCTACAGGTTACAGGTGACGATGGAAAACCATACACGAAGGACCCCGACAAGGAGAAGGTGTACTAGGCATGGTACGAGGAGCTATAATTTTGTGCCACGGCGGAATTTCAGAATTTGGTGCTGATAACCCACAAGTATAGGGGATCGCAACAGTTTTCGAGGGTAGAGCATTCAACCCAAATTTATTGATTCGACACAAGGGGAGCCAAAGAATATTCTCAAGTATTAGTAGCTGAGTTGTCAATTCAACCACACCTGGAAACTTAGTATCTGCAGCAAAGTATTTAGTAACAAAGTAATATGATAGTAGTGATAATGGTAACAAAAGGTAACGGTAGTAAAAGCAATGTTTTTGGTATTTTGTAGTGATGATAGCAATAGCAACGGGAAAGTAAATAGGCGAAGAACAATATATCGAAAGCTCGTAGGCAATGGATCGGTGATGGAGAATTATGCCGGATGCGGTTCATCATGTAACAGTCATAACCTAGGGTGACACAGAACTAGCTCCAGTTCATTGATATAATGTAGGCATGTATTCCGAATATAGTCATACGTGCTTATGGAAAAGAACTTGCATGACATATTTTGTCCTACCCTCCCGTGGCAGCGGGGTCCTTATGGAAACTAATGGATATTAAGGCCTCCTTTTAATAGAGAACCGGAACAAAGCATTACCACATAGTGAATACATGAACTCCTCAAACTACGGTCATCACCGGTAAGTATCCCAATTATTGTCACTTCGGGGTTAACGGATCGTAACACATAATAGGTGACTATAGACTTGCAAGATAGGATCAAGAACACTCATATATTGATGAAAACATAATAGGTTCAGATCTGAAATCATGGCACTCGGGCCCTAGTGACAAGCATTAAGCATAGCATAGTCATAGCAACATCAATCTCAGAACATAGTGGACACTAGGGATCAAACCCTAACAAAACTAACTCGATTACATGATAGATCCCATCCAACCCATCACCGCCCAGCAAGCCTACGATGGAATTACTCACGCACGGCGGTGAGCATCATGAAATTGGTGATGGAGGATGGTTGATGATGACGATGGCGACGAGTTCCCCTCTCTGGAGCCCCGAACGGACTCCAGATCAGCCCTCCCGAGAGGTTTTAGGGCTTGGCGGCGGCTCCGTATCGTAAAACGCGATGATTTCTTCTCCCTGATTTTTTTCTCCCCGAAACACAATATATGGAGTTGGAGTTGGAGTCGGAGAGGCAACAGGGGCCCACGAGGTAGGGGGCGCCCCCCACCCTCGTGGAGAGGTGGTGGGCCCCTTGGCCTTCATCTTTTGCAGGTATTTTTCATATTTTCTGAAAAGTTGCTCCGTGAAGTTTCAGGTCATTCCGAGAACGTTTGTTTCTGCACATAAATAACACCATGGTAATTCTACTGAAAACAGCGTCAGTCCGGGTTAGTTCCATTCAAATCATGCAAGTTAGAGTCCAAAACAAGGGCAAAAGTGTTTGGAAAAGTAGATACGACGGAGACGTATCAACTCCCCCAAGCTTAAACCTTTGCTTGTCCTCAAGCAATTCAGTTGATAAACTGAAAGTGATAAAGAAAAACTTTTACAAACTCTGTTTGCTCTTGTTGTTGTAAATATGTAAAGCCAGCATTCAAGTTTTCAGCAAAGATTATAACTAACCACATTTGCAATAACGCATAGGTCTCAAGTTTACTCATATCAATAGCATAATCAACTACCGAGCCATAATAATAAATCTCGGATGACAACACTTTCTCAAAACAATCATAATATGATATAACAAGATGGTATCTCGCTAGCCCTTTCTGAGATCGCAAAACATAAATGCAGAGCACCTTTAAAGACCAAGGACTGACTAGACATTGTAATTCATGGTAAAAGAGATCCAGTCAAGTCATACTCAATGTAAATTAACAGTAATGAATGCAAACGACAGTCCAACTGGTGCTTTTTAATAAGAGGATGATGACTCAACATAAAAGTAATAGATAGGCCCTTCGCAGAGGGAAGCAGGGATTTGTAGAGGTGCCAGAGCTCGGTTTTGAAATAGAGGTGAATACTATTTTGAGCGGTATACTTTCATTGTCAACATAACAACCAAGAGATGGCAATATCTTCCATGCTACACACATTATAGGCAGTTCCCAAATAGAATGGTAAATTTTATACTCCCCCTTCCACCAACAAGCATCAATCCATGGCTTGCTCGAAACAACGAGTGCCTCCAACTAACAAGAGTCCCAGGGGGAGTTTTGTTTGCAATTATTTTGATTTAGTTTGCATAAAGCATGGGACTGGGCATCCTGGTGACCGGCCATTTATCTCGTGAGTGAGGAGCGGAGTCCACTGCTCTTGAGAATAACCCGCCTAACATGGAAGATACAGACAACCCTAGTTGATACATGAGCTCTTCGAGCATACAAAACAGGATATTTATTTGAAGGTTTAGAGTTTGGCACATACAAATTTACTTGGGACGGCAGGTAGATACTGTATATAGGTAGGTATAGTGGACTCATGTGGAATAACTTTGGGGTTTAAGGGATTGGATGCACAAGCAGTATTCCCGCTTAGTACAGGTGAAGGCTAGCAAAAGACTGGGAAGCGACCAGCTAGAGAGCGACAACAGTCATGAACATGCATTAAAATTAATCAACACCGCATGCAAGCATGAGTAGGATATAATCCACCATGAACATAAATATCGCGAAGGCTATGTTGATTTTGTTTCAACTACATGCGTGAACATGCTTGATACGTCTCCAACGTATCTATAATTTTTGATTGCTCCATGCTATATTACCTACTGTTTTGGACTATATTGGGATTTATTTTCCACTTTTATATTATTTTTGGGACTAACCTATTAACCGGAGGCCCAACCCAGAATTGCTGTTTTTTGCCTATTTTAGTGCTTCAGAGAAACAGAATATCAAACGGAGTCCAAACGGAATGAAACCTTCGGGAACGTGATTTTCTCATCAAATAAGACCCAGGAGACTTGGACCCTCCGTCAAGAAAGCCACGAGGCGGTCACGAGGGTGGAGGGCGTGCCCCCCTAGGGCGTGCCCCCTACCTCGTGGGCCCCTCGAAGCTCCACCGACGTACTCCTTCCTCCTATATATACCTACCTACCCCCAAACGATCAGATACGGAGCCAAAAACCTAATTCCACCGCCGCAACTTTCTGTATCCATGAGATCCCATCTTGGGGCCTGTTCCGGAGTTCCGCCAGAGGGGGCATCGATCACGGAGGGCTTCTACATCATCATCCAAGCCTCTCCGATGAAGTGTGAGTAGTTTACTTCAGACCTATGGGTCCATAGTTAGTAGCTAGATGGCTTCTTCTCTCTTTTTGGATCTCAATACAATGTTCTCCCCCTCTCTCGTGGAGATCTATTCGATGTAATCTTCTTTTTGCGGTGTGTTTGTTGAGACCGATGAATTGTGGGTTTATGATCCAGTCTATCTATGAATAATATTTGAATCTTCTCTGAATTCTTTTATGTATTATTGGTTATCTTTGCAAGTCCCTTCGAATTATCAGTTTGGTTTGCCCTACTAGATTGGTTGTTCTTGCCATGGGAGAAGTGCTTAGCTTTGGGTTCGATCTTGCGGTGTCCTTTCCCAGTGACAGAAGGGGCAGCAAGGCACGTATTGTATTGTTGCCATCGAGGATAACAAGATGGGGTTTTTATCATATTGCATGAAACTATCCCTCTACATCATGTCATCTTGCTTAAGGCATTACTCTATTTTTAACTTAATACTCTAGATGCATGCTGGATAGCGGTCGATGAGTGGAGTAATAGTAGTAGATGCAGGCAGGAGTCGGTCTACTTGTCTTGGACGTGATGCCTATATACATGAGCATACCTAGATATTCTCATAACTATGCTCAATTCTGTCAATTGCTCAATAGTAATTTGTTCATCCACCGTAGAATACTTATGCTCTTGAGAGAAGCCACTAGTGAAACCTATGGCTCCCGGGTCTCTTTCTCATCATATCAATCTCCATCACTTTATTATTGCTTTGCTTTTTTACTTTGCCTTTTACTTTTCACTTTGCATCTCTATACCAAAAATACCAAAAATATTATTTATCATCTCTATCAGATCTCACTTTCGTAAGTGACCATGAAGGGATTGACAACCCCTAAGCGCGTTGGTTGTGTTGAGCTATTGTTTTTGTGTAGCCTCCTACTGGATTGATACCTTGGTTCTCAAAAACTAAGGGAAATACTTACGCTACTTTGCTGCATCATCCTCTCCTCTTCGGGGAAATCCAACGCAGTGCTCAAGAGGTAGCAAGAAGAATTTCTGGCGCCGTTGCCGGGGAGTCTGCGCAAAAGTTAACATACCAAGTACCCATCATGATCCCTATCTCCCGCATTACATTATTTGCCATTTGCCTCTCGTTTTCCTGTCCCCCACTTCACCCTTGCCGTTTTATTCGACCTCTCTCTCTCTATCCTCCCTCTCTTTCTGTATTTGCCTTTTTTGCCCGCTTGCTTTTTGTTTGCTCGTATGGCTGGAATAGTCGTTTATTTATTACTAAACAGAGAACCTAAGATCTATGGATCCTCATCCGCTTGCTAATCTTTTTAAGAGATCCAGTTATGTTGAACCAATTGCTAGTGAGTTTTGTGCACTAGATTATCTTTATGAGGTTTTGCTTGAAATTCGTGAATCTGAAAAGTGTGATGAAGTACTTTATGAAGTGATTCACGATAGATCTTTGAATAAAAAGCATGATTGCAATGATGATAGTATAAATTCTATTAATGTAAATTGTGATAATAATATGCAAAATCCTAAGCTTGGGGATGCTAGTTTTGCTATGTCCTCTACTTGTTGCAATGATCATGATTGGGGTGATTCTTCTTATGATCTTGAAAATTTATTTAAGCCCCATGATGAATATGAGATTGATTATAATGTTTGCAATAATATTGAAAGTGGGTTTGGAAGAATGTCAACTTTAGATCCCACATATTTGGAAAATGTTCAATCTTATGAAGCTTTTGATAAAAGTGCGTTTGGAAAGGTCATGACTTTAGTTAATGTTAATCCCACTATTTTGGAAGAGTGTCAACTTTGCATGGATGTGGATCATGTTGAAAATACTCTATGTGATAGCTATTTTGTTGAATTTGCTTATGATTCCACATGTAATTATTATGAGAGAGGAAAATATGGTTGTAGAAATTTTTATGTTACTAAATTACCTCTCTTTATGTTGAGATTGCTATTGTTTCTTTCCTTTTCCTTGCATATGCTAGTTTTTGCTTGCCTTGATAATTTGTTCGCCTATAAGATGCCTATGCATAGGAATTTTGTTAGACTTAGATGTGTTTGTCACGTGTTTTATGATGCTCTCTTTGTGCTTCAATTCTTGTCTTTCATGTGAGTATCATTGAAATAGTATGCCTAGCTATAAGGCTTTCAAGAAAAGCGCTTGTTGGGAGACAACCCAATATTTGTCCTTGCTGTTATTTAATAAATAATTTATTTAGCCTCTGTTTTTGTTGTGTTTTTTGTGTTTAATTAGTGTTTGTACCAAGTAGAACCGTTGGGAAGACTTGTGGAAAGTTTTATTGAACTTGCTGTAAAAACAGAAACTTTAGCGCTCACGAGAACTTCTGTCATTTTTATTTGGAGAGTGATATTTAGTTAATTATTTTTTCAGATGATTAATAGATAAATTCCTCACGTCCCTAAATTTATTTTAGAATTTTTGGGGTTCCAGATCTTGCGCTAGCTACAGATTACTACAGACTGTTCTGTTTTTGACAGATTCTGTTTTTCGTGTGTTGTTTGCTTATTTTGATGAATCTATGGCTAGTAAAATAGTTTATAAACCATAGAGAAGTTGGAATACAGTAGTTTTAACACAAATATAAATAAATAATGATTTCATTACAGTACCTTGAAGTGGTCTTTTGTTTTCTTTCGCTAACGGAGCTCACGAGTTTTCTACTTTAAGTTTTGTGTTGTGAAGTTTTCAAGTTTTGGGTAAAGATTTGATGGATTATGGAACAAGGAGTGGCAAGAGCCTAATCTCTGGGATGCCCAAGGCACCCCCAAGATAATCTAAGGACACCTAAAATCCAAATCTTGGGGATGCCCCGGAAGGCATCCCCTCTTTCGTCTACTTCTATCGGTAACTTTACTTGGAGCTATATTTTTATTCACCACATGATATGTGTTTTGCTTGGAGCGTCCTTTATGATTTGAGTCTTTTCTTGTTAGTCTACCACAATCATCCTTGCTGTACACACCTTTTGAGAGAGCCATACATAATTTGGAATTTGATAGAATACTCTATATGCTTCACTTATATCTTTTGAGTTATATAATTTTGCTCTAGTGCTTCACTTATATCTTTTAGAGCACGGTGGTGAATTTGTTTTATAGAAACTATTGATCTCTCATGCTTCACTTAGATTATTTTGAGAGTCTTAATAGCATGGTAATTTGCTTAATAATAATATGCTTGGTATTCAAGATTTGTAAAACTTTCTTTTGAGTGCGTTGAATACTAAGAAAAAAATTTGAGATATGAGGATGGTGATATTAGAGTCATGCTAGTTGATTAGTTGTGAATTTGAGAAATTCTTGTGTTAAAGTTTGTGATTCTTGTAGCATGCACGTATGATGAACCGTTATGTGATGAAGTCGGAGCATGATTTATTTATTGATTGTCTTCCTTATGAGTGGCGGTCGGGGACGAGCGATGGTATTTTCCTACCAATCTACCCCCCTAGGAGCATGCGCGTAATACTTTGCTTTGATAACTTCTAGATTTTTGCAATAAGTATATGAGTTCTTTATGACTAATGTTGAGTCCATTGATTATACGCACTTTCCTTCCTTCCACCATTGCTAGCCTCTCTAATACCGCGCACTTTTCGCCGGTATCATACACCCACAAAATACCTTCTCAAAACAGCCACCATACCTACCTATCATGGCATTTCCATAGCCATTCCAAGAAATATTGCCATGCAACTTTCCACCGTTTCGTTCATATGACACGGTCCATCATTTTCATACTGCTAGCATGATCATGTAGTTGACATCGTATTTGTGGCAAAGCCACCGTTCATAATTCTTTCATACATGTCACTCTTGATTCATTGCATATCCCAGTACACCGCCGGGGGCATTCATATAGAGTCATATTTTGTTCTAAGTATTGAGTTGTAATTGTTGAGTTGTAAGAAAAATAAAAAGTGTGATGATCATCATTTTTAGAGCATTGTCCCAAGTGAGGAAAGGATGATGGAGACTATGATTCCCCCACAAGTCGGGATGAGACTCCGGACGAAAAAAAGAGGCCATAAAAAAAGAGAAGGCCCAAACAAAAAAAATGAGAGAAAAAGGGAGAAGGGACAATGTTACTATCCTTTTACCACACTTGTGCTTCAAAGTAGCACCATGATCTTCATGATAGAGAGTCTCTCATTCTATCACTTTCATATACTAGTGGGAATTTTTCATTATAGAACTTGGCTTGTATATTCCAATGATGGGCTTCCTCAAAATGCCCTAGGTCTTCGTGAGCAAGCGAGTTGGATGCACACCCACTTAGTTTCTTTTGTTGAGCTTTCATATACTTATAGCTCTAGTGCATCCGTTGCATGGCAATCCCTACTCACTAACATTGATATCTATTGATGGGCATCTCCATAGCTCGTTGATACGCCTAGTTGATGTGAGACTATCTTCCCCTCTTTTTGTCTTCTCCACAACCACCATTCTATTCCACATATAGTGCTATATCCATGGCTCACACTCATGTATTGCGTGAAGATCGAAAAAGTTTTGAAAATGTCAAAAGTATGGAACAATTGTTTGGCTTGTCATCGGGGTTGTGCATGATTTAAATACTTTGTGTGGTGAAGATAGAGCATAGCCAGACTATATGATTTTGTAGGGATAGCTTTCTTTGGCCATGTTATTTTGAGAAGACATAATTGCTTTGTTAGTATGCTTGAAGTATTATTATTTTTATGTCAACATGAACTTTTGTCTTGAATCTTTTGAATCTGAATATTCATACCACAATTAAAAAGATTTACATTGAAATTATGCCAAGTAGCACTTCACATCAAAAATTCTGTTTTTATCATTTACCTACTCGAGGACGAGCATGAATTAAGCTTGGGGATGCTTGATACGTCTCCAACTATCTATAATTTTTGGTTGCTCCATGCTATATTACCTACTGTTTTGGACTATATTGGGCTTTAT
This sequence comes from Triticum urartu, assembly GCF_056163025.1. NCBI lineage: Eukaryota > Viridiplantae > Streptophyta > Magnoliopsida > Poales > Poaceae > Triticum > Triticum urartu. Next base: position 129,259,417 of record NC_141876.1, read on the forward strand.
TTTCCACTTTTATATTATTTTTGGGACTAACCTATTAACCGGAGGCCCAGCCCAGAATTGCTGTTTTTTTTGCCTATTTCAATGTTTCGGAGAAACAGAATATCAAACGGAGTCCAAACGGAATGAAACCTTCGGGAACACAATTTTCTCATCAGATAAGACAGGAGACTTGGACCCTCCATCAAGAAAGCCACGAGGCGGTCACGAGGGTGGAGGACGCCCCCCCTAGGATGCGCCCCTGCCTCGTGGGCCCCTCAAAGCTCCGCCGACGTACTCCTTCCTCCTATATATACCTACGTACCCCCAAACGATCAAATACGGAGCCAAAAACCTAATTCCACCGCCGCAACTTTCTGTATCCACGAGATCCCATCTTGGGGCCTGTTCCGGAGCTCCGCCGGAGGGGGCATCGATCACGGAGGGCTTCTACATCATCATCCAAGCCTCTCCGATGAAGTGTGAGTAGTTTACTTCAGACCTACGGGTCCATAGTTAGTAGCTAGATGGCTTTTTCTCTCTTTTTGGATCTCAATACAATGTTCTCCCCCTCTCTTGTGGAGATCAATTCAATGTAATCTTCTTTTTGCGGTGTGTTTGTTGAGACCGATGAATTGTGGGTTTATGATCCAGTCTATCTATGAATAATATTTGAATCTTCTCTGATTCTTTTATGTATGATTGGTTATCTTTGCAAGTCTCTTCGAATTATCAGTTCGGTTTGGCCTACTAGATTGGTTGTTCTTGCATGGGAGAAGTGCTTAGTTTTGGGTTCGATCTTGCGGTGTCCTTTCCGAGTGACAGAAGGGGCAGCAAGGCACGTATTGTATTGTTGCCATCGAGGATAACAAGATGGTTTTTTTATCATATTGCATGAAACTATCCCTCTACATCATGTCATCTTTCTTAAGGCGTTACTCTGTTTTTAACTTAATACTCTAGATGCATGCTGGATAGCGGTCGATGAGTGGAGTAATAGTAGTAGATGCAGGCAGGAGTCGGTCTACTTGTCTCGGACGTGATGCCTATATACATGACCATACCTAGATATTCTCATAACTATGCTCAATTCTGTCAATTGCTCAACAGTAATTTGTTCACCCACCGTAGAATACTTATGCTCTTGAGAGAAGCCACTAGTGAAACCTATGGCCCCCGGGTCTCTTTCTCATCATATCAATCTCCATCACTTTATTATTGCTTTGCTTTTTTAATTTGCCTTTTACTTTTCACTTTGCATCTCTATACCAAAAATACCAAAAATATTATTTATCATCTCTATCAGATCTCACTTTCGTAAGTGACCGTGAAGGTATTGACAACCCCTAAGCGCGTTGGTTGCGTTGAGCTATTGTTTTTGTGTAGGTACGAGGGACTCGCGCGTAGCCTCCTACTGGATTGATACCTTGGTTCTCAAAAACCGAGGGAAATACTTGCGCTACTTTGCTGCATCATCCTCTCCTCTTCGGGGAAATCCAACGCAGTGCTCAAGAGGTAGCAATGCGCCAAGTCAAGTCACTTAAATCATTCAAAGGAGGATACCACCCTATCATACCACATCATAACCATTTCAATAGCATGTTGGCACGCAAGATAAACCATTATAACTCATAGCTAATCAAACATGGCACAAGAAACTATGATCTCTAATTGTCATTGCAAACATGTTTCTTCATAATAGGCTGAATCAGGAACGATGAACTAATCATATTTACAAAAACAAAAGAGGTCGAGTTCATACCAGCTTTTCTCATCTCAGCCAGTCCATCATATATCATCATAATTGCCTTTCACTTGCATGATCGAATGATGTGAATAATAATAATAGTGCACGTGCATTGGACTAAGTTGGAATCTGCAGGCATTCAATAAACAGGAGAAGACAAGGCAATATGGGCTCTTTTGTCAGATAAACAATAATGCATATACAAGCCACTTCAACAATTTAATTACGGTCTTCTCCTATCGCCCCCAAAGAAAAGAAAAGAAATAAAACTATTTACACGGGAAAGCTCCCAACAAGAAAAAGAAGAACAGGAAATCTTTTTGGGTTTTCTTTTTAATTACTACTACAAGCATGGAAACTAAACTGATTAAAAGCTACAACTAATTTTTTTTGATTTTTCTTAAGGTTTATTAAACACACAAGAAGAAAGCATAAAAAGGAAAATAAACTAGCATGGATGATACAATGAAAAAGTATGAGCACCGACATCTAGTAATGAGTGTGTGAACATAAATGTAATGTCGGTGGGAAATACGTACTCCCCCAAGCTTAGGCTTTTGGCCTAAGTTGGTCTATGGCCATGACTGGCCTGGCGGATATCCATAATAGTAGTTGGGATCGTACTGAGATGAAGAAGAGGAAGACTCCGATTACCACTGGCTGACAATCATCTCCGGATCCCACTGATAATTAGACTGTCGTGAAGGATCAACTTGTGGTTCCGGCTCTGGCTCCATGGCTGGTGCAGGGTTCCGATAGGTGTGAATAGCCTTTAACGGAACAAGGTACTGGCTTGCAGATAAATCAAACAAAGAAGGAGCAGGCATGGTAATAGTCTCAGGATGATGTTTGTTAAAGAACAATTGATATTTAAGCCCTCCTTCCCTATTCTTAACAATAAAATCATGTGCCACCATACTTTTATAATCTAAATAAACATGAGGCAGCACTTTTTGTTCTCATAATGCCTAATAGGTATGTTAAAATGTGCAACTAGGCGTGAAGCATAGATGCCTCCAAAGACAGGGCCCTTGGTACGGTTTAGACTTAAACGTTTAGCAATAATGCCGCCCATACTAATAGAGTTATCACCATATAAATCGTGGAGCAAAATAATAATATCAGGGATACTAAGGTTTCCACAGTTTCCGCGACCAATTAAGCAACGACTAGCAAATAATGCAAAATAACGTAAAACAGGAAAATGTATGCTAGTGATTCGTGCATCGGAAACCTTCCTTGTTTCCCCTACAGTGATAGTATCAATAAACCCCTCCACATCATCGCGATGTGGTTCTTCTGTCTTGCCCTCAAAAGGGACTAAACAAACCCGACAAAAATCATAAAGTGACATCTCCTTATGCTCATCATATAAATAAAACTCCACCGTAGGTGGTGAGCTCCTAGAATGGAAATGAAAGTTTTGCACAAAGATATTTGTGAGTAAGAGATACTGATCGCATTGGTCATGGAGGAAAGCTGTAAGGCCTGCATTCTTAGCCAATTCATGAAAATCTTCATAAATCTCCGCTGCTCTCAAGAAATCCTCGGAAGGCCATTCACACGCCCGAACCTTCGCGGTGTGCGGCAGATTATACTTAGGCTTCGGTGCCTTTTCCTTCGAGCTTTGGCTCGATGAGCCCCTCAAAAGTCTCCTCATCATTTTCTGAAAAAATTCTGAAATTTTTAGTAGCTTCAAAATAAAGGTAAACCAAACTCAATAATATTGATAGCAACTACTCCTACAAGTGCCTAGGGCCTATATCATGCATCAAAACTACTTGGAACCATATAAATTTGACATGCAAGCTCAAGAACAGGGTCACATAAGCAGCAAAAATTTGCAATGAATAAAGCACTAGAAGAAAAACTAATTGGACCAATGGAGGAGTCACGTACCAAGGAACAATCTCCCCAAGCAGTTTTGTGAGAGGTGCTTTGAGCAAGGAGATCGAAAATGGCAGCAAAACGAGCTTGGACTCGGGTTTGAACTAGTTATTCGTGTTTGTGTGAGGAAGGAGTGTATGGGTGAAAGGATAAGTGGAGGAGGGCCACCGTGGGCCCACGAGGCAGGGGGCGCGCCCAGGGGGGTAGAGCTTGATGTCTACTACACAACCTTCTTCTTGTAGACATTGTTGGGCCTGCAAGTGCACATGTTTGTAGGATAGTAGCAAATTTCCCTCAAGTGGATGACCTAAGGTTTATCAATCCGTAGGAGGCGTAGGATGAAGATGGTCTCTCTCAAGCAACCCTGCAACCAAATAACAAAGAGTCTCTTGTGTCCCCAACACACCCAATATAATGGTAAATTGTATAGGTGCACTAGTTCAGCGAAGAGATGGTGATACAAGTGCAATATGGATAGTAGATAATAGTTTTTGTAATCTGAAATAATAAAAACAGCAAGGTAGCAAGTGATAAAAGTGAGCGTAAACGGTATTGCAATGTGTTGAAACAAGGCCTAGGGTTCATACTTTCGCTAGTGCAAGTTCCCTCAACAATACTAACATAATTGGATCATAAAACTATCCCTCAACATGCAATAAAGAGTCACTCCAAAGTCACTAATAGCGGAGAACGAACGAAGAGATTATGGTAGGGTACAAAACCACCTCAAAGTTATTCTTTCCAATCAATCTGTTGGGCTATTCCTATAAGTGTCACAAACATCCCTAGAGTTCGTACTAGAATAACACCTTAAGACACAAATCAACCAAAACCCTACTGTCACCTAGATACTCCAATGTAACCTCAAGTATCCGTGGGTATGATTATACAATATGCGTCACACAATCTCAATTCATCTATTCAACCAACACAAAGGACCTCAAAGAGTGCCCCAAAGTTTCTACCAGAGAATCACGACGAAAACGTGTGCCAACCCCTATGCATAGGTTCCCAATGTCACGAAACCCGCAAGTTGGTCACCTTAACATACATCAAGTGGCACGTGGTATCCCATTGTCACCACAGATATCCACGGCAAGACATACATCAAGTATTCTCAAATCTTTAAAGACTCAATCCGATAAGATTACTTCAAAGAGGAAACTCGATTCATTACAAGAGAGTAGAGGGGGGAAGAAACATCATAGGATCCAAATATAATAGCAAAGCTCGCGGTACATCAAGATCGTATCGTCTCAAGAACACGAGAGAGAGAGATCAAACACATAGCTACTGATACATACCCTCAGCCCCGAGGGAGAACTACTCCCTCCTCGTCATGGAGAGCGCCGGGATGATGAAGATGGCCACCGGTGAGGGATCCCCCCTCCGGCAGGGTGCCGGAACAGGGTCCCGATTGGTTTTTGGTGGCTACGGAGGCTTCTGGCAGCGGAACTCCCGATCTAATCTCCGTTCTGGAAGTTTTAGGGTATATGGAGTTATATAGGCAGAAGAAGCACGTCAGGGGAGCCACGGGGGCCCCACGAGGCAGGGGGCGCGCCCCCCACCCTCGTGGGCAGCTCCCGTATCTTCTGACGTGAGGTTCAAATCCATCAGGTGTGTTTCCTTCCAAAAATAACTTCTCCAGTTGATTTCGTTCCGTTTCGACTCTGTCTGATATTCCTTTTCTTCAAAACACTGAAATAGGCATAAAATAGCAAATCTGGGCCGGGCCTCTGGTTAATAGGTTAGTCCCAAAAACAATATAAAAGTGGATAATAAAGCCCAATATTGCCCAAAACAGTAGATAATATAGCATGGAGCAATCAAAAATTATAGATACGTTGGAGACGTATCAAGCATCCTCAAGCTTAATTCCAGCTCGTCCTCGAGTAGGTAAATGATAAAAAAGATAATTTTTGATGTGGAATGCTAGTTGGCATAATTTCAATGTAATTCTTCTTACTTGTGATATGAATATTCAGATCCGAAAGATTCAATACAAGAGTTCATATTGACATAAAAATGATAATACTTCAAGCATACTAACTAAGCAATTATGTCTTCTCAAAATAACATGGCCAAAGAAAGTTCATCCCTACAAAATCATATAGTTTAGTCATGTTTCATTCTCGTCACACAAGAATGCTCTCATCATGCACAACCCTGATGACAGGCCAAGCAATTGTTTCATACCTTAATAATTTCAAACTCATAAACTTTCACGCAATACATGAGCGTGAGCCATGGATATAGCACTATGGGTGGAATAGAATATAATGATGGGGGTTGTGTGGAGAAGACAAAAAAGGAGAAAGTCTCACATCAACGACGCTAATCAATGGGCTAGGGAGATGCCCATAGATTGATGTTAATGCGAGGAGTAGGGATTGCCATGCAACGGATGCACTAGAGCTATAAATGTATGAAAGCTCAACAAAGGAAACTAAGTGGGCGTATATGGTTTATAAACTATTTTACTAGCCATAGATTCATAAAAATAAGCAAATAATACATGAAAAACAGAATCTGTCAAAAACAGAACAGTCTGTAGTAGTATGGATCAAACGTATACTTCTGGAACTCATAAAATTCTCAAATAAATTGCTGGACCTGAGTAATTTATCTATTAATCATCTGCAAAAATAATTAACTAAATAGCTCTCTCCAAATAAAAATGGCAGCAATTCTCGTGAGCGCTAAAGTTTCTGTTTTTTACAGCATGATCAACAAGACTTTCCCCAAGTCTTCCCAAAGGTTCTACTTGGCACAAACACTAATTGAACACATAAAACCACATATAAACAGAGGCTATATGAATTATTTATTACTAAAAAGGAACAAAAAGCATGGAATAAAAATAAAATTGGGTTGCCTCCCAACAAGCGCTATCGTTTAATGCCCCTAGCTAGGCATGATGATTTCAAAGATGCTCACATAAAGGATAAGAATTGTAACATAAAGAGAGCCTCATGAAGAACATGACTAGCACATTTAAGTCTAACATGCTTCCTATGCATAGGGATTTTGTGAGCAAACAACTTGTGGGAACAACAATCAACTAGCATAGGAAGGCAAAACAAGCATAACTTCAAAACTTTAAGCACATAGAGAGGAAACTTGATATTATTGCAATTCCTACAAGAATATATTCCTCCCTCATAATAATTTTCAGTAGCATCATGAATGAATTCAACAATATAACCAGCACCTAAAGCATTCTTTTCATGATCTACAAGCATGGAAATTTTATTACTCTCCACATAAGCAAAATTCTTCTCATGAATAATAGTGGGAGCAAACTCAACAAAGTAACTATCATGGGATTGAAAATTGAAATCAAGATGACAAGTTTCATTGTTATTATTATTCTTTAAAGCATACGTGTCATCACAATAATCATCATAGATAGGAGGCATGCTTTCATCATAATAAATTTGCTCATCAAAACTTGGGGGACAAAAAATATCATATTCGTCAAACATAGCTTCCCTAAGCTTGTGGCTTTGCATATCATTAGCATCATGGATATTCAAGGAATTCATACTAACAACATTGCAATCATGCTAAACATTTAAATATTTAGTGCCAAACATTTTATATATTTCTTCTTCTAGCACTTGAGCACAATTATCCTTTCCATCATACTTACGAAAGATATTAAAAAGGTGAAGCGTATGAGACAAATTCAATTCCATTTTTTATAGTTTTCTTTCATAAACTAAACTAGTGATAAAACAATAAACTAAAAGACTCAATTGCAAGATCTAAAGATATACCTTCAAGCACTCACCTCCCCGGCAACGGCGCCAGAAAAGAGCTTGATGTCTACTACACAACCTTGTTCTTGTAGACGTTGTTGGGCCTGCAAGTGCACAGGTTTGTAGGATAGTAGCAAATTTCCCTCAAGTGGATGACCTAAGGTTTATCAATCCATAGGAGGCGTAGGATGAAGATGGTCTCTCTCAAGCAACCCTGTAACCAAATAACGAAGAGTCTCTTGTGTCCCCAACACACCCAATACAATGGTAAATTGTATAGGTGCACTAGTTCGGCGAAGAGATGGTGATACAAGTGCAATATGGATAGTAGATAATAGTTTTTGTAATCTGAAATAATAAAAACAGCAAGGTAGCAAGTGATAAAAGTGAGCGTAAACGGTATTGCAATGTGTTGAAACAAGGCCTAGGGTTCATACTTTCGCTAGTGCAAGTTCCCTCAACAATACTAACATAATTGGATCATAAAACTATCCCTCAACATGCAACAAAGAGTCACTCCAAAGTCACTAATAGCGGAGAACAAACGAAGAGATTATGGTAGGGTACGAAACCACCTCAAAGTTATTCTTTCCAATCAATCCGTTGGGCTATTCCTATAAGTGTCACAAACATCCCTAGAGTTCGTACTAGAATAACACCTTAAGACACAAATCAACCAAAACCCTAATGTCACCTAGATACTCCAATGTCACCTCAAGTATCCGTCGGTATGATTATACGATATGCGTCACACAATCTCAATTCATCTATTCAACCAACACAAAGGACCTCAAAGAGTTCCCCAAAGTTTCTACCGGAGAATCACGACGAAAACGTGTGCCAACCCCTATGCATAGGTTCCCAATGTCACGAAACCCGCAAGTTGGTCACCTTACCATACATCAAGTGGCACGTGGTATCCCATTGTCACCACAATATCCACGGCAAGACATACATCAAGTGTTCTCAAATCTTTAAAGACTCAATCCAGTAAGATTACTTCAAAGGGGAAACTCGATTCATTACAAGAGAGTAGAGGGGGGAAGAAACATCATAGGATCCAAATATAATAGCAAAGCTCGCGATACATCAAGATCATATCGTCTCAAGAACACGAGAGAGAGATCAAACACATAGCTACTGATACATACCCTCAGCCCCGAGGGAGAACTACTCCCTCCTCTTCATGGAGAGCGCCGGGATGATGAAGATGGCCACCGGTGAGGGATCCCCCCTCCGGCAGGGTGCCGGAACAGGGTCCTGATTGGTTTTTGGTGGCTATGGAGGCTTCTGGTGGTGGAACTCCCAATCTAATCTCCGTTCTGGAAGTTTTAGGGTATATGGAGTTATATAGGCAGAAGAAGCACGTCAGGGGAGCCACGGGGGCCCCACGAGATAGGGGGCGTGCCCTAGGGGGGTGGGCGCGCCCCCACCCTCGTGGGCAGCTCCCGTATCTTCTGACGTGAGGTTCAAGTCCATCAGGTGTGTTTCCTTCCAAAAATAACTTCTCCAGTTGATTTCGTTCCGTTTCGACTCCGTCTGATATTCCTTTTCTTCAAAACAATGAAATAGGCATAAAACAACAAATCTGGGCCGGGCCTCCGGTTAATAGGTTAGTCCCAAAAATAATATAAAAGTGGATAATAAAGCCCAATATTGCCCAAAATAGTAGATAATATAGCATGGAGCAATCAAAAATTATAGATACGTCGAAGACGTATCAAGCATCCCCAAGCTCAATTCCTGCTCGTCCTCGAGTAGGTAAATGATAAAAAAGATAATTTTTGATGTGGAATGCTAGTTGGCATAATTTCAATGTAATTCTTCTTACTTGTGATATGAATATTCAGATCCGACAGATTCAATACAAGAGTTCATATTGACATAAAAATGATAATACTTCAAGCATACTAACTAAGCAATTATGTCTTCTCAAAATAACATGGCCAAAGAAAGTTCATCCCTACAAAATCATATAGTTTAGTCATGTTTCATTTTCGTCACACAAGAATGCTCTCATCATGCACAACCCCGATGACAAGCCAAGCAATTGTTTCATACCTTAATAATTTCAAACTCATAAACTTTCATGCAATAGATGAGCGTGAGCCATGGATATAGCACTATGGGTGGAATAGAATATAATGATGGGGGTTGTGTGGAGAAGACAAAAAATGAGAAAGTCTCACATCAACGAGGCTAATCAATGGGCTAGGGAGATGCCCATAGATTGATGTTAATGCGAGGAGTAGGGATTGCCATGCAACGGATGCACTAGAGCTATAAATGTATGAAAGCTCAACAAAGGAAACTAAGTGGGCGTGCATCCAACTTGCTTGCTCATGAAGACCTAGGGCACTTGAGGAGGCCCATTGTTGGAATATACAAGCCAAGTTCTATAATGAAAAATTCCGACTAGTATATGAAAGTGATAACTCAAGAGACTCTCTGTATGAAGAACATGGTGCTACTTTGAAGCACAATATATGAGACTCGCTATATCATGGTGCTACTTTGAAGCACAAGTGTGGAAAAAAGGATAGTAACATTGCCCCTTTTTTGGGCCTTCTTTTTTTGGCCTTTCTTTTTTTGGGACAATGCTCTATTGAATGATGATCATCACACTTCTATTTATTTACAACTCAATGATTACAACTCGATACTAGAACAAAGTATGACTCTATATGAATGCCTCCGGCGGTGTACCGGGATATGCAATGAATCAAGAGTGACAAGTATGAAAAATTATGAACGGTGGCTTTGCCAAAAATACTATGTCAACTACATGATCATGCTAAGCAATATGACAATGATGAATGTGTCATGATAAACTGGATGGTGGAAAGTTGCATGGCAATATATCTCGGAATGGCTATGGAAATGCCATAATAGGTAGGTATGGTGGCTGTTTTGAGGAAGATATAAGTAGGTTTATGTGTGAAAGAGCGTATCATATCACGGGGTTTGGATGCACCGGCGAAGTTTGCACCAACTCTCAATGTGAGAAAGGGCAATGCACGGTACCGTAGAGGCTAGCAAGGATGGAAGGGTGAGAGTGCGTATAATCCATGGACTCAACATTAGTCATAAAGAACTCACATACTTATTGTAAAAATCTACAAGTCATCAAAAACCTCGGTACTACGCGCATGCTCCTAGGGGGATAGATTGGTTGGAAAAGACCATCGCTCATCCCCGACCGCCACTCATAAGGAAGACAATCAAATAACACCTCATGTTTCAAATTTGTTGCATAACGTTTACCATACGTGCATGCTACGGGAATCACAAACTTCAACACAAGTATTTCTCAACTTCACAATTACTCAACTAGCATGACTCTAATATCACCATCTCCATATCTCAAAACAATTATCAAGTATCAAACTTCTCATAGTATTCAACACACTCATAAGAGAATTTTATTATTCTTGAATACCTAGCATATTAGGATTTTAAGCAAATTACCATGCTATTTAAGACTCTCAACATAATATAAGTGAAGCATTAGATTTCATCTATTTCTTCAAAATAAAACTACCACCATGCTCTAAAAGATATAAGTGAAGCACTAGAGCAAATGACAAACTACTCCGAAAGATATAAGTGAAGATCAATGAGTAGTCGAATAATTATGCAACTATGTGAAGACTCTCTAACATTTAATAATTTCAGATCTTGGTATTCTATTCAAACAGAAAGCAAAACAAAACAAAATGACATTCTAAGAATGGCAAACATCATGTGAAGAAGCAAAAACTTAGGATCAACCGAAACTAACCGATAGTTGTTGAAGAAGAAAGGTGGGATGCCAACCGGGGCATCCCCAAGCTTAGACGCTTGAGACTTCTTGAAATATTATCTTGGGGTGCCTTGGGCATCCCCAAGCTTGAGCTTTTGTGTCTCCTTAATTCCTCCCATATCACGGTCTCCCTAAATCTCAAAAGCTTCATCCACACAAAACTCAGCAAGGACTCGTGAGATAAGTTAGTATAAACCATTGCCAAAACCTTATCATACTCTACTATAGCAAATCCCTAAAATTATTATTCAACATTGAATACTAAATGCCTCTGCATATTTAATAGTACTATCCTCAAATAGAATCATTAAAGAAGCAAACATATGCAAACAATGCAAACATAACAGCAATCTGCCTAAACAGGATAGTCTGTAAAGAATGCTGCAACATCCATACTTACCTAACTCCAAAAATTATGAAAGAAAATTCCCACTTTAGTAAATTTATCAGATCTTAATATTCAAAAGGTTTCAACATTTTATAACATTCTGACTTTTCTAGGGAATTATTGCAACAGCGGTAAACTTTCTGTTTTCAAACAGCGACATGTATACTTGTAACATAGGCATAGTAAAGACTATCAATGCCACTTTTGAAATAAAAGATGCAAAACATTGTTCTAAATAACAGCAAGAAAATCCTAACAAAATAAATTGACGCTCCAAGCAAAACACATATCATGTGGCGAATAAAAATATAGCTCCAAGTAAAGTTACCGATGAACGAAGACGAAAGAGGGGATGCCTTCCGGGGCATCCCCAAGCTTAGGCTCTTGGTTGTCCTTGAATATTACCTTGGGGTGCCTTGGGAATACCCAATCTTAGGCTCTTTCCACTCCTTATTCCGTAGTCCATCGAATCTTTACCCAAAACTTGAAAACTTCACAACACAAAACTTAACAGAAAACTCGTAAGCTCCATTAGTATAAGAAGGTAAATCACCACTTCAAGGTACTGTAATGAACTCATTATTTATTTATATTGGTTTTAAACCTACTTTATTCCAACTTCTCTATGGTTTATAAACTATTTTACTAGCCATAGATTCATCAAAATAAGCAAATAATACATGAAAAACAGAATCTGTCAAAAACAGAACAGTCTGTAGTAGTATGGATCAAACGTATACTTCTGGAACTCATAAAATTCTCAAATAAATTGCTGGACCTGAGTAATTTATCTATTAATCATCTGCAAAAATAATTAACTAAATAGCTCTCTCCAAATAAAAATGGCAGCAATTCTCGTGAGCGCTAAAGTTTCTGTTTTTTACAGCATGATCAACAAGACTTTCCCCAAGTCTTCCCAAAGGTTCTACTTGGCACAAACACTAATTGAACACATAAAACCACATATAAACAGAGGCTATATGAATTATTTATTACTAAAAAGGAACAAAAAGCATGGAATAAAAATAAAATTGGGTTGCCTCCCAACAAGCGCTATCGTTTAATGCCCCTAGCTAGGCATGATGATTTCAAAGATGCTCACATAAAGGATAAGAATTGTAACATAAAGAGAGCCTCATGAAGAATATGACTAGCACATTTAAGTCTAACATGCTTCCTATGCATAGGGATTTTGTGAGCAAACAACTTGTGGGAACAACAATCAACTAGCATAGGAAGGCAAAACAAGCATAACTTCAAAACTTTAAGCACATAGAGAGGAAACTTGATATTATTGCAATTCCTACAAGAATATATTCCTCCCTCATAATAATTTTCAGTAGCATCATGAATGAATTCAACAATATAACCAGCACCTAAAGCATTCTTTTCATGATCTACAAGCATGGAAATTTTATTACTCTCCACATAAGCAAAATTCTTCTCATGAATAATAGTGGGAGAAAACTCAACAAAGTAACTATCATGGGATTGAAAATTGAAATCAAGATGACAAGTTTCATTGTTATTATTATTCTTTAAAGCATACGTGTCATCACAATAATCATCATAGATAGGAGGCATGCTTTCATCATAATAAATTTGCTCATCAAAACTTGGGGGACAAAAAATATCATATTCGTCAAACATAGCTTCCCTAAGCTTGTGGCTTTGCATATCATTAGCATCATGGATATTCAAGGAATTCATACTAACAACATTGCAATCATGCTAAACATTTAAATATTTAGTGCCAAACATTTTATATATTTCTTCTTCTAGCACTTGAGCACAATTATCCTTTCCATCATACTTACGAAAGATATTAAAAAGGTGAAGCGTATGAGACAAATTCAATTCCATTTTTTATAGTTTTCTTTCATAAACTAAACTAGTGATAAAACAATAAACTAAAAGACTCAATTGCAAGATCTAAAGATATACCTTCAAGCACTCACCTCCCCGGCAACGGCGCCAGAAAAGAGCTTGATGTCTACTACACAACCTTCTTCTTGTAGACGTTGTTGGGCCTGCAAGTGCACAGGTTTGTAGGATAGTAGCAAATTTCCCTCAAGTGGATGACCTAAGGTTTATCAATCCGTAGGAGGCGTAGGATGAAGATGGTCTCTCTCAAGCAACCCTGTAACCAAATAACGAAGAGTCTCTTGTGTCCCCAACACACCCAATACAATGGTAAATTGTATAGGTGCACTAGTTCGGCGAAGAGATGGTGATACAAGTGCAATATGGATAGTAGATAATAGTTTTTGTAATCTGAAATAATAAAAACAGCAAGGTAGCAAGTGATAAAAGTGAGCGTAAACGGTATTGCAATGTGTTGAAACAAGGCCTAGGGTTCATACTTTCGCTAGTGCAAGTTCCCTCAACAATACTAACATAATTGGATCATAAAACTATCCCTCAACATGCAACAAAGAGTCACTCCAAAGTCACTAATAGCGGAGAACAAACGAAGAGATTATGGTAGGGTACGAAACCACCTCAAAGTTATTCTTTCCAATCAATCCGTTGGGCTATTCCTATAAGTGTCACAAACATCCCTAGAGTTCGTACTAGAATAACACCTTAAGACACAAATCAACCAAAACCCTAATGTCACCTAGATACTCCAATGTCACCTCAAGTATCCGTCGGTATGATTATACGATATGCGTCACACAATCTCAATTCATCTATTCAACCAACACAAAGGACCTCAAAGAGTTCCCCAAAGTTTCTACCGGAGAATCACGACGAAAACGTGTGCCAACCCCTATGCATAGGTTCCCAATGTCACGAAACCCGCAAGTTGGTCACCTTACCATACATCAAGTGGCACGTGGTATCCCATTGTCACCACAATATCCACGGCAAGACATACATCAAGTGTTCTCAAATCTTTAAAGACTCAATCCAGTAAGATTACTTCAAAGGGGAAACTCGATTCATTACAAGAGAGTAGAGGGGGGAAGAAACATCATAGGATCCAAATATAATAGCAAAGCTCGCGATACATCAAGATCATATCGTCTCAAGAACACGAGAGAGAGATCAAACACATAGCTACTGATACATACCCTCAGCCCCGAGGGAGAACTACTCCCTCCTCTTCATGGAGAGCGCCGGGATGATGAAGATGGCCACCGGTGAGGGATCCCCCCTCTGGCAGGGTGCCGGAACAGGGTCCTGATTGGTTTTTGGTGGCTATGGAGGCTTCTGGTGGTGGAACTCCCAATCTAATCTCCGTTCTGGAAGTTTTAGGGTATATGGAGTTATATAGGCAGAAGAAGCACGTCAGGGGAGCCACGGGGGCCCCACGAGACAGGGGGCGTGCCCTAGGGGGGTGGGCGCGCCCCCACCCTCGTGGGCAGCTCCCGTATCTTCTGACGTGAGGTTCAAGTCCATCAGGTGTGTTTCCTTCCAAAAATAACTTCTCCAGTTGATTTCGTTCCGTTTCGACTCCGTCTGATATTCCTTTTCTTCAAAACAATGAAATAGGCATAAAACAACAAATCTGGGCCGGGCCTCCGGTTAATAGGTTAGTCCCAAAAATAATATAAAAGTGGATAATAAAGCCCAATATTGCCCAAAATAGTAGATAATATAGCATGGAGCAATCAAAAATTATAGATACGTTGAAGACGTATCAAGCATCCCCAAGCTCAATTCCTGCTCGTCCTCGAGTAGGTAAATGATAAAAAAGATAATTTTTGATGTGGAATGCTAGTTGGCATAATTTCAATGTAATTCTTCTTACTTGTGATATGAATATTCAGATCCGACAGATTCAATACAAGAGTTCATATTGACATAAAAATGATAATACTTCAAGCATACTAACTAAGCAATTATGTCTTCTCAAAATAACATGGCCAAAGAAAGTTCATCCCTACAAAATCATATAGTTTAGTCATGTTTCATTTTCGTCACACAAGAATGCTCTCATCATGCACAACCCCGATGACAAGCCAAGAAATTGTTTCATACCTTAATAATTTCAAACTCATAAACTTTCTTGCAATAGATGAGCGTGAGCCATGGATATAGCACTATGGGTGGAATAGAATATAATGATGGGGGTTGTGTGGAGAAGACAAAAAAGGAGAAAGTCTCACATCAACGAGGCTAATCAATGGGCTAGGGAGATGCCCATAGATTGATGTTAATGCGAGGAGTAGGGATTGCCATGCAACGGATGCACTAGAGCTATAAATGTATGAAAGCTCAACAAAGGAAACTAAGTGGGCGTGCATCCAACTTGCTTGCTCATGAAGACCTAGGGCACTTGAGGAGGCCCATTGTTGGAATATACAAGCCAAGTTCTATAATGAAAAATTCCGACTAGTATATGAAAGTGATAACTCAAGAGACTCTCTATATGAAGAACATGGTGCTACTTTGAAGCACAATATATGAGACTCGCTATATCATGGTGCTACTTTGAAGCACAAGTGTGGAAAAAAGGATAGTAACATTGCCCCTTTTTTGGGCCTTCTTTTTTTGGCCTTTCTTTTTTTGGGACAATGCTCTATTGAATGATGATCATCACACTTCTATTTATTTACAACTCAATGATTACAACTCGATACTAGAACAAAGTATGACTCTATATGAATGCCTCCGGCGGTGTACCGGGATATGCAATGAATCAAGAGTGACAAGTATGAAAAATTATGAACGGTGGCTTTGCCAAAAATACTATGTCAACTACATGATCATGCTAAGCAATATGACAATGATGAATGTGTCATGATAAACTGGATGGTGGAAAGTTGCATGGCAATATATCTCGGAATGGCTATGGAAATGCCATAATAGGTAGGTATGGTGGCTGTTTTGAGGAAGATATAAGTAGGTTTATGTGTGAAAGAGCGTATCATATCACGGGGTTTGGATGCACCGGCGAAGTTTGCACCAACTCTCAATGTGAGAAAGGGCAATGCACGGTACCGTAGAGGCTAGCAAGGATGGAAGGGTGAGAGTGCGTATAATCCATGGACTCAACATTAGTCATAAAGAACTCACATACTTATTGTAAAAATCTACAAGTCATCAAAAACCTCGGTACTACGCGCATGCTCCTAGGGGGATAGATTGGTTGGAAAAGACCATCGCTCATCCCCGACCGCCACTCATAAGGAAGACAATCAAATAACACCTCATGTTTCAAATTTGTTGCATAACGTTTACCATACGTGCATGCTACGGGAATCACAAACTTCAACACAAGTATTTATAAACTTCACAATTACTCAACTATCATGACTCTAATATCACCATCTCCATATCTCAAAACAATTATCAAGTATCAAACTTCTCATAGTATTCAACACACTCATAAGAGAATTTTATTATTCTTGAATACCTAGCATATTAGGATTTTAAGCAAATTACCATGCTATTTAAGACTCTCAACATAATATAAGTGAAGCATTAGAGTTCATCTATTTCTTCAAAATAAAACTACCACCATGCTCTAAAAGATATAAGTGAAGCACTAGAGCAAATGACAAACTACTCCGAAAGATATAAGTGAAGATCAATGAGTAGTCGAATAATTATGCAACTATGTGAAGACTCTCTAACATTTAATAATTTCAGATCTTGGTATTCTATTCAAACAGAAAGCAAAACAAAATAAAATGACATTCTAAGAATGGCAAACATCATGTGAAGAAGCAAAAACATAGGATCAACCGAAACTAACCGATAGTTGTTGAAGAAGAAAGGTGGGATGCCAACCGGGGCATCCCCAAGCTTAGACGCTTGAGGCTTCTTGAAATATTATCTTGGGGTGCCTTGGGCATCCCCAAGCTTGAGCTTTTGTGTCTCCTTAATTCCTCTCATATCACGGTCTCCCTAAATCTCAAAAGCTTCATCCACACAAAACTCAGCAAGGACTCGTGAGATAAGTTAGTATAAACCATTGCCAAAACCTTATCATACTCTACTATAGCAAATCTCTAAAATTATTATTCAACATTCAATACTAAATGCCTCTGCATATTTAATAGTACTATCCTCAAATAGAATCATTATAGAAGCAAACATATGCAAAGAATGCAAACATAACAGCAATCTGCCTAAACAGGATAGTCTGTAAAGAATCCTGCAACATCCATACCTACCTATCTCCAAAAATTATGAAAGAAAATTCCCACTGTAGTAAATTTATCAGAGCTTAATATGCAAAAGGTTTAAACATTTTATAACATTCTGACTTTTCTAGGGAATTATTGCAACAGCGGTAAACTTTCTGTTTTCAAACAGCGACCTGTATACTTGTAACATAGGCATAGTAAAGACTATCAATGCCACTTTTGAAATAAAAGATGCAAAACATTGTTCTAAATAACAGCAAGAAAATCCTAACAAAATAAATTGACGCTCCAAGCAAAACACATATCATGTGGCGAATAAAAATATAGCTCCAAGTAAAGTTACCGATGAACGAAGACGAAAGAGGGGATGCCTTCCGGGGCATCCCCAAGCTTAGGCTCTTGGTTGTCCTTGAATATTACCTTGGGGTGCCTTGGGCATCCCCAATCTTAGGCTCTTTCCACTCCTTATTCCGTAGTCCATCGAATCTTTACCCAAAACTTGAAAACTTCACAACACAAAACTTAACAGAAAACTCGTAAGCTCCATTAGTATAAGAAGGTAAATCACCACTTCAAGGTACTGTAATGAACTCATTATTTATTTATATTGGTTTTAAACCTACTTTATTCCAACTTCTCTATGGTTTATAAACTATTTTACTAGCCATAGATTCATCAAAATAAGCAAATAACACATGAAAAACAGAATCTGTCAAAAACAGAACAGTCTGTAGTAGTATGGATCAAACGTATACTTCTGGAACTCATAAAATTATCAAATAAATTGCTGGACCTGAGTAATTTATCTATTAATAATCTGCAAAAAGAATTAACTAAATAGCACTCTCCAAATAAAAATGGCAGCAATTCTCGTGAGCGCTAAAGTTTCTGTTTTTTACAGCATGATCAACAAGACTTTCCCCAAGTCTTCCCAAAGGTTCTACTTGGCACAAACACTAATTGAACACATAAAACCACATATAAACAGAGGCTATATGAATTATTTATTACTAAAAAGGAACAAAAAGCATGGAATAAAAATAAAATTGGGTTGCCTCCCAACAAGCGCTATCGTTTAATGCCCCTAGCTAGGCATGATGATTTCAAAGATGCTCACATAAAGGATAAGAATTATAACATAAAGAGAGCATCATGAAGAATATGACTAGCACATTTAAGTATAACATGCTTCCTATGCATAGGGATTTTGTGAGCAAACAACTTGTGGGAACAACAATCAACTAGCATAGGAAGGCAAAACAAGCATAACTTCAAAACTTTAAGCACATAGAGAGGAAACTTGATATTGTTGCAATTCCTACAAGCATATATTCCTCCCTCATAATAATTTTCAGTAGCATCATGAATGAATTAAACAATATAACCAGCACCTAAAGCATTCTTTTCATGATCTACAAGCATAGAAATTTTATTACTCTCCACATAAGCAAAATTCTTCTCATGAATAATAGTGGGAGCAAACTCAACAAAGTAACTATCATGGGATTGAAAATTGAAATCAAGATGACAAGTTTCATTGTTATTATTATTCTTTAAAGCATACGTGTCATCACAATAATCATCATAGATAGGAGGCATGCTTTCATCATAATAAATTTGCTCATCAAAACTTGGGGGACAAAAAATATCATATTCGTCAAACATAGCTTCCCCAAGCTTGTGGCTTTGCATATCATTAGCATCATGGATATTCAAGGAATTCATACTAACAACATTGCAATCATGCTCATCATTTAAATATTTAGTGCCAAACATTTTATATATTTCTTCTTCTAGCACTTGAGCACAATTATCCTTTCCATCATACTGATGAAAGATATTAAAAAGGTGAAGCGTATGAGACTAATTCAATTCCCTTTTTTATAGTTTTCTTTTATAAACTAAACTCGTGATAAAACAAGAAACTAAAAGACTCGATTGCAAGATCTAAAGATATACCTTCAAGCACTCACCTCCCCGGCAACGGCGCCAGAAAAGAGCTTGATGTCTACTACACAACCTTGTTCTTGTAGACGTTGTTGGGCCTGCAAGTGCACAGGTTTGTAGGATAGTAGCAAATTTCCCTCAAGTGGATGACCTAAGGTTTATCAATCCGTAGGAGGCGTAGGATGAAGATGGTCTCTCTCAAGCAACCCTGCAACCAAATAACAAAGAGTCTCTTGTGTCCCCAACACACCCAATACAATGGTAAATTGTATAGGTGCACTAGTTCGGCGAAGAGATGGTGATACAAGTGCAATATGGATAGTAGATAATAGCTTTTGTAATCTGAAATAATAAAAACAGCAAGGTAGCAAGTGATAAAAGTGAGCGTAAACGGTATTGCAATGTGTTGAAACAAGGCCTAGGGTTCATACTTTCGCTAGTGCAAGTTCCCTCAACAATACTAACATAATTGGATCATAAAACTATCCCTCAACATGCAACAAAGAGTCACTCCAAAGTCACTAATAGCGGAGAACGAACGAAGAGATTATGGTAGGGTACGAAACCACCTCAAAGTTATTTTTTCCAATTAATCCGTTGGGCTATTCCTATAAGTGTCACAAACATCCCTAGAGTTCGTACTAGAATAACACTGTCGGTGTACTAGAGTAGGGGTACCCTTGTACCCCGAACTTGTGCACGGGCAGTCGCAGCGTCCCGCGGCAAGGCCTGCCAGGTCACCGCCAAGATTCCTTGTGGTCCCTCTAAAGACCATTCAAGAACAAAGTACTCAAGACAAGACCCCGGCGAGAGGAGCTTGCCGGGAAGAAGGCAAGACCCCGGCAAGAGGAGCTTGCCGGGAAGGCCATCAGAAGCGTTCCAAGGCCCCAGCAAGAGGCGCTTGCCGGGAAGGCCATCCGAGGCATTCCAAGGAACTTGCCGCGGCGCGCTTCGCGCCCCGGCAAGGCCCGGTGAGCGACAAGCTCCCGGAAGTGACAAGTCGACGGCCGCGGCAAGGCGCTTGCCGCGGCAAGCCCCCACTCCACGCCCGCGCTCCAGCACATCCACCCACGTGTCGCTCCAGGGCCCCTCCCGAGCGCACGTGGCAGGAGGCTATGCAGCTAGGGGCGTGCAGTGGTACGCAGGCGCTGACAAGACAACCACCGTGGCGAGACGGTGGCGTCCCTAGCGGTCCCTTTCGGTGCTGTCTAGGCGACACAGACGGGCATTTAATACCCTTGTCCCCTGCCGTCAGGGTTAGGTATGATAACACTGTAGCAGCTAGCTGTGCCTACTACAGCACCTAGCTGTGCCTACCCACGGCACCCTTTCCATTTTTGCCCTTGGCCCCCGTTGCTCTATGTCGGTAACCCATTGAGTATAAAAGGAGGCCCGTGTGCAACGTAGAGGGGGTCGGCCACCTCGAGAGCCCTCGCGAGGTTTAGCAATTCCACACACTCACGCTCGCTCCCGAGCTAGAAATCAATACCAATCCACAAAGCAGGAGTAGGGTTTTACGCATCCTTGCGGCCCGAACCTGGGTAAATCGCTCGCGTGCTTCACCTCGATCTCGATTTACCCCTCGCACGATCAACCGCCCGCTTGCTTCACCTCGATCTGCTCTTTGCGCAACCTCCGCCCCCCGCCGAACCAAAAGGGACCCGGTCCGCCGGTCCCATAGGTGCCCGTGGATCAGAAACCCCGGCATCTTTGGCGCGCCAGGTAGGGGCGTCGAAGTTCTGTAAATCAGATCCGGCGTTCTTGCGGGCTAGATCTTCATCTTCTTCATCGATCTTCACCTTCTTCATCAACATGCCGCCGAAGAAGAAAGTTTCGGAGGCAGCTGCTCCGTCCGCGCCGAGCCACCCCCCGCCGGAGCAAACGGACGGTGGGGCAGGCGCCGGCGGAAGGGCACGCATCGACGAGGGAACCCTTGGTGCTGCCAGGTCCCAGGGCAAGGCTGCGCTGCCCATCGGCGGCGTGGCCGGCTCCCACAACGACCGGGCGCACTCCAAGACCTCGGCGTCCGTGCATGCACCGCGCCCATCTCAGGAGGCGCGGGACCGGCAACGTCATGGTACTCACGGTACCATGTGCTCGCTGGATCAGGACCGAGCTGGTGGATCCCGGAGCGCCCAGGACCACCATGCGCGTCAACAAGCCGGCGCGAGCGAGACACGGTCGCCTGGACGGGATACTGCTCCTTCTAACGTGGTTAGGAGTCCGAGCGTATCCCGCTCCTCGCACCGTTTGCTACCGCCGCCCGCCACCGCAGCGGAAGCTCTGGCACGAGCTCAGCTGCTCCTAGACTACCCTCCAGCGGCGGACAAGATCGACGACTGGAGGGCCACTATCCAGAGTCTCATCGGCTTCGCCAACGGCGACACTCCTCGGCAGCCGAGCACGTTGTAGCCACAGCGAGTCAGCCAGGCGCAAACCGGTGGAGACAAGACTGGTGGGGGTGCAACTACTGTGCACTCCCTACCCCGAAGGCCAAGATCGCCGACCCGCCGGATCCGCCACGACAGCGACTCCACCGCGTCGTCGGATCCGCGAGCTCGTCGCGACCAACGACAAGTTCTTCAAGAACGGCAGTGGGAAGACGCTCGTACACGCATCGAGCGCCGGAGAGAAGCGCGACGTCAGTCAGACCAGCGCGCTGGGCCCTCTGTCGACATGCATGCACCAGGGGAACCAGGCGACCTGCCGTACCCAGTAGGTTGCCCTGCGTTCACTCGTGAGCTGCGGCAAGTCCAGTGGCCCAGTACGAAGAACTTCAAGCCCGACGTACCAGAGAAGTACGACGGCAAGTTGCATCCGTCGGAGTTCCTCAGCATCTACACCATCGCTGTGCAGGCTGCTGGGGGGCGAGACGACAAGATCCTTGCCAACTACTTCCCGCTGGTACTCAAGCCCAACGTCAGATCCTGGCTCATGCACTTGCCGGACAACTCCATATCCTCTTGGGCTGAGCTGTGCCGTCAGTTTGTTGGCGCCTTCACAGGCGGCCACAAACCTCATGGCCAAGAGAGCGATCTTCATCTGCTCGTCCAGAAGGAAGGAGAGCCCCTGCGCCAGTACATCCAGAGGTTCAGCCGTGTACACCACAACATCCCAAATATCCACCCCGCCGCGGTAATCAGCGCGTTCCATCAGAACGTGGGTAACCGCAGGATGCGGGAGGAGCTGGCGATGTGCAAGATTCGGGACGTCAGCGAGCTTTATGCCCTGGCTGACAGATGTGCACGCGCTGAGGAGGGGAGGAAATTCCCCGGAGAAAGCACTGGAGCAGGAGGATCTGACAGTGAGGATGCCGCCCCGGCAAAGAGAAGCCGGCGGCGCAACAACAGGAAGAAGCAGAACAACGAGGTGCTGGTCGTTGAGAAGTCCGGCAATGAAGGTGACGCCACGAAGGCTACAGTTGGTAGCCCCGGCAAGGAAGTCGCCGCGTGCACCAACTGTCAGGCTGTGGCAGTCGCCGACAAACGGGATGGCTCCGGCAGGAGATACTGCAAGATTCACCGCACCAAGGGCCACGACCTCCAGAACTGCAAGAAGGTCGAGCAGCTCGTCCAGCAACAAAGGGCTGAGTACGAGCGGCGCGACAAGGAGAGAGCCCAAGGGGGTGCCGAGAAACCTGGCCAGAAGCGCACCGGCCAAGAAGGACGCCGCGGCAAAGCCAAGCAACGGCAAGGAGACAGACCTCCCCGCGGTCGCGACAACGACGAAGACGACGATGAGGATGAAGACATGGATGACGTTGAGACCAGTGAGCAGGAGTTTCAGAAAGCCACAGAGGTCTTGTGCGTTGACGGAGGTGCTTCCCTGCGTACCTCGCACCGCCAACTCAAATAGTGGGTGCGGGAAGTCAATGCAGCGGGGCCACCCATCGAATCGCGCAAGCTTCTGAAGTGGTCCAGCACGCCTATCATCTTCGACATTGAGGACCATCCTGATCGCACAACCGCGGTCGGGTGTCTGCCGATGTTGGTTTCACCAACCATCCGCAACCTCAAGGTCACCAAGATACTAGTCGACGGCGGGGCCGGCTTAAACCTGATCTCCTCCGCTGTGCTCCGAAAACTCCAGATCCCTGACGACGAGCTCGAAGAGACCGGCACATTCCAAGGAATCAACCCGGGAAGGAGCAAGCCGAAAAGGAAGGTCACGCTGCCAGTAACATTCGGCAGTGAGTTAAACTTCAGGACTGAGAGGGTCACGTTCGACGTCGCCGATATCCCGTTGCCTTACAATGGGATACTTGGCCGTCCAGCGCTCGCCAAGTTCATGGCGACCTCTCACTACGCGTATAACGTGCTGAAGATGCCAGGCCCGATAAGCGTCATTTCTGTCCCTGGCGACAAGAAGGACGCTCTTATCTGTGCCGACAAGATCTACCGGGAAGCAGCAGCCACGGCAGACCGCGATCCACTTGCCGCTGAAGCTCCCGGGACCAAGAAGACCAAGTCCGGCAAGAGTTCTGGTGCCTACTCCGGCGCGCGCGCCTCTTCGGAGTGCTGCGCTGCCGTTGAGGACGCGCCATCGAGCTCCACCGGCAAGAAGACCAAGTCCGGCAGGGACTCCGGTGCCCACTCCGGCAAGCGCACCTCTCCGGAGTGCTGCGCTGCCGTCGAGGACGCACCATTGAGCTCCACCGGCAAGAAGACCGAGTCCGGCAAAAGCTCTGGTGCCCACTCCGGCAAGCGCGCCTCTTCGGAGTGCTGCGCTGCCGTCGAGGATGCACCATCGAGCTCCGCCGGCGAGCACAAGAAGACGATGGCGGCTCCGCCAGAGACGAAGAAGGTGTCCGCCAAGGAGGATGGCGCTGGTGGTACCTTCACCATCAGTGCCACGCTTGACCCTAAATAGGAAAGCGCGCTCATTGCTTTCCTGCGGGCGAATGTCGACGTGTTTGCATGGCAACCGTCTGACATCCCCGGTGTTCCCAGGAAAGTGATTGAGCACCACCTTGCCGTCTGTGCTCATGCGCGGCCCGTCAAACAGAAAGTCCGGAAGCAGGCGGTGGAGCGCCAAGAATTCATCGCGGAGGAAATCAAGAAACTGGAAGCAGCAGGCTCGTCAGAGGAGTGCTCCATCCCACGTGGTTGGCCAACCCTGTAGTCGTGCGCAAGGCAAACGGGAAATGGAGGCTTTGCATCGATTTCACCGATGTTAACAAAGCTTGTCCCAAAGACCCATTTCCTTTGCCGCGCATTGACCAGATTGTTGACTCCACAGCTGGATGTGATTTGCTTTCGTTTCTTGATGCGTATTCCGGGTATCACCAGATCTTCATGGCAGAAGAGGATGAAGAGAAGACCGCATTTATTACTCCATGTGGCACGTACTGCTTTGTACGGATGCCTTTCGGATTAAAAAATGCCGGTTCAACATTTGCAAGAGTAGTCCATATTGCTCTTGAGCCACAAATACACAGAAATGTGGAAGCCTACATGGATGATATAGTGGTCAAGAGCAAGGACAGAGCAACCCTGATCCAAGACTTGGACGAGACTTTCGCAAATCTGCGCAAGATCAGCC
This sequence comes from Triticum urartu, assembly GCF_056163025.1. NCBI lineage: Eukaryota > Viridiplantae > Streptophyta > Magnoliopsida > Poales > Poaceae > Triticum > Triticum urartu. The sequence continues at coordinate 129,284,567 of NC_141876.1, forward strand.
TCAAGCTCAACCCAGAGAAGTGCGTGTTCAGAGTTCCCTCCGGCAAGCTTCTCGGGTTCTTCGTGTCTCAGCGGGGAATTGAAGCCAACCCCGACAAGATCAGGGCCATTGAGCAGATTGAAGCCCCGAAGCGCGTCAAAGATGTTCAGAAACTTGCCGGTTGCGTGGCTGCTCTCAGTAGGTTTATCTCTCGGTCTGCCGAGCGCGCCCTGCCATTTTTCAAACTATTGAAAAAGGCAGGTCCAATGAAATGGACTCCGGACGCGGAGGCTGCGCTGCAAGACCTGAAGAGATACCTGTCCTCCCCTCCAATACTTGTCGCGCCTAAGCCACAAGAGAAATTGCTGCTGTACATAACGGCAACCAATCAAGTGGTTAGTGCTGCGTTAGTGGCAGAGAGGGAGGCGGATGATGAGCCAGCAGCCGCGGCAAGCGCATCCAGCGACAAGCAGGGGGCTTCCCCGACAAGCTCTGGTCCCGACAAAGATGAACCCGCGCTGATACACGAGGAGATACGGAAGAAAACGGTGCAGCGCCCAGTTTACTTTGTCAGTTCCCTCTTGCAGGGGGCTAGGTCAAGGTACTCTGGTGTGCAGAAACTGCTTTTCGGCCTTCTCATGGCCTCGAGAAAGCTGCGCCATTACTTCCAAGCACATGAGATCACAGTGGTCACTCGCTTTCCGCTGAAGAGGATACTGCAGAATCCTGAAGCGACAGGCAGGATTGTTGAGTGGGCACTGGAACTGTCAAGCTTTGGTCTCAAGTTTGAAAGCACCTCAACTATCCGGAGCAGAGCATTGGCAGAGTTCATAGCGGAATGGACGCCAAATCCGGACGAAGAAATCCCGGAGACGAGCATCCCCGACAAAGAAGCGAGCAAAGAGTGGATGATGTACTTTGATGGTGCTTTCTCGCTGCAAGGCGCCGGCGCTGGTGTGCTGCTTATCGCGCCCACCGGAGAGCACCTCGAGTACATAGTCCAGATGCACTTTCCCAAGGAGCAAGCAACAAACAATACAGCAGAGTATGAGGGATTGCTTGCTGGTCTCAGGATCGCGGCAGACCTTGGGATTAAGAAGCTCATTGTCAGGGGTGACTCACAGCTTGTCGTCCGCCAAGTAAACAAGAATTATCAGAGTCCATTGATGGAAGCTTACGTCGACGAAGTGAGAAAGCTAGAAGAGCGCTTTGACGGCCTGCAAATGGAGCACGTTCCGAGAGCTCAGAACGCCATTGCTGATGGCCCGACAAAGTGCGCCGCACTTAAGTTACCTGTGGAACCAGGGACCTTTGTGCTCAAGCTGACTCAACCGTCCGTAACACCATCAACTGGACAAAGCAAGAAGAGGAAGTTGATTCCTGGTGGCTACCTGCCGGCAGAGCTTCCCGAAGCCGCCGCCAAGAAGGTCCCCAAGATCAACACCGAAGGCGCTGGTGAGCCAGATGCTCCGGCAAGCCCTAGGGTTTGTTCCGTTGAAGCTGAAGGTCCCGGCAAGCTTGTCGCGGGATGTCACGCTCCGGCAGAGACACAGCTTCTCGCCGTCGAAGCAGACATTCCCGCAGCAACCTCCAAGATCAACGCCAAGAGCGCCGGTGAACCAGATGCTCCGGCAAGCCCTAGGGTTTGTTCCGTTGAAGCTGGAGCTCCCGGCAAGCTTGTCGCGGAACGTCAAGCTCCGGCAGAGACACAGCTTCTCGCCGTAGAAGCGGACGTTCCCACAGCAGCAGAGTTGCCTTTAGTCCTTGTTGTCGAGCCACAGGCTCCAACATGGGCGCAGCAGATTGTCCGTTTTCTTCAAACAGGAGAACTTCCCGAAGAGCAAGAAGAAGCCGAAAGAGTAGCCCGGCAGTCAAGTATGTACCAGTTCGTCGACAAGACGCTGTACAGAAGAAGACTCAACGGTGTGAAATTGAGGTGCATTCCCCGGGAAGACGGACAGAAGCTGTTGGCAGAGATACACGGAGGCATATGTGGTCACCACATTGGCGCAAGAGCACTCGTCGGCAAAGCATTCCGGCAAGGTTTCTTCTGGCCAATAGCCCTCCAGGATGCAACTGCGCAAGTAACCAAGTGTGAAGCGTGCCAGTTCCATTCCAAGCAGATACACCAGCCAGCTCAAGCTCTCCAGACGATCCCTTTATCCGGGCCATTTTCGGTCTGGGGGCTCGACATCCTCGGCCCCTTCCCCCGAGCTGTCGGGGGCTTTGAGTACTTGTACGTCGCAATCGACAAGTTCACAAAGTGGCCGGAAGTGGAACCAGTGAGGAAGGTGACCGCACAGTCAGCCGTCAAGTTCTTCAGGTCGATTGTTTGCCGCTTCAGGATCCCTAACCGGATAATCACCGACAACGACACACAGTTCACGAGCCACGCCTTCATGTAGTACATCCAAGATCTCGGCGCCAAAGTCTGCTTCGCCTCTGTTGCTCACCCAAGGAGCAACGGTCAAGCGGAGAGGGCAAACGCCGAGGTGCTGCGCGGGCTCAAGACCAGAACTTTCGACAGGCCACGCAAGTGTGGAAGAAACTGGATCGAGGAGCTACCGGTGGTTCTTTGGTCGATCAGAACGACGCCAAATCGAGCCACTGGACAGACACCCTTTGCTCTAGTCTATGGAGCAGAGGCAGTTACCCCCACGGAACTCGTATACGGGTCACCTCGAGTGCTCGCTTATGATGAGCTTGAGCAAGAGCGGCTGCGGCAAGATGACGCGCTGCTCCTTGAGGAAGATCGTCTCCAGGCTGCTGTGCGAGCTGCTCGCTACCAGCAAGCTCTGCACCACTACCACAGCCGCAGAGTTAATGCCAGGAGTCTCGAGGAAGGCGACCTTGTTCTTCGGCGCGCTCAGTCCGCCAAGAATTCCAACAAGTTGACGCCGAAGTGGGAAGGCCCTTACCAGGTGAGACGAGTTACCAGGCCTGGCGCTGTCCGCCTGGAGACCGAAGACAGTATTCCAGTGAGCAACTCCTGGAACATCGAGCATCTTCGCAAGTTTTACCTATAAGGCGCAGTTGTCGGACCCCGTCCGGCAACCACCTCTCTGTACAAGTCTTGCCGTTGTTGCATGTAATCCTTTGTACAGAGCCAGGCGCAGACCCTGGCGCAGGAACAGATATCCTCACGGAACTCGTATACGGGTCACCTCGAGTGCTCGCTCATGATGAGCTTGAGCAAGAGCGGCTGCAGCAAGATGACGCACTGCTCCTTGAGGAAGATCGTCTTCAGGCCGCTGTGCGAGCCGTCGCTCCCAGCCCGTGCCTGAAGCTTCAGGGAAGGCGACCTTGTTCTTCGGCGCGTTCAGTCGGCCAAGATCCAAACAAGTCGACGCCGAAGTGGGAAGGCCCTTACCGGGTGAAACGAGTCACCAGGCCTGGCGCTGTCCGCCTGGAGACCGAAGATGGCACGCCAGTGAGCAACTCCTGGGACATCGAGCCTCTTCGCAAGTTTCGTTCGTAAGGCGCGGTTGTCGGACCCCGTCCGGCAACCACCTCTCTGTGCGAGTCTTGCCGCTGTTGCATGTAAACCTCTGCACAGAGCCAGGCGCAGACCCTGGCACCAGAAAATGAAGCGCTGCATACCCCGGGGGCTATAGCATGCATGCTAGATTGAGTCTGAGTCTCATCCTTGGTTAGGGTCGATAGTCCCTAACAGCGGCTAACCCCTAGCTTAGAGGTCGAGTGTCCGTCCCTTTGCTTTTCCTTCGTTCGCAGGGCTCACACGTCCTGGCCAGGCCACCTGGAGACGAAAAGGAGAAGAAGGGCGCGCCGGCACCTGGGCCCCGGCAAGAACACCGGGGGCTGCGGATGCCAAGATGTCACCCCCGACAAGCCAGAGTTGCCGGGGGCTACGATATCAGATAAGTCTTTTATCCCACTTCATGCATCCTCTTATGGACTGGGGAATGCGAAACTCCGTTTCTTCCCGGAAACTGCCGTGCTCCCCCGACTCTAGGCCTCGGAGCGCGTTCCCGGGGCCAGGTTTGGTCGTAGTCGCGGCAGCAGAAGGGGTGAAACGAGGAGTCCGCGCCCACCTCGTTCCCACCTCCGTCAAAGGCGTGAGAAAGGTCGAGCGGCGTGGGAAGGCGGCAGGGCTTGTTGTCGAGGAATGGAATGCCTGTCCGAGAGATACCAAGGATTTGCTCCTTGGCGTGGGTTCGACCCGCGAGGCAAATAACCCGGCAAACATCCCCTTTTCATCAAAAAACATCCCATACAGGTACAGTCCATAGAGGATGAAAAACATGAAAGAGAGGATTACAAGATACAGCTAAAGGCCCGAAGGCTTACAATTAAAAAGATAAGGTGCCCGTAATCCTTTTCCTGTCCCTCTCTTCAGGAGGTAGAACAAGCAGGAGAAAAGGGGAAAGGGGCGCCAAGGCGAGCTACAGGTGCCAGAAGACACCAAGAGAACATCCGGGGGCCGGACGGTGATGGCGACGCCGGGAGAAGGGTGCGAAGGAGGGGCGGCAGGACGTCAGCACGCTGTCGAGGGCACCACGCCCTCGTACTCCGACCTGACGGCCTTGTCACCAGCCCTCTTCCCCTTCCGCGACCTCCCTACGCCAGCCGCCCAAGGAGACGCCCCCGGAGAGTTCAAGAAGCCGGCGCCGCGGATGATAGGGTCGCCGGTGCCGCACGAGACGGCGCCCGACACCTAGTCGGAGCCGCCGTCCTGCCGCCCGCCACCCTCACCATCACTGCCGCTCTCCTCCTCGTCACTCTCGCTCGAGGAGGAGCCTTCGCTATCGGAGGAGCTGTCCACGCAGCACTTCGCCCGGGTGCCGAAGGACCCGAAGACCTTGATGGAAAGGAGGTCGCCCTCCACCAGCTTAAAATGGAGGGTGAGTCCCCCCGTCAAGCTGTGGATGCGGGCGAACGTCTTCCACCCTCGATCGAGATACATCACACCAGGGGCTGGGAACGCCACGCGGACTCGCGTGCCGCTGATCCCACAGCCCCTCATGTGTAATCTCAGAGTCTCGGGCGGGTCCGACTCCATCACGCCCGCGAACGGAGCCGGAAGCCGGAGGCGACGACGAGGCGCCCGGCGCAGCTTGACGAAGAACTCGCAAGGGTTGTCCCCTATATGGACCGCCGCGGGGGGAGGAGCCGCCGGTGGGGGCGAAGCTGGCGCGTCGCCCCGTCCGCCTCTTCCCCGAGCGCCTCGACCTCGTCCTCGACCTCGTCCATGACCTCGCCCCCTCCCTCTTCCCCTTACGGCTGGCTCTGCCACCACGAGTGAGGAAAGGGGGAGGGTGCGCTCTCTGGCGGCGACCCTCGCCGCCACCGAGGAAGGCCCAGGATTCCCTTTCTCCATGGCGAATGAGAGAAAGGGGAGCAGAAGCTGAAGAAAGGAGGAGACGGGAGAGTGCAGGCTTCGGTGCTCCCTTCCCGCTCCTTATAAAGGAGCGAAGTGGGAGCCCAGCCGCCCCGCTCAGCGAATCAAGGCACAAGAAGAGCAGGGAGGCGGGCCGACCCGCCCCCTCTGCTCGCAACGGCCCAGGTTCCCGCTCCCGCCGTCCGCGATCCCAAATGCATGGGAGCCGCGTGGTGGAGATGCAGAACTGAGGCAACGGATGGGGCGGCCTCACCCTACCCCGTGATCTCGGGGAGTGGGCGCTTCGGAAATCGTGCACCGGCCCCATCCAGTAAATGCGCCACGCCCCCACGCCTACCTCCGTTTGGAGAAGAGGGCGTGGGCCGTTCCCCTTCATCATGGCTTGACGCATGCTCGCGGGGCTTAGCCCCACGCGCACGCGCTGCCCGCGTCACCCACGATGCCGCGTTTGACGCGCGCCGTTACGGGTGTGCGCGATGGAAGCGGAGAGATACGCGGCGCGACCTAGGCCGCGCGTGCCCGTGCACTGTTTTGGGCCTGGCCCAACAGCGCTCGGCACCGTGTCTGGCCCAGGCCCGGGGGCTCCTGTCGGTGTACTAGAGTAGGGGTACCCTTGTACCCTGAACTTGTGCACGGGCAGTCGCAGCGTCCCGCGGCAAGGCCTGCCAGGTCACCGCCAAGATTCCTTGTGGTCCCTCTAAAGACCATTCAAGAACAAAGTACTCAAGACAAGACCCCGGCGAGAGGAGCTTGCCAGGAAGAAGGCAAGACCCCGGCAAGAGGAGCTTGCCGGGAAGGCCATCAGAAGCGTTCCAAGGCCCCGGCAAGAGGCGCTTGCCGGGAAGGCCGTCCGAGGCATTCCAAGGAACTTGCCGCGGCGCGCTTCGCGCCCCGGCAAGGCCCGGTGAGCGACAAGCTCCCGGAAGTGACAAGTCGACGGCCGCGGCAAGGCGCTTGCCGCGGCAAGCCCCCACTCCAGGCCCGCGCTCCAGCACATCCACCCACATGTCGCTCCAGGGCCCCTCCCGAGCGCACGTGGAAGGAGGCTGTGCAGCTAGGGGCGTGCGGTGGCACGCAGGCGCTGACAAGACAACCACCGTGGCGAGACGGTGGCGTCCCTAGCGGTCCCTTTTGGTGCTGTCTAGGCGACACAGACGGGCATTTAATACCCTTGTCCCCTGCCGTCAGGGTTAGGTATGATAACACTGTAGCAGCTAGCTGTGCCTACTACAGCACCTAGCTGTGCCTACCCACGGCACCCTTTCCATTTTTGCCCTTGGCCCCCGTTTCTCTATGTCGGTAACCCCTTGAGTATAAAAGGAGGCCCATGTGCAACGTAGAGGGGGTCGGCCACCTCGAGAGCCCTCGCGAGGTTCAGCAATTCCACACACTCACGCTCGCTCCCGAGCTAGAAATCAATACCGATCCACAAAGAAGGAGTAGGGTTTTACGCATCCTTGCGGCCCGAACCTGGGTAAATCGCTCGCGTGCTTCACCTCGATCTCGATTTACCCCTCGCACGATCAACTGCCCGCTTGCTTCACCTCGATCTGCTCTTTGCGCAACCTTCGCCCCCCGCCGAACCAAAAGGGACCCGGTCCGCCGGTCCCATAGGTGCCCGTGGATCAGAAACCCCGGCAAACACCTTAAGACACAAATCAACCAAAACCCTAATGTCACCTAGATACTCCAATATCACCTCAAGTATCTGTGGGTATGATTATACGATATGCGTCACACAATCTCAATTTATCTATTCAACCAACACAAAGGACCTCAAAGAGTTCCCCAAAGTTTCTACCGGAGAATCACGACGAAAACGTGTGCCAACCCCTATGCATAGGTTCCCAATGTCACGAAACCCGCAAGTTGGTCACCTTAACATACATCAAGTGGCACATGGTATCCCATTGTCACCACAGATATCCACGGCAAGACATACATCAAGTGTTCTCAAATGTTTAAAGACTCAATCCGATAAGATTACTTCAAAGGGGAAACTCGATTCATTACAAGAGAGTAGACGGGGGAAGAAACATCATAGGATCCAAATATAATAGCAAAGCTCGCGATACATCAAGATCGTATTGTCTCAAGAACACGAGAGAGAGAGAGAGATCAAACACATAGCTACTGATACATACCCTCAGCCCCGAGGGAGAACTACTCCCTCCTCGTCATGGAGAGCGCCGGGATGATGAAGATGGCCACCGGTGAGGGATCCCCCCTCCGGCAGGGTGCCGGAACAGGGTCCCGATTGGTTTTTGGTGGCTACGGAGGCTTCTGGTGGTGGAACTCCCGATCTAATCTCCGTTCTGGAAGTTTTAGGGTATATGGAGTTATATAGGCAGAAGAAGCACGTCAGGGGAGCCACGGGGGCCCCACGAGGCAGGGGGCGCCCCCCCACCCTCGTGGGCAACTCCCGTATCTTCTGACGTGAGGTTCAAGTCCATCAGGTGTGTTTCCTTCCAAAAATAACTTCTCTAGTTGATTTCGTTTCGTTTCGACGCCGTCTGATATTCCTTTTCTTCAAAACACTGAAATAGGCATAAAACAGCAAATCTGGGCTGGGCCTTCGATTAATAGGTTAGTCCCAAAAATAATATAAAAGTGGATAATAAAGCCCAATATTGCCCAAAACAGTAGATAATATAGCATGGAGCAATCAAAAATCATAGATACGTTGGAGACGTATCAGGGCGCGCCCTCCACCCTCATGGGCAGGTGGTTGACCCCCCTATTGTGTTCTCAGTGCCAAATATTCTCAAATATTTTGGAAAAAAAATCATATTTAAATTTCAGGGCATTTGGAGAACTTTTATTTTCGAGGTATTTTTGTATTGCACGGATAATCAGATAACAGACATAAAAATATTTATTTTCAGTTTATTTAATATAAGAAACAGAAAGTAAAAGTGGGGTACAGAAGGTTGTGCCTTCTAGTTTCATCCATCTCATGATCATCAAAAGGAATCCACTAACAAGGTTGATCGAGTCTTGTTAACGAACTCATTCCGAATAACATGGAACCAGAGAAATTTTGAATAACACTATGTTACCTCAACGTGGATATGCACATCCCCAGTAATAAGAATATCATATTTCTTCTTGACAGTAGGAAGAGGAAATTCAAAACCTCCAAATATAATCGATGGAATTTTTCCAATAGAGTTGATACTATGAACTTGAGGTTGTTTCCTCGAAAAGTGTACCATATGCTCATTACCATTAACATGAAAAGTGACATTGCCTTTAGTGCAATCAATAACAGCCCCTGCAATATTCAAAAAGGGTCTTCCAAGAATAATATACATACTATCGTCCTCGGGAATACCAAGAATAACAAAGTCCATTAAAATAGTAACATTTGCAACTGCAACAGGCACATCCTCACAAATACCGACATGTATAGCAGTTGATTTATCAGCCATTTGCAAAGATATTTCAGTAGGTGTCAACTTATTCAAATCAAGTCTACGGTATAAATAGAGAGGCATAACACTAACATCGGCTCCAAGATCACATAAAGCAGTTTTAACATAGTTTCTTTTAATGGAGCATGGTATAGTGGGTACTCCTAGATCTCCAAGTTTCTTTGGTATTCCATGCTTAAAAGTATAATTAGCAAGCATGGTGGAAATTCCAGCTTTCGGTATCTTTCTTTTATTTGTAACAATATCTTTCATGTACTTAGCATAAGGATTGGTTTTGAGCATATCAGTTAATCGCGTACGCAAAAAGATAGGTCTAATCATTTCAGTAAAGCGCTCAAAATCCTCATCATCCTTTTTCTTGGATGGTTTGGGAGGAAAAGGCATTGGTTTCTGAACCCAAGGCTCTCTTTCTTTACCATATTTCCTAGCAACAAAATCTTTCTTATCATAACGTTGATTCTTTGATTGTGGGTTATCAAGATCAACAGCAGGTTCAATTTCGACATCATTATCATTACTAGGTTGAGCATCATTATGAACATTATCATTAAAATTATCATTAGTTTCAGGTTCATTACCAGATTGTGTTTCAGCATCAGAAATAGAAATATCATTTGGATTCTCAGGTGTTTCAACAATAGGATCACTAGAAGCATGCAAAGTCCTATCATTTTTCTTTTTCTTCTTTTTAGATGAACTAGGTGCATCTATATTATTTCTCTGAGAATCTTGCTCAATTCTCTTAGGATGGCCTTCAGGATACAAAGGTTCCTGAGTCATTTTACCACCTCTAGTCATAACTCTGACAGCAATATCATTATCTTTACTATTCAATTCCTTGAGCAAATCATTTTGAGCTTTAAGTACTTGTTCTACTTGAGTGGTAACCATAGAAGCATGTTTACTAATAAGTTTAAGTTCACCTTTAACATTAGCCATATAATCACCCAAGTGTTCAAGCATATTTGAATTGTATTTCAATTGTCTACCAAAATAAGCATTAAAATCTTCTTTCTTAGCCATAAATTTATCAAACTCATCTAAGCATGGGCTAGCAAATTTAGTAAATGGGATTTCAGCTTTATCATATCTATAGAGAGACTTTACCTTTACTACCCGTGTCGGGTCATCAAGACCATGAGTTTCTTCAATAGGAGAAGGATTTGGATTATATGTGTCTTCAACAGGCGATAAATTAAGACCATGTATTTCTTCAATAGGAGGTAAATTCTTAACATCTTCAGCTTTAATACCTTTTTCTTTCATAGATTTCTTTGCCTCTTGCATATCTTCAGGACTGAGAAATAGAATACCCCTCTTCTTCGGAGTTGGTTTAGGAATAGGCTCAGGAATTGGCTCCGGAGGTGTCCAATTATTTTCATTTGTCAACATATTATTCAATAGAATTTCAGCTTCATCCGGTGTTCTTTCCCTGAAAACAGAACCAGCACAACTATCCAGGTAATCTCTGGAAGCATCGGTTAGTCCATTATAAAAGATATCAAGTATTTCATTTTTCTTAAGAGGATGATCAGGCAAAGCATTAAATAATTGGAGAAGCCTCCCCCAAGCTTGTGGGAGACTCTCTTCTTCAATTTGCACAAAATTATATATATCCCTTAATGCAGCTTGTTTCTTATGAGGAGGGAAATATTTAGCACAGAAGTAATAAATCATATCCTGGGGACTACGCACACAACCAGGATCAAGATAATTGAACCATATCTTAGCATCACCCTTTAATGAGAACGGAAATATTTTAAGGATGTAAAAGTAACGAGTTCTCTCATCTTTAGTGAACAGGGCGGCTATATCATTCAATTTAGTAAGATGTGCCACAACAGTTTCAGATTCATAACCATGAAAAGGATCGGATTCAACCAAAGTAATTATATCAGGATCAACAGAGAATTCATAATCCTTATCAGTAACAAAGGTAGGTGAAGTAGAAAAAGCAGGGCCAGATTTCATTCTAGCATTTAGAGATTGCTTACTCCATTTAGCTAATAACCTTTTGAGTTCATTTCTATTTTTGCAAGCTAAAATAGCTAAAGAAGCTTCTTGATCAAAAACAAAACCCTTAGGAATAACAAGTGATTCTTCATCATCACTTTCATCAGTATCATCAGATTCAATATTTTCAATCTCTCTAGCCCTAGCAAGTTGTTCATCAAGAAAATCACTAAGTGGCATAGTAGTATCAGACATAGAGGTAGTTTCATCATAGGTATCATGCATAGCTGAAGTGGCATCATTAATAACATGCGACATATCAGAATGAATAGCAGAAGCAGGTGTAGGTGCCGCAAGCTTACTCAAAACAGAAGGTGAATCAAGTGCAGAGCTAGATGGCAGTTCCTTACCTCCCCTCCTAGTTGAGGGATAGATCTTGGTTTTTGGATCTCTCAAGTTCTTCATAATGATAAGCAGATATATATATCCCAAGTGACTCAAAGAATAGAGCTATGCTCCCCGGCAATGGCGCCAAAAAATAGTCTTGATAATCGACAAGTATAGGGGATCGCAACAGTTTTCGAGGGTAGAGTATTCAACCCAAATTTATTGATTCGACACAAGGGGAGCCAAAGAATATTCTCAAGTATTAGTAGCTGAGTTGTCAATTCAACCACACCTGGAAACTTAGTATCTGCAGCAAAGTATTTAGTAGCAAAGTAATATGATAGTAGTGATAACGGTAACAAAAGGCAACGGTAGTAAAAGCAATGTTTTTGGTATTTTGTAGTGATGATAGCAATAGCAACGGGAAAGTAAATAAGCGAAGAACAATATATCGAAAGCTCATAGGCAATGGATCGGTGATGGAGAATTATGCCGGATGCGGTTCATCATGTAACAGTCATAACCTAGGGTGACACAGAACTAGCTCCAGTTCATTGATATAATGTAGGCATGTATTCCGAATATAGTCATACGTGCTTATGGAAAAGAACTTGCATGACATCTTTTGTCCTACCCTCCCGCGGCAGCGGGGTCCTTACGGAAACTAAGGGATATTAAGGCCTCCTTTTAATAGAGAACCGGAACAAAGCATTAACACATAGTGAATACATGAACTCCTCAAACTACGGTCATCACCGGTAAGTATCCCGATTATTGTCACTTCGGGGTTAACGGATCATAACACATAATGGGTGACTATAGACTTGCAAGATAGGATCAAGAACACTCATATATTGATGAAAACATAATAGGTTCAGATCTGAAATCATGGCACTCGGGCCCTAGTGACAAGCATTAAGCATAGCAAAGTCATAGCAACATCAATCTCAGAACATAGTGGACACTAGGGATCAAACCCTAACAAAACTAACTCGATTACATGATAGATCCCGTCCAACCCATCACCGTACAGCAAGCCTACGATGGAATTACTCACGCACGGCGGCGAGCATCATGAAATTGGTGATGGAGGATGGTTGATGATGACGATGGCGACAGATTCCCCTCTCCGGAGCCCCGAACGGATTCTAGATCATCCCTCCCGAGAGGTTTTAGGGATTGGCGGCGGCTCCGTATCGTAAAACGCGATGATTTCTTCTCCCTGATTTTTCTCTCCCCGAAACACAATATATGGAGTTGGAGTCAGAGAGGCAACAGGGGGCCCATGAGGTAGGGGGGCGCGCCCTAGGGGGGTAGGCGCGCCCCCACTCTCGTGGAGAGGTGGTGGGCCCCCCTGGCTTCATATTTTGCAGGTATTTTTCATATTTTCTGAAAAGTTGCTCCGTGAAGTTTCAGGTCATTCCGAGAACGTTTGTTTAACCACATAAATAACACCATGGTAATTCTGCTGAGTCCGGGTTAGTTCCATTCAAATCATGCAAGTTAGAGTCCAAAACAAGGGCAAAAGTGTTTGGAAAAGTAGATACGACGGAGATGTATCAGGTGCCACGACAACGTTTTCTGAAATGGTCACCACGACAATGTTTTCTAAAATTGCCGCCATGACAATGTTTTTGAAATGATTGCCACAACAACAAAATCTTGGCCGTCACGACACTTCAACTGGGGATTGAAGACGATCACGGAGATTCCCGACACCCAGGGCTATACCATATCATGCTTTTATGAACTTCTTGAGATGTTCATCCCTTTGTTGTTGATACGTCTCCAACGTATCTATAATTTTGGATTGTTCCATGCTATTATATTATCTGTTTTGGATGTTTTATACGCATTAATATGCTATTTTATATTATTTTTGGGACTAACCTATTAACCTAGAGCCCAATGCCAGTTCCTGTTTTCCCCTGTTTTTGAGTTTCGCAGAAAAGGAATACCAAACGGAGTCCAAATGGAATAAAACCTTCACGATGATTTTTCTTGGACCGGAAGACAACCAGAAGACTTGGAGATGAAGTCAGAAGAGCCACGAGGCGACCACAAGGACGGAGGGCGCGCCACCCACCCTTGTGGGCCCCTCGTGCACTCCCTGACCTAATTCTTGCACGTATATATTCCCATATATCCCCAAACTACCATAGGAAGCCATGAAAACACTTTTTCACCGCCGCAACCTTCTGTACCCGTGAGATCCCATCTAGGGGCCTTTTCCGGTGTCCTGCTGGCGGGGGATTCGATCACGAAGGGATTCTACATCAACTCTATTGCCCGTCTGATGAAGCGTGAGTAGTTTACCTTAGACCTACGGGTCCATAGCTAGTAGCTAGATGGCTTCTTCTCTCTCTTTGATTCTCAATACCATGTTCTCCTCGATGATCTTTCAGATCTATGCGATGTAATACTCTTTTGTGGTGTGTTTGCCGAGATCCGATGAATTGTGGATTTATGATCAGCTTATCTATGAATATTACTTGAATCTCCTCTGAATTCTTTTATGCATGATTTGATATCTTTGTAATTCTCTTCGAAGTATCGGTTTGGTTTAGCCAACAAGATTGTTTTTTCTTGCAATGGGAGAAGTGCTTAGCTTTGGGTTCAATCTTGTGGTGTCCTTTCCTAGTGACAGTAGGAGCAGCAAGGCACGTATTGTGTTGTTTCCATCAAGGATAAAAAGATGGGGTTTTTTATCATATTTGCTTGAGTTAATTCCTCTACAGCATGCCATCTTACTTAATGCATTACTCCGTTCTTTATGAACCTAATTCTCTAGATGCATGCTGGATAGCGATCAATGTGTGGAGTAATAGTAGTAGATGCATAATCGTTTCAGTCTACTTGACATGGACATGATGCCTATATTCATGATCATTGCCTTTGATATCGTCATAACTTTGCGCTTTTCTATCAATTACTCGGCAGTAATTTGTTCACCCACCATATTATTTGCTATTTTGAGAGAAGCCTCTAGTGAAACCTATGGCCCCCGGGTCTATTTTCCATCATATTAGTTTCCTATTTACTATTTTGCAATATTTTACTTTCCGATTTATAAACCAAAAATACCAAAAATATTAAATTTACAGTTTATCTATCTCTATCATATCTCACTTTTGCAAGTAATCTTGAAGGGATTGACAACCCCTTTATCGCGTTGGGTGCAAGTTGTTGTTTGTTTGTGCAGGTATTCGGTGACTTGTGCATTATCTCCTACTGGATTGATACGTTGGTTCTCAAACTGAGGGAAATACTTATCTCTACTTTGCTGCATCACCCTTTCCTCTTCAAGGAAAAAACCAACGCAAGCTCAAGTAGTAGTAGTTTGCACCCTTTGATTGCACTGTAGTCAATTATTACGGTGATCTCTCATAGTTAATATTAAGTAAAAGGTGCTCTTCCCAGTGCTGCAACCGTCTATGACATTCTAGCATCTCAAAGTTTGTCATGTCCACATGAGTTCAAAAAAGATGAGAGATGTAAGACGGAGATGGTCAGACCATATGTGCAGATAGCACTCGGTTAACTTGAAGTTCTAGCAGAATCGTTCTGACATCAGAGCACAAAGCATCAATAGATGAACAAGAGTCATATGGTGATATGATCGCCAATAGTTTGCCTACCTGTCAAAATTATCGTCATTAGTGATGTCCACATCAATGACTGAGAACTATATTTGGATCTTGAATCACTCACTATTAATTATAAAAGATATTAATTTTTGAGTGGGAGAGCACTTTTATATTGTTAATTTAAACAACTTAGTGCAAGGTTCAATTATTAAAATGTCTAAATATATCTTGTATCTATCGTTGTAGATCAATATGTGGAACTTAGCCCCTATGTTAGACAAAGAAAAGTTCATTGCTAATGGTGGAAATTGAAAGTGCTAGTTATCGACTAGAGGGGGGGTGAATAGGCTATTTTTATGGAAGTCTTCAAAACATGGGAGTTTCGAAGAAAAATGATAGAAACGAACCTGTAAACATGCAGCGGAAGGTAGACTACACTAGGCAAGCCATAGTCAAGTATTCAATGAAGTGAAAGCACGAAGACTAATAGCAGCTAGGAAGTACGGATCAGGATGGAAGATAGTATGCAGCCAATCAGAACAAACAGTAAAACGGTGAAGACAAATAGATAATGCAAACAGGCAATGACTTCACAAGGACCAACTGTAAATAAAGAGATGGGAAGGATAGAACCAGTTGCTTAGTGAAGACAAGGATTTGTTGGATCAGTTCCAGTTGCTGTGACAACTATACGTCTGGTTAGGGAGGCTGAGATTCAACTCAGAAGATCACGTATTCACCTTATTCCCCTTGAGCTAAGGACACCCAGTCCTCGCCCAATCACTCAAGTCTTCAAGGTAGACTTCCAAACCTTCACAGACTTCGTTCACCGGCGATCCACAATGACTCTTGGATACTCAGAACGCGACGCCTAACCGGCTGGAGGATTCACACTCCTCAAGTGTAACAAGTCTTCAGATCACACAGACAGGAAGACTTCAGTGATGCCTAACACTCTTTGGCTCTGGGTGTTTAGGGCTTTGTCCTCGCAAGGATTTCTCTCTCAAAGGCTTTGGAGGTGGGTTGCTCTCAAACGACAAAAGTCGTGCACTAACTCTAAGCAGCCACCCATTTATGGTGTAGGGGTGGGCTATTTATAGCCACTAGGCAACCTGACCTGATTTGTCCGAAATGACGTGGGTCACTAAGGAACTGACACGTGTCCCAACGGTCAGATTTCAAACACATGCGGCAAATTTACTTGGGCTACAAGTACAGCTGACTTATCCAGCTCTGGATACATTTTGCTCTTATTGTCTTCGCTCGAAGACATAGGATTTTGGTTAAGCATCACTTCAGTCACTCTGACTTTGTTCACTAGGACCCCACTTAACAGTACGGTGGTTCCTATGACTCAACAAATAAGAAAATGAAACAACGAAACAACTAAGTCTTCGCGCTCCATAGTCTTCACGCGATGTCTTCTCTTGTCATAGTCTTCAATGTGAATATCTTCACATACCACCTTTGTCTTCAATGTCTTCATACATTTTTAGGAGTCATCTCCGGTAGGTAAACCGAATCAATGAGGGACTACTACCTGTGTTATCCTGCAATTCTCTCAAACACATTAGTCCCTCAACCAGGTTTGTCGTCAATACTCCAAAACCAACTAGGGGTGGCACTAGATGCACTTACAATCTCCCCCTTTTTGGTGATTGATAACAAACTGGTTGAAGTTTTCAACGGGGATAAAAGTATTTGAAATTGTAAAGGATTTAGGTATTGTCTTCGTAAGTAGCAGAAAGGCTCCCCCTGAAGATGTGCATATAAGTATTTTGCTTTTGAATGCTAATGCACATGGCAGGTTGTGCTTGCGGAGCTCCTCTTCTACTTATGAAGACATTCATCATGCATGAAAGGATATAACGAAGATAATGACATGCATAATGAAAAATGGATGTCTGCAAAATGACTTCGTGCGGAATTTATCGTCGAACATGCGAAATTTATCATCGCATCACTTAGTTGACGAAAAGGTAGGAGACGACCATCTAGTTTAAGTGTTACAACTCAAAAGAGCCAAATGTATCAAAAGCGAGAGTTGTAAGCACTTGGCAAATGTAGCAAAAAGTATAGCAACCATCCATATGGACCCGCTTGAAGACTATCAACTCATATGCTTCTCCCCTTTTGTCAGTAATGACCAAAAAGGTTTGAAGACATAGAGCTTCTACTCATTCCCATGAGGAGTAGGCGAAGCAGTAGGGTCGTCGTTGAGGTTCGATGGTGCAGAAGAACTTGGTACAGTGTCGACACGCGCTGAAGTTGGAGGTGGTGAAGTAGCGTCATCTTGATCATCTATGACTCTGGCATTCATCGTTGCAGCTGAGGAGGAATAGTCAGAGTCTTCGAGTGAGGGAGTCCGACGCAAGTGAGCATTCCTTGGAGGAGTTGAGTCAAATTGAATCTCTCTGTGAAGCCATCATCTTGAAGATCAGCTTCAACACTGAGCAATGTCAAGCTCTTCCATGACCTCCGACATGTTTCATGTGTAACAAAGGCATTCTTGGTGGCAAGATTGCGAATGAGATTGACGTCCACCAAGAGGCTTTGCATCTGACTCTTAAGCCAGTCATGATGCTTGTCCTGTTTCTGATGTAGAGCGACTAGAAGCTCTCGGCCATTGAGAACACGAGATCGCTTCCGAGGCCTTTGGGCAATGGTGCTTTCAGTGGCTTCAGTTTGGGTGCGGGGGGCACGTGTATTGCCAGCCAAGGGATAAACATGAGAAATGGCCTGAACTCCTTCAATGGGCTGGGTGAAGCTTTGATGATCGACATTGTGAAGATGAATTGGCTCCTTTGCAGGCTCTGGGTAAATGGCTTCAACAGACATATCAACCTCTGGCAAGAATATAAGATGATTGCGCGCAGACGGCTGATAGTTGATAGCAGAGTGAAGCTTGATGAGGCGCATGGCCCATGGAGCATAGAACTTCAGACCAAAGATGTCGGAGCCAGATGCAGCCAATTGCCTGATGAAAAAGTCTTGAGCATTGAAGCTGATGCCATTGAAGATATAGAAAACCAAAGTCTTCATTGCTCCTTCAAGCTTCGCTGCAGAGGAATGTCCTTTGACAGGCCACATAGTTTTCCTGATGATGTGATAAATGGTGCGGGGTAGATACTCTAGGTTCAACAAAGAATTCCATTGGGTATTCAGCGTCGCGTGGCAGAGGCTTCATCATGCTCAGCATTTGGCTCATGTTAGGCTCCGGCTTCTGGAAGGTGCTCTCCAAAGCATTCTGGTGTTGCTGACAACCTAGTTCATAATATTCGCCAGGAGTGGGCAGGGCAGTAAGCTCAATGATGTCTTGGGCTTTAGCTTCATGGTGTACATCGCCTGTCATCCACTCAAGGATCCATGTCTTCGGATCCCTGTTGTAGCCACGAATGTGGAGGGTAGCATAGAATTGAAGCAGAAGCTCTTCATTCCAATGTTCTTTTGTAGTCACAAATGGGAGAAGGCCAGCATCCATGAAGCAGTCAAGGGCTTCTTCTAGGCAAGGCAGGCCAGCCATGGCTTCGCTGTCTAGACGCATATGAGGGAAAAAGCGGCCCTGATTGTATAAGATGCAGGAATAGTAACTGCGCTGCTGATAACTCCATAATCGATCTGATGAAATTCTTGGCCTTGTGTAGGGGTTCTTGGCACTGTCAAAGAATGTGTTGTGTGCCTTAAAGCCATTCACATTAAACGATCCTGGTGAAGTTGCAGTACCTGGAAACCTTGGCAGGCTTGGCTTTGGCTTCTGGACCTGAGGCCTGTGCTCCACATGATAGTCAAATTGCGGACCGGCAGCAGGTGGAGGAACCAGAATGGGCCAGTGGACGGTGGTAAGTTTCCCTTGATAGAATGCTTGCTCAATGGTGTGTGGCCTGGGAGGTGGTACAGGAGCAGAGGCATTGTCTTCGAGCTGCGGATTTGCTTCGGGTGCAGCATTGGCTTCAGGTGCATTCACTTCTGGCACCATATTAGCTTCAAGCGCCACATTAGCTTCAGCCATGACAACGTCATTGGCTTCAGTGTTGGTTTTAGTGGCAGCCATTCTGGGGTCGATGCCAGGTCACCCCAGAGCCTTGCACTTTTCAGCCTCATTGTAGCCTTGAACACATTTGGCCGCCAGGTGTTTCATGCGCTCTCGAGAACCTTTAGCTTCTTCACGTTTCTTGTGGAACGCCTCCTTGAGCTCATGCAACATGACCTTGAAGTTTTGGACGTCTTCCATGTTGAGCTTGGCCATGTGCTTCTTGAACTGAGCCTTTTCATAGTCAATCTTGTGCTTCAGCTCAACAATTCTCTGTGTAAGAGCCAGCTAAGGAGCAATGGCTCCATGGAAGGAGACGCTGAGGCCAATTGGGAGTTGAAGATCATCAAAACTGAGGTCTGGGCTATTGAACCACTCATCAATGAACTTGTACAGGATCTCCACATCAAAGAGGGGAAGATCATTGAAGATTTTCACCTCTTGCTTGCTCTTTATAAGCAGCTCAAGAGCATCATCGCCAAGATCGTCGTCGCTAGATAGATCAATGGCTTCGTTCTCATTCCTCAGAACGGCAGCAGGGGTCAATGCTTGACCAGTTGGTTGCATGGGCTTCTTCATCTTGTTTGACTTGGAGATGCGAGAGAGATCTTCAGACTACACACTGGCTTCAGGAGGTGCAGTGGCCAGAGGCTTCGCCCATGAAACTTTTGGTGCAAAGGAGGGCTTTGAAGCCTTTGGTTTCTTTTGCTTCACAGGCTTCGGTGGTGCAGGCGCTTCGTCAGAATCAGCGTCATCTGCAGAGTGATCCACGGCTGCCCCTTGAACCTGAATGTGAGTGATGAGACCTTCAAGGTTGTAGAAGGGCCCAACAATATTGGGTTCAGCATCGCGTGTGCCGTCGGCACGAGGAGCAGAGGGACCGGGGTTGAAGTCTAACCCAAGCGACTTCTTGTTCTCTTTGGCAGAAGTTTTGGCAAACTGGAAGTTGCGCTTAAAGAGATTGTCTTCACGACACCATAACAGAGAGGATGGATCGGCATTAGCAGGCTGAGGTCCACGGATCATGCAAGGGTAGAAGCCTTGAGCAATAGCTTCGGACTTTGACTTGGGCTGAAGACCTTTGCATATAATATCTCCCCAAGGGCCCTTGATGGCATTCTTTTCAGCATATTCGTCAGTGACAAATCTGTACTTGAACCATTCCTCTGCCCAATGTCTTCGAATCCATTGGATTCGGTTCTTGCGTTCTCCATAGGTCACCTATGGATTTGAATTGTATAGCTCATAGAGCTCTAGTGGCAGGTCCTTAGTAGTGTTTTCATGGTGCTGTCTGCCGCCCTTCCTGACTGATTTTTCTGTCGCCATGAAGTTCAGACTGAATGGCTTCAGAACTTGCAAAGGCTTCCTTCTGCTGGTCAGACAGGAATTAGCTTCAGGAGAATTGATGTGATGCTGTAAGAACTCTGCAAATGAATGCAGACTATGAGAACCAAGGGATTCTCCCACGAACATGTACCTGTGACAGCATTAGAAATGCGAGGGAAGGGGAAGAGGTCATATGCATTCTCAGAAGATTTTGAAGATAAATCAGTTTAGAAGACATTGACCTCATACTGCGAAGACATTCACTCATATGTTGAGAGTTGGTTCCAGATTTGTACGAATCCAAGAATAAGTACAAGTGAGGAATCTAACTACTTTGTGAAGCATAAGTGAATATACTAGGCATGTTATGAGATGCAGAACATGATAGATCCAACTTTGTAGGGACAGAAACCACTTGTGGTTGAAAAGGATGAAACTATCGGATCAAAAGGACTGTAAAAAAGAGGTTTTATTTACCACACTAAGAACTGCTAGATGGAGTCGAAGATGAGGCCGGGAAGTTCAATCTTCCGTGCCCTAACTTGGCGACGGAGGACACCTATGACAACGGTGGAGAAGACGATGTCCGCAGCCGGCGTGAGGAAGGCGTCGGTGAGGTCGCGACAGCTAAGCGCTTCGTCGCCGGCGTCGTCGAGAGCTAGCGGTGCCGCTAGGGTTTGTGCGAGAAGGAGAAGTGGAAGAAGAGATAATGACTGGGGTGTGGCATGTATTTATAGGGACAGGGACGGCGCAACGTTATTACGCAGGTGCCCCTGGCGGTTCACATCTGAAGGACACGTGGCAAACATGTAACACATTGGGGGTTGTTCCATGTTCCCACGCATGCCTGGATTGTCGGGTGGTCGTTCCCGCTTCTTCGGGTTTCAGGCAAAAAGGATTGAGCATTTAAAACAGATTTAATGTTCGTCTTTGTATCTTCTGCTGACAAGGACGCAGAGAAGACATTCGACAATTTCAATAGAATGCATATGATTTGGATAGATAGATTTGAGACGGGAGCATAGAAATGTTAGGGTCCGATCACATTCACTTAGTTCAAAAGATTCAAACGAGAAGACATAGCTATAAGTGAATGTTGTAGAGGACAGAACGCTAATATATGAATATATCCGAATAAGACCAAATCAATATAATGAAGATAAACATGAAGTCATGTTGAAATTTGAAGACAAACCAAATGCGAAGACTTTGCAAATGTAATGCCAACAGAAAATACTTCAAGCAAAAGTTTGGTGGTGGCGTTACCCACCGTATAGGAAGTATTAGACCCAGACACGACGCACAATTATTGTGGCGCTCCGAAGTCAAATTCCGCGTTAATGTATTCATACTCAGAGTGTAAGTCTTCATTAATTGAAGATACACATTACTTCGTGTGTTGCACATCTAAGTCATTAACATGCATAAGTGTTAGGATGTGTGCCTGATCACAGGACATTTGAGGATTCTAAGATATTTAGCTCACACCGCAACTTGCAAAACCTTTTCTGATCCAAGGGCTTTGTGAAGATATCTGCCAGTTACTCTTCAGTGTTGACGTGAATGATATCAATATCTTCCTTTATGACATGATCTCTGAGAAAGTGATGACGGATCTGAATGTGCTTTGTCTTCGAGTGCTGAACTGGGTTGTTGGCAATCTTGATGGCGCTTTCATTGTCACAGTAGAGTGGTACTTTCTTCAGATGGATGCCATAGTCTTTGAGTGTTTGCTTCATCCATAGAAGCTGAGCGCAGCAAGATCCAGCAGCAATGTATTCAAATTCAGCAGTGGAGAGAGATACACAGTTCTGCTTCTTTAAAGACCAACAAACAAGTGATCGTCCCAGAAAGTGACATGTGCCTGATGTAGACTTGCGATCCACCTTGTCACCAGCATAATCAGCATCAGAGAATCCAACTAGATCAAACTCTGAGCCCTTTGGATACCATAATCCTAGTGTTGGGGTGTAAGCCAAATATCGAAGAATTCACTTCACAGCTAAGTGATGCGATTCCTTTGGCGCCGCTTGGAACCGGGCACACATGCAAACACTAAGCATGATATCTGGCCTAGATGCACATAAATAAAGTAAAGAACCAATCATGGAGCGGTATACCTTTTGATCGAACTCTTTACCATTGGCGTCAGGACCCAGGTGACTCTTGGTTGGCATTGGCGTCGTGTAACCTTTGCAGTCTTGCATTCCAAACTTCTTCAGGCAGTCTTTGAGGTATTTCTCTTGAGATATGAAGATGTCGTTGCGTTGCTGCTGTATTTGAAGACCAAGGAAGAATTTTAGCTCATCCATCATGGACATTTGATATTTCTCTTGCATCATGTGTCCAAACTCATCCCTGTATTTTTGATTTGTGCAGCCGAAGATAATGTCATCCACATATATTTGGCACACAAACAGTTCACCATCATATGTCTTCGTGAAGAGTGTGGGATCCAGGGAACCAGGTTTGAAGCCTTTGCTCTTCAGGAAGTCTTTGAGTGTAAGTCATACCAAGCACGAGGGGCTTGTTTAAGGCCATACAGTGCCTTGTTGAGCTTGTAAACCATGTCAGGATGTTTTGGATCTTCAAAACCAGGCGGTTGTACAACATACACTTCTTCTTCAATCTTGCCATTGAGAAAGGCACTCTTCACATCCATTTGATACAGAAGGATGTTATGATGATTTGCATAGGCTAGCAGTATGCGAATAGCTTCAAGCCTAGCCACAGGAGCAATTGTTCCATCGAAGTCAATTCCTTCAACTTGAGTGTATCCTTGAGCAACGAGACGAGCCTTGTTTCTAATAACTTGACCATGCTCATCTTGCTTGTTGCGATATATCCATTTAGTGCCTATGATATTGTGTTTACGAGGATCATGACACTTGACCAGTTCCCATACATTATTCAGCTCGAACTGTTGAAGCTCTTCTTGCATAGCTTGAATCCATTCAGGTTCCATGAAGGCTTCATCAACTTTCTTGGGTTCAGATATTGAGACAAATGCAAAGTGCCCACAGAAATTTGCTAGCTATGTTGCCCTTGAACGAGTGAGTGGACCAGGTGCATTAATGCTATCAATTATCTTCTCAATCTGTATTTCATTTGCAACACGAGGATGAACTGGACGAAGATTTTGCTCTTGCTGATCATTGTCATCATTTGGAGGATTGTCTTCAGACTGAGCATTGTCTTCAGGTTGATTAGGTGCAGAAATGATAAGTTCCTCTTCAGGCTGTACTTCAGACGGTATGATTTCTCCAGTTCCCATAAGCTTGATGGATTCACTAGGTGGAATTTCATCTAGCACATTTGGCAGGTGCTCTCTTTGTGAGCCGTTAGTCTCATCGAACTGCACATCCATAGTTTCAACCACTTTATAGTGAAAGAGGTTGAAGACTTTGTAGGAGTGCAAATCCTTTTCGTAACCAAGCATAAAACCTTCATGTGCTTTCGGTGCAAATTTTGAAGTGTGATGTGGATCCTTGATCCAGCACCTAGCACCAAATACTCTGAAGTAACTGACATTTGGCTTCTTACCAGTGAGGAGTTCATAGGATGTTTTCTTCAGAAGCTTGTGAAGATAAACACGGTTGATGACATGGCATGCAGTATCAATAGCTTCAGGCCAGAACTTTCTTGGTGTCTTGTATTCATCGAGCATCGTCCGAGCCATCTCAATGAGTGTTCTGTTCTTGCGTTCCATGATGCCATTCTGC
Source organism: Triticum urartu (assembly GCF_056163025.1). Taxonomy (NCBI): domain Eukaryota; kingdom Viridiplantae; phylum Streptophyta; class Magnoliopsida; order Poales; family Poaceae; genus Triticum; species Triticum urartu. The sequence continues at coordinate 129,308,344 of NC_141876.1, forward strand.
TGCGGTGTGTATGGAGCTGAGAAATCATGAGTGATGCCCAATGTATCAAGACAAGTGTCGACGCCGGTGTTCTTGAATTCAGTGCCATTATCACTTCTGATGTGCTTGATCTTGACACCATAGTTGTTCATGGCTCGATTGGCGAAGCGTCTGAAGACATCTTGCACTTCAGTCTTGTAGAGGATTATGTGTACCCATGTATATCTTGAATAATCATCAACAATGAGGAAGCCAAAGAGACAAGCAGTAGTAGTAAGAGTAGAGTAGTGAGTAGGGCCGAAGAGGTCCATGTGTAGCAGTTCGAAGGGTTGAGTCATTGTCATGATTGTCTTCGAGGGATGCTTGGCCCTCGTCATCTTTCCAGCTTCACAGGCACCGCATAAGCGATCCTTCTTGAACTTGATGCCCTCGATGCCTATGACATGCTTCTTCTTTGCGAGAGTATGCAAGTTCCTCATGCCAGCATGCCCTAGCCTCCGATGCCAGAGCCAGCACTCTGAAGCTTTTGCAAGAAGACATACGGCAAGCTGTGGTCCTGCTGAGAAATCTACCATGTACAAATCATCTTTCTGATACCCTTCAAAGACTAGAGACTTTTCAGATTCCATTAGAACAAGGCAACGATATTTTCCAAATATCACAATCATGTTCAAATCGCAAAGCATTGAGACAGACATTAAGTTGAAGCCAAGGTATCCAACAAGCATCACTTTATCCATGTGCTGATCCTTTGAGATTGCAACTCTACCTAGACCCAATACCTTGCTTTTACCAGTGTCAGCAAATGTGATGTGACTCTTCTCAGATGGACGTAAGGTTGAGTCCATGAGAAGACTTTGATCACCAGTCATATGATTAGTGCATCCACTATCAATAATCCATTCTGAAGCAGCTGGTGTCATACCCTTGGCACCACGTGCCATGAAGCAATAGGTGGGAGCAGAGTCGTCCTTGTCATCAGCGTGGGTGATGGAACCATTGTCTTCAGTGTTGAAGATGGACTTGGCAACATAGGCTGTAGCCAGACTTGCGACGCCAGAGTCGGGCTCCTCCTCAGACTCCACCTCCGCCTCCTCAGAAGCAGACTCCTCCTCTGAATCCATTTCCTTGCCAACAAACGCACGAGCCTTGCCAGATGAGATCTTCTTATGTGATGAAGACTTTGAGGAAGACTTGGAAGAAGACTTTGAGTATTTCTTCTTCTTCTTGTCGTCAGAATCATATTCCTTGCTCTTCTTCTTCTTCTTGTTCTATTGTCCCACCGTGGACACTCAGAGATGTAGTGACCAGGTTTCTTGCACTTGTGGCATGTTCTCTTCTTGTAGTCATGAGTAGAAGCTTCATCATTCCTTGAGCTGGATCGTGAAGACTTTCTGAAGCCTTTCTTCTTAGTGAATTTCTAGAACTTCTTCACAAGCATAGCAAGCTCCTTTCCAATGTCTTCAGGATTTTCAGAACTGCAGCCAGATTCTTCTTCAGATGAGGAAACAGCCTTTGCCTTCAAGGCGCGAGTTCGGCCATAGTTGGGACCGTAGATATCTCTTTTCTCGGAAAGATGAAACTCATGTGTGTTGAGCCTTTCAAGTATGTCAGACGGATCTAGTGTCTTGAAGTCAGGGCGTTCTTGAATCATCAGGGCTAGGGTGTCAAACGAGCCGTCAAGTGATCTCAGGAGCGTCTTGACGATTTCATGCTTGGTGATCTCAGTAGCGCCAAGAGCTTGAAGCTCATTTGTGATGTCAGTGAGGTGATCAAATGTGAGATGAACATTCTCATTGTCGTTTCTCTTGAAGCGGTTGAAGGGTTGCGAAGGACACTGATCCTTTGAACTCTCTGGGTTGAGACGCCTTCGTTGACCTTGGAGAGCCAGTCCCAGACTAGCTTCGATGTTTCCAGAGCACTCACATGGCCATATTGTCCTTTGGTCAGATGACCACAGATGATGTTCTTGGCAGTAGAATCTAGTTGAACGAACTTCTTGACATCAGCAGGGGTGACACCTTCACCAATCTTGGGAACACCATTCTTGACGACATACCAAAGGTCGACATCAATGGCTTCAAGATGCATGCGCATCTTATTCTTCTAGTAGGGATATTTAGTTCCATCGAAGACCGGGCATGCAGCGGAGACTTTGATTATCCCTACAGTCGACATAGCTAAAACTCCAGGTGGTTATACCGAATCACACAGAACAAGGGAGTACCTTGCTCTGATACCAATTGAAAGTGCTAGTTATCGACTAGAGGAGGGGTGAATAGGTGATTTTTATGAAAGTCTTCAAAACATGGGAGTTTCAAAGACAAACGATAGAAATGAACCTATAAACATGCAGCGGAAGGTAGACTACACTAGGCAAGCCATAGTCAAGTATTCAATGAAGTGAAAGCACGAAGACTAATAGCAGCTAGGAAGTACGGATTAGGATGGAAGATAGCATGAAGCCAATCAGAACAAACAGTCACACAGTGAAGACAAATAGATAATGCAAACAGGCAATGAATTCACAAGGACCAACTTTAAATAAAGAGATGGGAAGGATAGAACCAGTTGCTTAGTGAAGACAAGGATTTGTTGGACCATTGCAGTTGCCGTGACAATTGTACGTCTGGTTAGGGAGGCTGAGATTCAACTCAGAAGACCGCGTCTTCACCTTATTCCCTTGGAGCTAAGGACACCCAGTCCTCGCCCAATCACTCAGGTAAGTCTTCATGGTAGACTTCAAACCTTCATAGACTTCGTTCACCGTCGATCCACAATGACTCTTGGATGCTCAGAACACGACGCCTAACCGGCTGGAGGATTCACAGTCCTCAAGTGTAACAAGTCTTTAGATCACACAGACAGGAAGACTTCAGTGATGCCTAACACTCTTTGGCTCTGGGTGTTTAGGGATTTGTCCTCGCAAGGATTTCTCTCTCAAAGGCTTCGGAGGTGGGTTGCTCTCAAACGACAAAAGCCGTGCACTAACTCTAAGCAGCCACCAATTTATGGTGTAGGGGGTGGGCTATTTATAGCCACTAGGAAACCCGACCTGATTTGTCCGAAATGACCCTGGGTCACTAAGGAACTGACACGTGTTCCAACGGTCAAATTTCAAACACACGCGGCAACTTTACTTGGGCTACAAGTGAAGCTGACTTATCCAGCTCTGGATAAGTTTTGCTCTCATTGTGTTCGCTCGAAGACATAGGACTTTGGTTAAGCATCACTTCAGTCACTCTGACTTTGTTCACTGGGACCCCACTTAACAGTACGGTGGTTCCTATGACTCAACAAAGAAGAAAAGGAAACAACAAAACAACTAAGTCTTCGCGCTCCATAGTCTTCACGCGATGTCTTCTCTTGTCATAGTCTTCAATGTGAATATCTTCACATACCACCTTTGTCGTCAATGTCTTCATACATTTTTAGGGGTCATCTCCGGTAGGTAAACTGAATCAATGAGGGACTACTACCTGTGTTATCCTGCAATTCTCACAAACACATTAGTCCCTCAACCAGGTTTGTCGTCAATACTCCAAAACCAACTAGGGGTGGCACTAGATGCACTTACAGAAATTATGCGATTGGATCTGGAACCTGAGATTTGTTCTCAGGAGTGCTAAGGAGTACGTGTTGGATCAGCCCCTAGGTGATGCTCCCGGAAAGGATGCAACACCAGAAGAAGTTGCTGCTTACGCTACTCATTGTGATGACTGATTGCTTGTATCTGAGTTAGTATTTCCCCGAAGAGGAGAGGATGATCCAGCACAACAACGGTAAGTATGTCCCTCAGTTATGAAACCAAGGTTATCAATCCAGTAGGAGAACCAAGCAACACTATGTAAATGGTACCTACAGACAGAAAACAAATACTTGCATCCCAACGCGTAAGAGGGGTTGTCAATCCCTCCTCGGTATTGAGATAGACTAAATTGTATGAGATTGGGTAAGTAGATCTGATAATAACACAAAATAAAATAAATAAAGAAAAAGTGCAGCAAGGTATTTTTTGGGTTTTTGGAATAATAGATATGAAAACAATATGATAGAAAATAGACCCCGGGGCCTTAGATCTCACTAGTGGCTTCTCTCGAGAAAATAGCATACGGTGGGTAAACAAATTACTGTTGGGTAATTGATAGAAGAGCAAATAATTATGACGATATTCAAGGCAATGATCATCTATATATGCATCACGTCCAAGATTAGTAGACCGACTCCTGCCTGCTTCTACTACTATTACTCCACACATCGACCGCTATCCACCATGTATCTAGTGTATTAAGTTCATGGAGAAACGGAGTAGTGCAATAAGAACGATGACATGATGTAGACAAGATCTATTTGTAGGAATTAGACCCCATATTTTTATCCTTAATAGCAACGATACATGCGTGTCATGTATCCTTCTGCCACTAAGATTGAGCACCACAAGATAGAAGCCATCACAAAGCACCTCTTCCCATTGCAAGAAAAATCAATCTAGTTGGCCTAACTAAACCAAAGTTTCAGAGAAGAAATACGAGGCTATAATAATTATGCATATAAGAGATCAAAGAAGACTCAAATAATATTGATTGATAGAACTGATCATAAACTCGCAATTCACCGGTTCCCAACAAACACACCGCAAAAAGTCATTACATCAAATAGATCTCCAAGAACATCGAGCAGAACATTGTATTGAGAATCAAAAAGCGAGAAGAAGCCATCTAGATACAGACCTACGGACCTGTATGTCTGTGGTAAAATACTCACGCATCATCGGAGCGGCACCAATGAGTATGATGAATCCCCTCTGTGATCATGTTCCCCACCAGCAAGGTGCCGGAAAAGGGCTCTAGATTGGATCTTGTGGTTCTAGAACTTGCGGCAGATGGAATTGTGTTTCATCGACTCCCCTAGGGTTTTTGGAATATTTGGGTATTTATAGAGCCTGAGTAAAAAAACCCAGGCCCGAGCCCGGCCCGGCCATCGGGCGTGGTTTTTAGGCCCGAGCCTGGCCCGAACACATAAAAGCCCGACGGGCCTTGGGCTCGGGCCGGGCCTCTTAAGGAAATTGCAAAAACGACGGGCCCGGGCCCGACCCGACCCGACCTTCGGGCTCAAAATCTAGGCCCGAGCCTAGCCCGGGAGCAGTGTCGGGCCGGGCTAGGTCAGGCTTTTTTGGGCCGGGCTGGCCGGGACGGGCTTCCCATGTCTAGGACTTGCTGAGAGGCGGTGGAAAGGACTCCCGTGGGCCCCACCACTCACCTGTGCGCGTCAGGGACCTCTGGCGCACCCTGGTGGGTTGTGGGCCCCACAGGCCTCTTGTCTGGCACTTGGCTCCCAAGTTGTCTTCTGGGCAAAATATCTCCAAAAAGTTTCATGGCATTTGGACTTCATTTAGTATTGATATTCTGCAAAGTAAAAAACTAGCAAAAAACAACAACTAGCACTGGGCACTATGTCAATAGGTTAGTCCCAAAAAATGATATAAAGTTGCTATAAAATGAATGTAAAACATCTAAGAATGATAATATAACAACATGGAACAATAAAAAATTATAGATACATTGGAGTGCTCGAATTCTATCTCGCCCTTCCTATTTTTAAAATAAAAATAGAAAAATAGGAGAAAAAAATATGACAGAAAAAAATAGGAGAGAAAAAAACCCGACAGTTGGTGGGTCTCTTTGTATGTCTTGTCCAGAAAGAGGAGGACTTAATGATTATTCGTTCGCCGGAACTAGAAGTAAAAATTGTTGTGGATAGGGATCCAAGCTTAATTCCTGCTCGTCCTCGAGTAGGTAAATGATAAAAATAGAATTTTTTATGTGGAATGCTGCCTAACATGTTCATCACATATTCTTTTCTTTTGTAGCATGGACATTTGGACTTTTGGATGGTTCAAAGCAATAGTTTATAATTGACATGAAGACTTCAATACTCAAGCATATCAACAAGCAACCATGTCTTTCAAAATATCAACACTAAAGAAAGTTATCCCTAGCCCATCATGCTCAATCATTGATCCATTCATGAAACACACTCGAATATTAGCTACATCCAATGCACAAGTATATATGATCATAGTAGTGATCCCTAGTTGGTCCTTTGTAAGAGAAGATGGAGAGTCAAATGAAAAATAAAAAATCCATAAAAGTAAATAGATAGGCCCTTCGCAGAGGGAAGCAGAGATTTGTAGAGCACTACAAAAAAATACACTTCCATGATGATACGTGTTTGTCACAGTAGGTCGCTTTTTTGTCATGCATGTACATCCATGACAAATTTATGACAGAATCAAGATAGTCATACCTGTGCTGTCGTACAAGTGTTCCATGACATTACCAAAATTATCATCACGGAAGTGTCCACTTCCATGACGATAAATCGCGCGTCACAGAAGTGCTTTCGTCAAGGGTGACCGACACGTGGCATCCACCGTAACGGAACACCGTTAAGCTATCGGGTCGGGTTTTGGATCCGATAACCCGTTAACAGCCCTGACCAATGGTGATTTTCCATGTGTAAAATCATCATTGGCTAGAGGAAACACATGTCGGCTCATCGTCGGGACAGATGTCATCCACTCACTGGACAGAATGCGCCTATGATATGTCGACACATGGCACGTCCCAACAAGTTTAAATGGGCCGGCCCACCTAAAGCCCCACAAGATTTTGTGGACCATAATGGGCCGGCCCAGCTAAAGGCCCACGAGATTTTGCGGACCATAATGGGATGGCCCAGCTAAAGGCCCACAAGATTTCGCGGGCCATAATGGGCCGGCCCAGGTAAAGGCCAACAATATTTTCATGTGCCATAATAGGCCGGCCCAGGTAAAGGCCCACAAAATTCTTGTGGATCATAATGGGCCGGCCCATCTAAAGGCCCACGAGATTTCGCCGACATTAATGGGCCGGCCCAGCTGTAGGCCCACAAGATTTTGAGGACCCTAGTAGGCTGGCCCGTTAACTGGCTGCCATGTTTTGGGCCAAATGCCGGCCCATATTTGATCCGGTCTATTAATGGCCTGCCACGCTCCGGGCCTAATAGTGGCCCATATGAGATCCAGCCCGTTAAAAGCCTACCACGTTCTGGGCAAAATTACGGCCCAGATCAGGTCCGGCCCTTTAAGAGGTTTTGGGCTTAATTATGGCCCATATCGGATTCGGCCCGTCAACTGGACACTATGCTTTTGGGACCACTTGCTAAAGGCCCACTTAGTAATTCGGCCTGATATTAGTTTTAGCCTGTTAAGGGACCGTTTAACATTTCGGCCCTATATTAATTTCAGCCACTTAAAAGCCCGTCATATAGTTGGGCCTAACTACGGCCCGGTTTGCATCCGGCCTGCTCGCAGCCGATATCTGATTGGGCCAAACAAGGACCGAGACAATTTTTTGGCCTGTTAAAAGCCCGTGATTTGATTCGCACAATCATGGGTCGGGGTTCATTTCGGGCTGCTGCCGGCCCGTGAGCTGATCGGCACGTTTCAGGCCCAACCTACATCGTGATTGCATGATGGCCCGATTATGTACCGTAATTTTACGGTTTGGCCGGTTTACTGCGAAGACATGATATATATACAGTAAAATAACTGCAGCATCATGAATAAGAAAAAACCTATACTATACAACAAAGAAATTATGGCATATTACATCCACTGGGCATCAAAGTTCGCCACTATGATAATAAAGCACAAGCAGACAGCAGATTACATACATTGGGCATCAAAGATCGCCACCAGTGCAAATAAACACGCCGACAAAATAATATACAAAACCGACAGCACTTCAATAGAGTTCAAGAAAGGTTAGCCCTGCTGGGGAGCTGCAGCGCAAGCAGCTGAGCAAGATGATGAGACTGCGCTTGTTCAACACTTATATCTTCCTCACTCTGAAAGATAAACAAGCAGACAGATGACAGGTTTTGCACATAAAAGTATCAGTGCTGACAATTCATCACATTTCTTACTAACGAATAAAGTGACACAGTTTAAATTTGCATTAACACAATATGGTATTGTTCGGGTCAAGACAAGGCAGGAAATGACATTGTGAAGGAGTTGGCAGCTTCACGACACCACTGGATTACAGATCAAGAACTCATAAGTATCAATGGTTAGTGTGCTGTCAATTTATACCATTTCAGATTGGCAAATAAAGAGACGGTTTAAATAATAGTAGAATGATATGACATTGTTCATAGTTAAGACATTGCAGAATATGACATTGTGCTGTGGTGGGTAGGTTCACCACACCACTGGATTACGGATGAAGAACAGAAGCATACATGCAGTGCAAAACAAGATCACTTGCTCTGTATAGTTTAATTTACATGGTATGAAGAAGGAAGTTGGTTGTACAACTGAAAACTTAAATTGAGAAAGGACAAACTTTTGTTTATGAACTACATAATAAACTTTAAACAAGCAATTTGATGCAAACACCAAAAATAAACAGCTATTGCAGTCATGCCTAACCAAATATATACAACAAAGTTTGAAGGCTTGAGATGGACAAACTTACATTATTGGTGAAGACGGGCTCTATAAAGGCCTTGTCCATGCTGATGGGGGGGGGGGATTTCAAGAAGTTTACCATAGAATCTTCTTCAAAAGCATTGTCTTTATTCTACATTTTGTTAAGAGTAAATATAGATGTGATAATATACGAAAAATGGAGAATATTTAAGATAAGATGAAGAGTGATGCTACATAACCAAGTAGCTATAAATGTAAGTTCATCGATACAGGCAAAAGGTACAGCCGAGAGCAATGCACAGCTAAACTTCTTCAGTACCAACCTTATGGTAAGAGTAAATATAGATCTGATGTGTAGAAAATGGAGGGCAAAGGAAAATAAGCTGCAGAGTGATGGTACATGAACAACTACCTATCATTATAAGTACACTGATAAAGGACAGCATGTACTTACAAGAACAATGCAGAGCTAAAAAACATTGGCATTGGATATATTCTACACTAATGTAACCATTCATACAGATCAGATAATTTGGAGCGAACAATTGATAAGCAAGCTATCATGCATACTGCTGTCACATAATGAAACAGGTATGTATGCAAGTACAGTGATACAGGACAACATGTACTAACAAGAGTAAAGCAGCGGGCAACATATTTGCGATATCCTGTCGTTCTTGTCAAACCAGAATTCTTCTTCGAGCAGATTTCCTGCAAAAAAGATCCGTAAGGCACATGCGAAAAAGTAGAAGTTCAAATTGTCATGTGATTTCATAGGCAGTACCTCATCCTGAGAACGAGACCAGTGCATAAAAAGGTTTTTCCATTCAATGTCTTCTAAATTTAGCACAGGAGACTTCACCGGAAATTCGTTTATAGACTTGCCATCAAAGTGTGATTTCCTCAGGTAACACCGATACTGCTGTAATGCTTCCTTGAAAAGCACAAGCAAGCTTTTCTCGTCATGACTATCCATATTGACCCTCGCCTAGTTACAACAATGTAATGTAAATCATTCATGTGTTCAATTAGCAGAAAACAGGAAAATAATAGCCATGCATAATAGCACTTACACGTAAGTTGCACAAGAAGATGTGAAAATGGTGTTTGTCTTCACAATAATCTTCCCATGATGGGAATATATGCACGTAGTCCCTAACAACATTGAAAGCATTGTCTTTGAAACTGGGAATAAATGGAATGAGGTTCCAATCTGTAGGAATTGGCCGTCTCTGTAGTTGGGATAGGTCTTCGGCTAGTGGACTTGCTGTACTTTTTGCTGGAGTGAGATTTTTCTATGGTACAACTAGTGCTATGGAAAATGAAATCGGTATACCTTTTGCTGGAGTGCAGGTCCTGTGTGGTGGGGCTAGTGGTGTGGCCAGTGAAGTATGGGTACAATCTGCTGGAGTCGGTCCTACGTTTTGTGTCACTGGTTGTACAGCCAATATAAGTGGGGTGCTGTCTGATTTCTCCGGCACCACCATGATTTTCAAGGACTTTGCTGGTGCTCCTTCAGGTTCGGCAATCACCCTCTTCCTTTTTGATGTCTGATGCACAAGAACATCATTTGAGTGGAAAAACATGGTATGATGACAGATGGAATATGTATTGATAATGGATGGGCATGGCATCTCGACATATATGATGAGTAAACTAAGTAGATGGCGGTGCAACAAAGTAGAAGAAATGCAAGACAACATATGCAAGATACCCGCAATCAATAAAACATTGCCAAATTAGAACATGCACCTTGATGGGTGAACAAGACAGGCCATCTGCTTTTGACTCCTCGAGGTTAGAATAGTCATTAGGATGATATTCTGAACAAGAATCAACAGGCGGGGAGCGTATGAGTTTCATTGCATCCAGAATGGCACTCAATGCCTTGGTGCCAATTTTGTAAGTCATTGCAGTGTTTAGCTTCAAGTGTGGACTGCTGCTAGTGCGACACAAAGCAGCTACAAATATCATAGTGTAGATATAACGGGAAAACCTTAAGCATCAGAGTAAAATCAGCAAAGTGGAACTTGCTGGAATATATGTGCTAGTATTGCCGGTACGGCTAGAAAGGCTTCGGATACCAGCTCTCTTCAAGTGAAGGTGTGGTACTGTTAATATCAATGTAACTCTCAAAGGCGACATAGCTCCCTGCATTTCCTTGCTATTCTTATAGGATTCAAGTGGGCAGGCCACTACAAATCCTATTCCTATGTTTACAAGATCCTACGAATCAAAGAGGCTCAAAGTGTCCATCACAACCGACCGTATAGACCTCTACACTGCAAATGTCCCTGCTCATCTTCAGTACAAGGAACATACTGTACTACTATCATACTCCCTCCGTTCCAAAATATAAGTCTTGGTAGAGATTTCCACTATGGATCACATACAGATGTATCCAGGTACATTTTAGAGTGTAGATTCACTCATTTTTCTCCATATGTAGTCCATGGTGGAATCTATACAAAGACTTGTATTTAGGAACGGAGAGAGTACATATTAAAGAAGAAGGGAAGAGGAACATCCTAAAGAAGAGCAAGTAGATTTTGGATAATAAAATGTTGGTTGCGCAGTGCCCACACATGATGAACCAGAGCGCATTAAGAATGCAGCTCCTAGCTGTCTCTCGACCATTTCAGGCGGTTGGATGAAGATCCTACGTTTCCTAACCCTTCTTCTTCCTTGTCTCTGATTCTTCCCATACAGAACACCGCACGGGCCGCCGGCCGGACCACCGGCCCCCACCGCCTGTGTTCCTCCGCCACCCCCACCCCCACCCCCACCCCAACCCCCACCCGCGTCAAGTTTTCTTCGTTCGGCGAGGCCCCACAACCACCCGAGCCCCTTCGATCACACCGGCGAACTCCGGCGAGCTCTGAAAAATCGACTGACCCAATTTTGAAATTTAGTCTACTGTGATTTAACTAGTGTGGAATATAAAAGGGGAAAACCATAAGCATTGCGAGTATGGTGTTGAGCGTGCCATGGCGGATCTGAAGGTGCAAACCGGACAAAGGCAACTTCGCAACCAAGACAAGAAATCAGAGTAAAGAAGTGGCGATCTATTTTCTTGCTGCGATAAATAAGTTGAGCAGATACGAAAGAGTACCGCCTCTGGTGCGGCGCCGTGTAGGCATCTACTGAGAATTTGACTGTGCTGCAGTAGCGATGGCTGTCGGCGGCGTGGAAGCAGATCTAGGAGGGTAGACGGTGGCGGCGGGGCGCGGTGGACGAGACAGTCATAGGAGCGGCGCTGACAAGGTGGACGACGGCTGGGAAGAAGCGAGAGGACGGGATGCAAGGATCCGGTCCGAAGCCATGGATGAGAGAGGTTGATCTCTTGTATTGGACAGCGGCATCGGGGTATCAGCTCCGGCATGGTGGAGGAGGACGGAGGAGGGTGGGGTGGAGGGGGTGTTTTGGCGCCCACGGAGTACGAATGGGGAAAAGCGAGGTAGAGAGGAAGGGGGGAACCATGTATTCAGGGCGCACTTGTTTCAAGTGCAAGGAAATTTACAAACTTATCCCCCGTTTCAAATTTCTACTACGTCACAACAACACTAGTCGGTCGGGGATAGGGAGGTAATCTCGCATACACTGAATATTTGCCGATGAGAGTTTGTTTTTGGCGCCCACCGTGTATGAATATGAATCGGGGAGGGAGTCGATTTCGGTCGAGGACACATTGTGTTTTGGCGCCCACCGTGTATGAATCCGGGTGAGAGGCGGTTACGTCGCGTTTGGGTGAAATTACAAACCTACCCCTATCGAAACCTATAGAAATCCAGCATATAGGCTTTGCATGGCAGGGATAGGCAGCAGTGATTTCCATCTCGCAGATTTTGGTTCCGGGCGGTTACTACGACTTTCCTCGCTTCGTTCAAATTTTGCAGAGTGCACGTTTACCGTGCCAACTCAATTTGAATCCCGTTTGTATTCTATTTTTTCGGGCAGGATCCATTTTCAATTGGAATTGCATTCTATATACATCATTTTTTATATATACTTTCAAAAGCACAACACCATTTATACATAAATATGGTTTACAAATGGCATGATCTTAGATTCATAAGGTTGTATCCATCAATTTGGATTTTCAAATATTTGAAACCACTTTATGTTGAAATCCAATGTATGCATTCCTCGCTAACTGTCTCCAATTAATGTTTGTTTCATGCGGGTTTTTTTACTTCTCAAACATGTATAATGTGTTTCACACACACAACATATAGTGTAATCCCGTTTAGACATTAATTGCATATAAACCATGCATTGTTTGTAATTGAAGAATCTATGGATCACCAATATTGATAAACTATATAACATTACACGTGTGCCCAAATTCAAATGAATATGCATGTTTGATACACCAATTTGCGTTATGATATTATCGATGTCGTGATCTCCAGTTTAAATATTTGAATCCCCTTTAATCCAGATATTCGTCTCATATAGCTGTCACTCATGCTTATATAGGACTATCCCTCTGGACCTATACGCGTTCATCGTCTCTCAGGTATCTCTCGTGCACCTGTATGTCGACAATGATCTTTTATCTTCATAACACACTGACGGTACTCTCTCCCTCGACCTTCATCACTCTATCTCTCTCTAAGTATATCTCGCTCCCTGCTATGTATCTCTAACTATGATTCTCCATGTGGAATCTCTTTCTCTCACACAAACACAAAACTTTGTCTCCCGGGGTCTCATTTCTCTCTACTATTCCCATGTGTGCCACTCGCACACCCCTCATACAGAGATGTCTTTCGCTCCTTAGATATGAGAACCTACGACTCTTCCTCATCAATATCTCTTTCTCACACACAAACACAAACTCTGTCTCCCAGGGTCTCATATTTCTCCATTGTTCTCTTGTATGTCGCTCACACACACCCTCTCTCCCTAGAGATATCTTGCGTTCCCTCGTATGTCTCTCTAGCTATCACTCTCGTTGTGAAATATCTTTCTCTCTCGCAGACACAAAACTCCATCTCTCTGGATCTCATTTCTCTCTAATATCTGTTTGTACGTGACTCACACGCACCCTCTCTCTATCTCTCTCACACCCACACACATAACCCAGCCTTCTGATCCACTCGACTCCTATCTCTAATGCACACTAGCTAGCATCTTTATCTTTCTATTTATCTGTTTCTCCATCAACCTTATTTCTCGCCCTCACTCTTGATTCCTATCACGCACACTACATATGTTTCTCTCTACATGCAGTCAAGTGCCCTCTCACACACATATATAACTTCACCCTTTGAACCACCCGACGGTCATCTCCAACACCCAAACTAGCGGATGTCCCTCTAGCTAGCATCTCCATCTCTGTATCTATCCGTAGTTTCTCCGTCAACATTTCTTTCTCGCACGAAGTCTTGCTTCCTATCACCCACACTATATATGTCTCTCCATACATATGCATTTACAGGTTGGTCTCTTTTGCACAATCATTGCACCTCACTCCCTCTACTCGCCATAGATGCATGCTCCAGCCCACGCCACTATCTCTTAAAGACAAAAACACATGCTCAATTGTCGGGACTTCTTCCATGCATTCTCACATGCATGCATATTGTCATACCGATCCGTCTCTCCCATGTCATTGACCTTATGACTTATGTCTTCTTTCTTTTATCTCGATCATGCACGCGCGCACACACACACATCCCACGTATACATGTATACCTCTCATACATGCACGTTCAAGGTCTCTATGTCTCCATACGTAGTTAATTACCCTCAATCCTAACGCCACATCAAATCGTTCTCCTCTTTTGTGCACATAACTTCCGCCTAGATGGGTAAAACACACACTCACACTTAACAATCTCCTTCTAGCTACCCCCCCGCCTCTCACTCTTCCCCTATATCCCCGAAACCAATAAGACCATCCCTTAGTTTAATTCCTGCCTACATGCACCATCGATATATAGTAGTCTTCCTCGATGTCTCTCGAACAAACACGTTCTCTCGAAGTCGACTCCTCTCATGCATATAGGTCCTAATGCGTTTTTCGAGGCTAATTTTGACCAAACGTTAGAGCAATAATATATGACATGCAACTTACACAAAAGCATACCTTCAATTTTGTATGTCAAAGGAGCTTCCAATAATACAATTTGCATAGAATACATCTCATGTGCTATTAATCTTGTCAATAGTCAAAGGCTGTCTTGAAAAACACATTAGGCCCTATATAGATGGAAGGAGGGAGTAGGTCCCATGCAAAAAATGAGAATAAAATTCAAACGTCTGGGCATCGTGGCTCGGTCAATAACATTGAGAAACTTGGTTTTAAAATCATGAAACTTGGCATGGTGTCATGGCATGGTAGTACCATGCCGTGGTAAAAAAATTGGCCGAATAGGAACAAATTTTGGTATAAGCTTCTTGCAAATCGGAGCTTCTCTCAAGAAGGCTCATGGTTCTGGGAGGGAACGTGTCACCTTTGTGTGCATAATTAAAATTTGAAATACAAGCACATGTTCCAGACACCAAAGTTGGTTGAAAAATCACATGTGTATCCTCAGCTAAATTTCTAGGTTCCATGCAACGACTTAGTCAACTATGCTAGAGACCATAATAGCTTGTGGCAGCACACGGAAGTTTCTAGCATGAATAATCTCATGATCCCTTTGAGCCTGGGTGGCGGTCCATAAAAACACAGGCAATCCTGGAATACCCAGGTACCTCAATCCACCCAGATGTGTGTTTAAGTTGCCACCTTAAATAAACCATTAATTAACAATCTCACATCTGTCATGGATACACTCACCCAATCCACGTCTACTAGCATAGCATGGCATAATAAGCAACGTAGAAGTAACTCCCAAAGGTTGGATAATTAAACAGGTAATAGGTACTACCTCAACTACTTCCCAAACCCACAATTCAATTAGATCCTAATCATGCAATGTGTAAGGATTGATCTAATGCAATAAAAGTGGGTAGTAGCAGGTATGATCAAAGTGTTACTTGCCTTGATGATGATTCGGGAAACCTAGCGATTCGAAGTAACAAGCGGCGCACTCCGGGTACTCTATCGCAAACAAACAAGCATACAATAAGTACTCATCTAATGCATAGGTAAAACTCGAATAAGAGATCTAACCAGAAGGTTCGACTTAAGAACTTCGGTTGGCAAAAAGATTCAAAACAAATGAAGCAACAAAAGACAAACAGCAAAAGAAACATGCTTCGTTTACTATTCTGGATCTAAGGCAATTTTTTTACAGAAGCAAAAACTTGTTTAAGTTGGTAAAATGGAAAGAGGGTTTCGAGACGAAACTCCAGGCGCTTGAATCGCCTGATTCCGATAAATGAGCGAAAAGTTATACTAAAACGAAAATCGGATCAGAAATCACGATCAGAAATAATCGTGGAAAATCTGAGAAAAAGAAAAACGACGAACAGATTAATGAACGAACGTTCGTTATCTGGATCTAACCGACGAACACGTTTGTTAAAACGAACAAACGAGCGAACGCTCGCTAAATAACTAAACCGAAAAAACCATTCTAATAAAAAACGGATCTAAAAAAACCGGGCGGTTTTCTGAGGAAAACCGCCGTCGACGGCGGCTACCTCGGGCAGCGGGGCGGCGGCGAGGCGGCGCGGCGCGGGGCGGCGGCGTCGCGGGCGCTAGGGTTTCGGTGGGCGGGCTGGGTCGTCTTAAAAAGGCCCCGCGGGCGGAGTCCCGCTCGGGTACGGCCCGGAGTCGGTTCGGATTTTTTTTAAATAATTCCGCGTAGAAAAACTAACGAAAGAAATACTAAACGGACTCCAAAAATCCCAAAATAAATTTCTCCGACTTCTAAAATCAAGCTGCACATGATGAACATTTATTTGGGGCCTAAATACAATTTTGAAAAACGCACATTTTCCTAAATTCAAATAAAATAGCAAATAAAACCAAATAAAAAATCTTATTTGATTTTATTATTAAATCCTCAATATTTCTTTATTTTGGGAAATTCATTTTATTCCCTCTCTCATATTTTTTTATATAAGAAATAATTGAAGATAAAATAAATAAAATCAAATGATCCTATTCTCACAATTTGAGACAACTCAAACATGAAAATAATGAAATCCCCAACTCTCTCCGAGGGTCCTTGAGTTGCGAAAATTTCTAGGATCAACCAAAATGCAAAAATTAGGATATGCAATGATGATCTAGTGTATAACATTCCAAATTGAAAATTTGGGATGTTACATGGTGCCATGACATGGCACCAACATGCTGTGGTAAATTTGCAGTCCGATTTGCGAACGTGCACACATTAACAATCAACAAAGTCATTTTGGAAGAAGTGATGTCACATTACAATCAGAAACACTCGTATTATTGAAACCATGGGCGTTCTACTTACTAGTACCATTTACGTGCCGCCACGCGTCCCCTTTTTTATTAGCTAGGAGGCGACGTGCATGGTAGATATTTGAGTACGAGAGGCGTGCGATCAGACCCCTGCGCGTGCTTATCGGGAGGAGAGCCCTTTGACCTCCATCTGCCGTCCACCTCTCTCCCAAGGTCTCCATTAATGGCGCCCGAGCCTCTATTTAATGGCGTGGCTATGTCTCACTCGACTGAGATTTAAGAGAGAAAAAAGAAAATCTGAAAGCACGGATCTTGATGTAAGATCCGACGGACCTATATAGCATCTATTGTGACTTATAGCAAGACTGATGAATATATAAGGACGATTAATTTTTTTTGATCAAAGAAGGGCTTGCCCCTTCCGATTTTCATTACTGAAAACCACCACAATTCACAAGAAGTTCAGCACAACTCCAGCCTAACACGAAGGACTAAAATCTACCAGATTGAAATCGCAACATCCCAAGAGGCCAACAAAGGCCAAACATCCATGCTAGAACCCAACATTTCACAACCGGCGACACAATCCACATCCTAAACCGATTATTACATCAAAAGAAACCAGGAAACTAGTCTCCGCGGCGAGCGGCGATGAGCTCTTTCGTGTCCTCAAGGCGCTGCTTGAGAACATCCACGGATTCCTCCACCATCCTTTGGCGCTCGTTGCGGAGCATGTCATTCTCGTCCATAAGTTTCTTCAACAAGGCACTAGTCTCCTCCTGCAGGTCTGCACTTCGGACGATCTTCTCCCTCAGCAGGTCGCGCTCGGCCCGGAGCCTCTCATTGCCCTCCCTTAGTTGCCGGATGATGCCGGTAGCCTGTCCAAACGAGGCTATCATGTCGTCCTGCAACCTCGCCGAGCGGGAGATCTGATCCGTCTGGCTATGGATGATCGCATGCATGCGCCTGTAACAGTCGTCGCGCGCCCGCGAGAAATTTTCCCAGGCCGCCGCAGCGCGGCGGGACATCTCTACTGCATTTGTGGCACGGCAGGACATCTCTGCTGCTTCCGTGGCGCGGCCTGACCAGTCTGCTGCATCGACGGCGCGGCGGGACCTCCGTGCTGCTTCAGCGGCATGACGGGACCTCTGTGGTGCTACTTCCGCGCGGCGGGACATGTCGGCTGCTCTCGCAGCGAGGCGGGACATCTCTCGTGCTTCCGCTTCCATGCCCGCCTCTCCCTGGAGGCAATCTCTCGACCCAGAACTCACGCTGGCCATGGCAGACGCAAGGGAAGGATGCTGAATGACTTGTTTGTTTTTGTGGATGAGGAGTTGAGGAGGAATGTGCAGTCATCTTGGCATACTAGTATTTATAACCGAGTATTAATACGCTCCTAAGTGGGAAACCGCTTAGGTTGTGATCGGTGTGAACAGGTTTGCAATTCAATATAGCGTGGAGTAATTTGGAATGTGACAAGACGCAAGCTCAAAATTTATTAACGGTTCTAGTTTCGAAGTGCGGCACTATTCCCGGATGGAGTACTTCTTTTTCTACTCCCTCCTTTCCGGCTTTATAGGGATTATCTCAAAATTTTAGTTTTTCCATTTTATAAGGCTCAATTTGGTTGTCCCCAACACATGTTCAGATTCCAAGGTGCATTAAATCATTGCATGCAAGTATTAAGAGAAAATTGACCAATGCATGTACTTTATGCATGCATGCATTGCAATTAATGCATTAAACCTATCTCTCGGGACTTCTCGCACGCACCATCGTGCCACCCACAAAAACGTGTACTCTGAGTTTAGTAGTACGTTATACAGGAAGAGAAGAGGTGCACGCACACACTCGTCCTCTCACACACGCGTCTATTTTTTCTCGAAAAGGAGGATGATGACCCCCGGCCTCTGCATCTGGGAGTCACACACGCAAATTATTGAAATATATCGAGTGAAGTGCTTTGATGTGTCGCTCAACTCGTACATCAACGAGACGTTTGATTATCCTCTCCCTCGCGGACTTAACTGCACATGCCTTTGGCTGTATGACAGGTTGGCCACCCACTTGTAGGGCCCACCTGTCATACACACGAAGGCAGGAGCATCCCTCCCTCTCCCATGAGCGTGGTGGCTGGCAAGACTAGGAGAAGCTTTCGCTACACGCTCTCCCTCCCGCATGCGGTGGACATGCAGCAGTTCAATCGGTGTCAGATGACCAGAAGCGTACTGTAGTACTCCTCCAGTGCAGTAGTATTCCATCATTGTTCAACTCCCCGAAGAGGCGAAGAGCCAAGCGCAGCCCGGACGCTCGTGTGGCAGTTTCATGTGTATAGTAGTCTATGATAGCGTGTACCGTGCCTGTAAGCTTAAAATCGTTGGGGTCGGCTCCATGCTATGTGGCCGTCTCGAAGTTTAAAAAATAATTAAAATAGTCTTCTAGCCCAACCCGAAAACTGTCGCGCGTACTGCCCAGGAAAAGCCCCGCCCTCAACTTTTAACTACACGAAAACAGTTTGAGCTTGTTCGTTCTATATAAATACAGTACTTACTGTATGTTTATTGACCCGTGGGGTTGTTCAATGAATGGAGGGGCGGGGAGCACAAGTGAACAATACTGTAGTACTACTAGTAGTAAGTAGGAGTCGTACAGTAGTCACCTTAAATAGAGAGTTTCTTTTCTTTAATGCCACGTACACAAATTGTAACGCTTGTTGTGGAGAGAAAAAAGATAATCACTCCACTATATATGGACGCAGAGGCTTGAGCGCTTGCTTTACTAGGGTTGCTGTCTTCATTCTCTCATCCTCTCTAGATATAAACAAGACATCGGTAGCCACATTTTCTCTCTGCTCACTGCTAGTCATAGACCGGTCAGATCCCTTCGGCTGGTGTGTGTAGAGGACTAAAAGGTGCATCGTTCACGCGGTAATCGCCGCCGAGGGAGGAAACCCACAGCTGCCAGAGGGGCCCGATCCTTTGCTAGTGCCGTTCTCTCCGACACATGGCCGGCTCGGGAGGTCCTCCGAGCCTTCTTCCTCCCTGCCATATTGTCCGTAGATCCTACCTGCCGCCGCCGACATCCCGGCGACCCTCAGGTATAAGTTCTTCAAAAGCGGCCTTGCTCTACTGCCCCAGCTCCCCATGTGTCTGCATGTGCATCTTTTTCTACTCCCATCATCTCTTCCAAAGCCACCTAAATTTTTAGTATTATTAGAGGTAAAGCTTGCTCTACTGCCCCAGCTCCCCAGGTACTGCATTCGAATCTAGGGCTTTGTTCAAACAACGAAGAAAGGGGGAAAGTTGTAGCATGAATCTAGGACTTGATTCAAAGAGGAAATAATATGGTGAAAGTAGTAAAGACCGGATACCCAACCGGTCTCTTGGTTGAAAAGGGAAATAATGGGAAAGCGCAGTACAAACTGGATAAGGAACAAATCTATTATTGGTTGAAAAAAGGATAGCAAGTGGCGGCTGGTGGACAAGTCAACAGAGTATGTCCAGGATTAGATTTGCTGCCATCACATAGTAAAAGGTCTCCATGATTAGATTTTCTGCCCTCATATAGTAAAAGGTCTCAGGATTAGATTTGCTGCCCTCACATAGTAAAAGGTCTCCAGGATTAGATTTGCTGCCCTCACATAGTAAAAGGTCTCCAGGATTAGATTTGCTGCCCTCACATAGTACAATGGCACTCCTGTTGTTTTCCCCAGTATGATAAGTAAGTTGCTCCTTTACGCTGCTGAGTGTCCTGGTGTCCCCACGGTCCCATGCCCTTAAACCAACTCTTTAGCTGCTGTTGATTTACCGTGTCTGGTAAACAAGCAATGCCACTGTCGGTGTCAAAACTAGCGGATCTCGGGTAGGGGGTCCCGAACTGTGCGTCTAAGGTGGATGGTAACAGGAGGCAGGGGACACAATGTTTGACCCAGGTTTGGGCCCTCTTGATGGAGGTAAAACCCTACGTCCTACTTGATTAATATTGATGATATGGGTAGTACAAGAGTAGATCTACCACGAGATCGGAGAGACTAAACCCTAGAAGCTAGCCTATGGTATAATTGTATGTTGTCCTACGGACTAAAACCCTCCGGTTTATATAGACACCGAAGGGGGCTAGGGTTACACAAGGTCGGTTACAAAGGAGGAGATATACATATCCGTATTGCCTAGCTTGCCTTTCACGCCAAGTAGAGTCCCATCCGGACACGAGACGAAGTCTTCAATCTTGTATCTTCATAGTCCAACAGTCCGGCCAAAGGATATAATCCGGTTGTCCGGATACCCCCTAATCCAGGACTACCTCAGTAGCCCCCGAACCAGGCTTCAATGACGATGAGTCCGGCGTGCAGTGTTGTCTTCGGCATTGCAAGGCGGGTTCTTCTCCAACTTTCAAGTGTTCGTAAGCAGTGTCCGGCTCCATAAATGTTGAACCTCTTGGCTTTTGCGCCCAATAAGGGCTATCTCCCACGTGTCGAATGAATACGAGGCACCAGGGCGTTTTTACATTCGCCCCCCTAGCCAGATAAATAAATGGATGGGGATTCTTAGATCCGATCCATATCATCCTCCCCCAGCGAGAATTCATCAGAGCATGCTTCGAAAAGATCCATTACAGCATGGCCGACCTCCGCAGCTCCTCCTCCCGCCCCCGTAGCCCTAAGCCCGGTGATTGGGAGAGGTGTTCAGTCCCGCACAGCCGATTAGTCGAGCTTCAGACTAAGGGATTTCTCCCTTCGGCGTAGATGGTGCCCGTTCGAGCCGGGCTCACCACCTACAATGGCGGGGCGCAAGCGGAGAGCCTTCCTTGTCCCTCCATGGGAGAACGGGTCTGCCTTGTTCCTTATTTACTAAGGGGACTCGGATTTCCAATTCACCCATTCCTCCGTGGGCTCCTAGAGTTCTACGGCCTCCAATTACACAGTCTCACCCCCTGCCTCCATTCTACATATCGCCGGCTATGTTGTTCTCTGCAAGTTGTTCCTAGGTTGCGAGGCTCACTTCGAGCTGTGGAAAAGGCTATTCTGCCTTGTCCCTCGCACACAGAGGGAATCAATTTATCAAGTGGGCGGAGCCGAAATATGGCGCATCGCCGACAACGGATACCTATCCGGTACCCCGAAGAAGCCGTCCGAAGACTGGCCTTCGGAATGGTTTTATATGGAGGACGTCCCCCTTCCGGACCCTGTTCGGCGGGGTCTACCTGAGTTCAACAATGCTCCTCTGAAGAAGCGCCGAAGTTGGCGCCCACGGATCCCCCAGGCGGAAGACAACGGAGAAGTCCTCTATCTGATGAATCGGATCAAAGCACTGGCTCAATCAGGATTGACAATAATTGAAGTCATGTCAATTTGCATAGTGCGGGGAGTGCAGCCACTTCAATATCGTGGGCACCCCTTGTGGTGTTATAACGGGGATGATGACGCCACCCGCTGCGGGCGTAAGGGTCCGGACAATGCTGCTGCTCTAGCGAAGATTCTGTCCGAACTGTTCAAGGGTGAGGAGGAGGAGTTCACCCGCATCAAACCATGGGATGGATTCTCCATGTACAATCCTCGAAGCTGGGTAAGTCATATCTCCCTGCTCCCATTTTTCCCGCATTCTTTGTCGTAAGTATTTACCTTGCCACTTTGCGGCAGGAACTGCGAAAGGCCATAAAGGAGGTCAGCAGCCCTTCTCCACAACCAGAGGACCCTGACCGGGCCCTCGACTCCGGACTCGAAGAAGATTCGGTTATATCCATGGAGCTGATAGACCGGCAGTTCTATCAGTTAAGCTGCGATGATGCCATGGTGGCCATTACGGCCGACTATCCCGGACTGCTCCCTGCATCGCATGTAAA
Source organism: Triticum urartu (assembly GCF_056163025.1). Lineage (NCBI taxonomy): Eukaryota > Viridiplantae > Streptophyta > Magnoliopsida > Poales > Poaceae > Triticum > Triticum urartu. The sequence continues at coordinate 129,330,975 of NC_141876.1, forward strand.
AAAGCAAAAAATCCCAACTCCAAAACTAGGATCCCCTTTTAGACACTTCACCCACCATATACACATGGCATTTTACAGGGAAGGCATTCGGGACGCCCTGCCGAGCCTATGGCAACACGCCAATAGGAGGCACCAAGGCTGGGCAGGCCAAAAAGGAAGGCGGTCAGGACGGAGACGCCAGCGCAAAGATATAACAAACCCCGCTCCGTGGTTGTCGTCTCTCTTGAAATATAATGACGCCCGCGTTTCTTTAACAGAAAAAACGCTCGCCAGAATATGTCCGACGATGTTACTAATCATGCTTCCACCAGCCGGGCGCCAGGACCGGACATAGAGGCGGAAGCCGATATGGGGCAGACGCCGGATAATCCCTCTACGGAGGATGCGGATAGGTTATCCGCTACTAACTCAGAAGTGGAAAGCGCCATGAACCATAGGCACCGCCGGGCCGTACTCCGGGACGCTTGTTTCTCACCAGTGGCATTTGATGCCTTCAATTCCGAAGAGGCGTACCTCCGTGCTGCTCAAGATGGCCTAGCTAGAGCTACGGATCAATATGTAAAGGATGTACAGGTAAGTGAATCTGACGATTCATATGTATCAGTAGCCCCTGAGACTTGAAACAGTTAGCAGAACTGATTTAAGGATCATCTTATTTGTGCAGGTTCTTACAGAGAAGAATACTAGGCTAACCCAGGAGCTAGAGGAATGCAAGACCCAACTGCGGGCTGCTGTGGCCGCATTGCAGGAACCGGAAAAATCACCCGCTGGTAACATTTATTTTAAAGAGTGATGGTTACCATATAATGTGCGGCACGGCTGCAGATCTAATGACAGATGTTGCAGATGAATCCGGAGGACTAGCATGGTATGCGATAGCTAGAGGCTAGCAAACGCGTGCTGACTGAGGTTAGGCGGGAGAAAAACAATCTCCAAGACGCTAATATTAAGCTGGGCGTGGAACTAAAAGACATTCGGGGCCAGCTTGCCGACTCCGAGAAGGAGAATAAGCGGCTTCGGCGCGGCATTTTCAGTAAGTGCTTGAACGAATCCTTTTAAAGGAATTCGGCGAAGAAGCCGACTAACAGCGTTATGTCTATAGGTATGCTGACGGGTCGTCCCGCGGAGGAAATGCCCTGGTCTGTGGGTGATCTTCTATCTGAGCTGTCACATCTGCATGAACAAGTTCAGCAGATGATGCAAGGTGTTGCCTAGGCTTTGTGGCCATCTGTCTCCCTGCCAGAGGGCATTGCAGAGATTACGGAGAAGCTCAAGGGAACATGGCGGCGCCTCTGATTATGGAAGATATTGGCCTGTCGACAGGGTGCCAGAGAGGCCTGGGCCATGGTGAAGACTCGGTATACCAAGGCAGACCCAAATCACATGGCCGAGGTCGGACCTGTGGGGCCCGACGGAAAAGAGATCCCCATTAGCTTAGTTTATGGGAAAGTAGAATTAGCCGCAAAGTATTCCCAACATGATTGTAAGCTAGACCGCCTGTTGGATGGTATAGAGGAGGAGTTTAGTCAGTCTGCATGACTATGTAATTAAAGTGACATGTATAATGCCTTCTAGCCGGATTGTAGATCATTTGTCGTTGCGGGCCTTTTCGCTTCAACCTCCGGGCCTGATAGTCTGGAGTGAATCCGAATACCCGCTCAGTTATATAAAAACCAGGGTATGCATGGAGACCAGGCGTAGGGGTCACTAGTGCTTTATCAGACAAGTGCCCAACTAGTTATGTTATATTACATGGGTAGTGAGAAACATCTTCCAGGGAGAATAGTTCCGTTAAGGGTTCCTCTCCCTGGGTAAGCATGCCCTAAAGTGCATGTCCGGATTGCGATAAGAAACGCAGAAAAAGCATCTGGGGGCAGATATGGACAATAAATAAAAATCATCTTTTGTTCATCGACCGAATATTCCCTTAAGAACGCTAGCTTCCGGCTTCACCCAGTCTGAGGTACACATCCGGCTGACCCGGCAGTAACAATCGCAGAGGTGCTCCCCTTATGCCCTAGCCGAATTAACGGGGACGTAGGGCATAAATACAAGAGCCAGGCAACCCAGCTTGGCCAAAACTTAAGTCATATCGATGCATATAATGGTGAAAAAAGGTACATGCGGAAGTATAACACATGTGTTGGGCGTGAGGCCCAGGTAAATAATTTAAGCTTCTGTGAAAGAAGCCCCCAGGTATGGAGAGTGCGGCTAGCGCATCTGTAATGTACAAGTGAGGCACAAGGTGACTGTCGTGGTTTTGTCACGGCAGATGTCCTAGAGAAAGGACTTAGTCGTGGAGCCATCACGAAGGGTTAGCTTGAAGGGGTTAAAGCGGACACATGGACGCACGAGAGTTTATACTAGTTCGGCCCCTTCAATGAAGGTAAAAGCCTACGTCTAGTTGTGATGGAATTGATGGGGTTTCGATGACTAGGGAGCAAACAAGCTTCGCCTATGTCTCGAGTTGTTGTCTGTTGTCCTTGAACCGCCGCCGGGTCGTCCCCTTATATACACGGGTGACTCCCGTCGGCTTACAGAGTCCCAATACCGGCTCATAGATGTGTCCGGTTTGGTCTCTACTTATTCCAAACTTACAATACAAGTTAACTACCAACGCCGGTTTACGGCTACAGGCCTTGAACCGACCATGGGCCTTGAGCCCTCCTCTGTCTTCTTGGGCTTTAACATACTTAACTACTGACGAAGTTAACCCGGCCCAGATAGGCCGGTTTATGCCCAGTAGTAATATCCCCAACATTAGGCCCCAGATTGATTTGAATGGGTTCATGTCAATCCTTTAATAAAAGCTCCATCTTCAACATCTTCTTATAAATTGGTAAACCGCCATGACATCATCTTCTCTGATTGCTGTAAACCGGAGTGACGTCACCTATCATAACGAAGCTATCCATTATGCTTCTTTGTTTAATAGATTGGCGGAAATCGAGGCGACAGCTCCATTTTGTGGCCCCTTGATTGTCGCACCTGACTCATGTTCTTTCGCCTTATAAATAGGACCGAAGGGTCATTTCTTTTCTCCTTCCATGCCTTCTTCGTCTTCCTCGCGTCACCAGCCTCGGAGCTCCGCCGCCGCCGTCGACCTCTGCCTCATCCTTGGCCACTGCATCAACCTGAGCGCACCAGAGCATCGTGGCAACCTTCCACATCTTCCTCAGCTCCGGTAAATCTTCTATCCTTTCCCCCGCAGATCTGACCTAGGGTTTCGCAGTTCTTCAGTGTTCATCGTCTGCCTCTTGCTCATACGATAGATCTTTAGATGAATCCGCAAATCTTTACTCTGTGCGATGATAGTTGTTTGACCTTCGCCTTCACTTATGCATCTCAAACCACAGATCTATATGAACGTTTTGCTCATTGGTTCGGTACTGCTCCTTTGAACCTCTAAGTATTTATTTCTTTTCTGAACTTGCTTCAGATCCAATGCTATAAGGAAATCTTGTGAAACCTGTTTCTGCGTACTTGTCCATCCGCAATGCTTAGATCAGGCGGTTTAACCTTATAGAATTTTTTTCCAAACCGGTATATGCCATTAGTCCCCTTATTGAACCGCCAGATGCTTGTTGCTTCATAAAACTCCAGTTTAGATAGTTCTGTCTCCGGTTTAACAGTGCCCATACCAATGTATCTTGATCAAATGCAGTTTTGAACCAGGATCTTCTACCTTGTAGATTCCATCATGGCCAAGCAAGTGTATGAGTGCAATTGGGTTCCTTCTCGCGTCACAGAGGCTCAACTGGACGATTTAGTCCTAATTGGCGTTTTAGGCAGCAAAGATACCATCCATTGGAGGGCTCCTGGCAAAGAATGCCCTCCCACACCTCGAGAAGGAGAGGTTGTTGTTTTCGTAGATCACTTAGCCTGGGGCTTTAAGCCGCCCGGTTCTAAATTTTACCGGGATGTTTTAGCCGATTTCCAGCTCCATCCACAAGATACTGGCCCCAACTCTGTTACAAATATGTGTCACTTCCAAGTGCTCTGTGAAGCGTTCTTTCAAGAGGAGCCCACAGTGTAATTGTTCAGAGACCTTTTCCATCTAAACCACCGTACTGAGTTTACTGACGGCTCCAATACGGAGTTGGGTGGCGTGCGGAATCAGAAAAGGAAAGAGGTCACATACCCTCACGCCAAACTGCATAGCCACCCCAAAGAATGGAATCAGACATGGTTCTACTGCAAAGACACCTCCCCTGCTGGTGAGAATCCCTTGCCTGGCTTTCGTCCGGAGCGGCTCAGCAATACACACCCTTTTCCACAAAGATTGACTGCACAGGAGAGAAGCAAATATGCTCCTCAACTGTCAAAGCTTAGAGCCTTTATGGCCAACGGTTTAACAGGGGTTGATCTCGCTCGCTGTTCGATATCATGGAGCGTACTGCCCCTTAGTCAGCGCTCCGGTTTGATGTGCGAGTATACTGGCAGTGTTGATGACCCACTGCGACATTCCAGAATCCAGCTCACCGATGAATAAATCACAGAAGTTGTGAATAAGATGCTGAATGAACTGGAATATATCTGTGCTAAAAACGGCCTGCTTCCCTTCTGTGCCACCAACAAACCGCCAGCTGTAAGACCTTGATTTTTCCTTTTGTTGAATCTATTGTTGATATATCTGGCCATCGTTTAATATCAGTGTCTGTGTAATCAGGGCAATGATCCGTTTTGGAGCAAGAAATTGCCGCAGGAGAAACCGGAAAAACCAGACAAACCGGAACGAGCAACCCGGCAAAAGACTAAAGATGTAAAGAAGACTGCCCACAGGAAAAGAACTACTGCATCTTCTAATCCGGCCCCTGATGATGATGTGGATAATCTGTACCTTGAGGTAGATCTTGACTCACTTGGCTTATTTTTCATGCGTCTTATTGATGATGATATTTGTCAGGATGATGCCGAAGCCAGCCACGCTGATGCTGCAGAGGTAATTATTCTCTCTTCCGATTCAGAACCTTTGCCTTCGCTAAAAATCCGTCAGGCAAACCAGAAAGTTAAATTTTCTCATCCTCTTGCTTATTTGGATCCCAAATTTCTTATGAAGACCCAACAGCACAAGGCTCGTCGCACAACCCGGCACAGCGGCCAGGTAGTTACATCCGTCGGTTTACCGAACAGTCCGGTTCGGAAACGCCATTCAGAGGTCTCTAATTTGCTTGTCAGTGCTCGTCCTAAAGCGGGCTGCTTTCGTCAACCTCTTAATCCGTCTGACTCCAATTACCAGGTTACTTCCCACTCATCTTCTGGCGAGTCATCGGCTACTCAGCTCCCACCGCTCAAAACGGTGCTTGGGTAAGCTATACTTATTGTGATGTTTGCAGTACATCGCCTTAGAACATATGCTGTATTTGATTTTGTTATTCTTCTCAGGGCCAAACCTAGGCCAAGCAAGAAGGCCTGCCCGGACAAAGCGGCCGAAGAAGATGTTGTTCTTGAACCAGGCAAGACGCCCAATCTTGAAGCGGCTATTCTTGAGGATATACCCAATGATCCACCGCAGCAAGACGATGATCTTATTGCTGAAGAGAGACCAATTGATGCCTCAGGTCCTGTCAATCAGCCCACAGGTTCCATCCGGATTGAAAGCTCCACCGCTCCAGCAAAGCCTACTAACAAGCCAATAGCCCCAGTGCAAACTGGCGGTACCCAGGATGATGAGGTTGTCATTACTGGTACTGGCCATACCGAGCCAAGCAATCCTGTCGCTTTATCCAAACATTCTGCCAAGGAAGAATTTGCTGCTTTTGGCAAAGGCAAGTGGAACGCTGATCAGACGACTTATGCTGCTCTGAACGCCCAAGATATCCATTCCGGCTATCTGAATCGGTTGTATACCAGTCGCGACTATGAAGCCGGTCTGGTTAATATGATGAAAGAGAAATATGAGGTAACTTCCATATGCTCCTTCCTGCTTGTATGCTTCCATTCTTGCTGACTCTCCTAGCCCCCAAGGGCCGGTTTGTAATATTCTTTCAAACCGGGACTTACCAATATAAATCTTGATGCTTTGAAATTTACTGATGTAGCCCCCAAGGGCCGGTTCAACTTAACGTAGTTAAACCGGTACTTTAAGTAATTGAAATTGCCGCATCAGAATATATACGAGCAAATAGCCATTAGCCCCCAAGTGCCAAGTTGAATACTTGTATTGATATTGGGACTTTGTAAGCAATTGAAAGATGAAGATCGAATATGCATTAGCCCCCAAGTGCTAAGTGCATAACTTGTTACGTGATTGGTACTTGAATCCTTATACAGATTTGTTGAAGCATATATCTGTATGCATGCAGGCGAAGCTGAAGACGAAAGAAAACCAAGTCACCGATCTCCAAGAAAACCTGAAAACCCAACAGGCTGAAACCTCCAAAGCAGAAGAGGAATTGGCCAGCGCTTTAAGCACCATGGAACAGCTTAAGGAGAGCTTCAAGAAGAAGCGGGCGGATTGGGCCACTGAAAAGTCCGCTTTGATCAAACGAGCAGAGGATGCCGAGGCTGCACTAAAACCAGTGGCGGATGAACTGACCAGCATAAAGCGGCACGTGCATGCCATGACTACTGCTATCTTTGGTAAGCCAGTTTGCCTTCTGAATTGGCTCTGCCTTCTGACAGAGTTGCCGGTTTATTAACCCTTTATGGTATTTCAGGGACCCACATTGGTCACTTGGGGTTAGATGTGCGGAAGAAACTAAAAGCCGCCTATACATTGGTTGAACAATTGTATACTGGTGCCCGGCGGATCATCTGTACCGCATCGCATAACAAACCGGCGATCACTTTGATTCAAGATACTCTGATGAAACTGTCGGTGCTTCCTGCCCGGGTTGAAGAGCTGAAGAAATCTGCTGCTCGAACCGGTGCAATCAATGCCTTAATCCGGGCAAAAGCCTGGGTGCCGGATTTTGATCCTATTGAAGCGGCTCAGGGCTATCCCAGCTTGAAGGAAGACGGGTCAGAATTTGGTGAAGCGGATCTGCGAGCAATAAACCGGGAGGTACATCCGCTAGCTTGTCAATTGGCTGAGGAAGCAGACTTGTCTCATTATCAAGCCCAATATGACAGTCAGAACAAGTGAATAGCTGCACCAATCCATGAATCGGAAAATCTGATCCCTCCAATCCGTAAGCATACTTATGCTCCCGATATTGACCCGTCATTGCTGATCCATGATGAAGCTGTTTTTCAAGCATTAATGGGAATCGATTGGACAACTGTGGATTTCCAGCCACTGGGTAGAGAAACGGAGGCTGAAGCGGCGCAGGATGACCCACAACCATCAGGCCGGGCTGGTGACCAAGCTTGAACCGGAAGCCGGTTTTAAAACTGCCTCTCCTTTGCGAAAAACAATTATATTATTATGGGCACCATGTTGCCTTGTAATAGGCTAGCTGATACCTTTGATGTTGATATGCCTTCGTGCATAATTTGTTCTTCCTGTGGTAATGAACTTTCCAAAGCACTTTCTGAAATGAGAAATTCGTCAAGTGCCACCGCGGTTGTACCGTCAGGTGGAATATGATGTCTGCATATATGAAATCAAAACATCCAAAACAAAATTTTAAGTATATGATCAAATTTTTGAGATACATAATACCTGCCATCGTTGAGTGTGAAGTTGGCTTGGCCAATCTTGAAGCGGAGCTTTACAAACCCACACTATTGAGGAGATAATAGCTCCTGTATATATATGACTCTGGTTTACCATGTAACCTGTGCCGGGTTATAATAAACATCGTGTTACTCCGTAAGAGGATGTTAACAACAAGGATCAAACCGGGCAAATAGTCTCCGGATTCACGTGAACTGTGTTCCGTCAATGGATTAGTTGAAAACTTTGTCGGTTTAAAAAACGCAATAAAAAGCAAAAAAAACCCTTCAAAGAAAAGTGTAAATCAAGTGCAATGACAAAACGTTGCAAAAAAAGGTTTATTTGAGATGATCAGATGGTGTTGCCATGGGCGAACACGACCAAGCTCCCGTTAGGTGTAACTATGGTTCTAGTCAGCCAGGTCCCCAAATGAAACCGTGGCATTTACGCCGATCAAGTGGCATGGTCATGGTTCGGGTTCGACCAAGCTCCCAAGTGATTCTATGGCCTTAAGCCGATCAAGAGGCATGACTGGTTCAGACATGACCAAGTCCCCAAGTGATCTGGTGGCTCTCGCCTATCAAGAGGCATGGTATTGGTTCGGACACGACCAAACCCCCAAGTGATATAACATGATGCTTTTAAAAAGCGAACCCAAGGGGTAAACCGGAGGCCGCTTTAGAGCAACTCTGTGTAACCTCACATGATGTAAAAGAACAGATACCCCGCTTTAGCTGAGGTTCCGGTTTATTATATTTAATCATAATATATACATTGTCATAATATGTACATAAGTATAGCCAATGGCTCAGGTATAGTAAGGCCGAAGATGAGCTATGTTCCATGGCCTGTTAGTCTCCTCCTCTGATGTACGTGAGTCTTTATGCTCTCGAATATCGATCAGATAGTACGACCCGTTGTGCAGATTCTTGCTGACCATGAAAGGCCCCTCCCAAGGTGGGGATAACTTATGCATATCAGTCTGATCTTGGATGAGCCTAAGCACCAAATCTCCTTCCTGAAAGGTTCTGGTTCTGACTCGGCGACTGTGATAATGACGAAGATCCTGCTGGTAAATCGCCGATCGGGCAGCTGCGATGTCACGCTCTTCATCCAACCGGTCCAAAGCATTTTGTCGTGCTGTCTCGTTGTCCGCTTCAATATAAGCCGTTACACGAGGTGAATCATGACGGATATCACTAGGGAGAACCACCTCCGCTCCATAAACCATGAAGAACGGTGTGTATCCTGTTGATCTATTGGGCGTTGTATTGATGCTCCATAACACAGATGGTAATTCTTCTACCCAACAACCCGGCGTTCTCTGCAAAGGAACCATGAGCCGGGGCTTGATGCCTCTCAAGATCTCTTGATTAGCTCTTTCTGCTTGACCATTGGACTGTGGATGTGCCACTGATGAAACGTCGAGCCGGATGTGCTCCCGTTCGCAGAACTCCTTCATAGCACCTTTGGACAAATTGGTACCATTATCTGTGATGATACTGTGTGGAAAGCCAAACCGGAAAATCACTTTTTTAATGAACTGAACCGCCGTGGCCACATCACACTTGCTAACAGGTTCTGCCTCCACCCACTTTGTAAACTTGTCAACCGCCACCAGGAGGTGGGTCTTCTTATCTTTGGACCTTTTGAAAGGCCCAACCATATCCAGCCCCCAAGTCGCAAACGGCCAAGTAATTGGAATCATTCTCAATTCTTGATCCGGTACATGAGCATGTCTTGAAAACCTTTGGCAACCATCACATCGTCTGACCAGATCCTCCACATCAGCATGAGCAGTTAACCAATAAAAACCATGGCGAAACGCTTTAGCCACCAGAGACTTTGAACCGGTGTGGTGACCACAATCTCCTTCGTGGATCTCACGCAAAATTTCACAGCCTTCTTCAGGAGACACACAGCGTTGAAAAGCTCCTGATACACTGCAATGATGCAACTCGCCGTTGATGATAGCCATGGACTTGGATCGCCGGATTATCTGCCGGGCCAGAATCTCATCCTCTGGCAACTCGCGCCGGTTCTTGTATGCCAGGTAAGGAACCGTCCAATCCGGAATAACATGAAGAGCCGCCACCAATTGAGCCTCCGGATCAGGAATAGCCAAATCCTCTTCACCAGGGATCTTGACCGACGGGTTGTGCAGCACATCCAGACAAACATTGGGCGGGACCGGTTTGCGCTAAGAGCCCAGCCGGCTTAAAGCGTCCGCCGCTTCATTTTTCCGCCGGTCCACGTGGTCCACCTGATAGCCTTTGAAATAACCTGCAACAGTATCCACCTCCTGACGATACGCTGCCATGAGTGGGTCCTTGGAGTCCCAAGTGCCAGACACTTGCTGTGCCACAAGATCCGAGTCGCCGAAGCACTTAATTTGACTTAGATTCATCTCCCTAGCCATCCGGAGACAATGGAGCAAGGCTTCATACTCAGCTGCATTGTTAGTACAAGGGAACATTAAGCGGAGAACATAAAAAAACTTATCACCTCGTGGGGAAGTTAATATGACTCCAGCCCCCGAGCCTTCCAACTGCCTAGATCCGTCAAAATGGATGGTCCAATACGTGTGATCCGGCTTTTCTTCAGGTGCTTGCATTTCCGCCCAATCATTGATGAAATCAACAAGTGCTTGAGACTTAACCGCTGTCCTAGGCACATACTTCAAACCGTACGGCCCCAGCTCTATGGCCCACTTTGCAATCCGGCCAGTTGCTTCCCGGTTCTGGATGATATCTCCCAAAGGAGCAGAACTGACCACCGTAATTGGGTGCCCTTGGAAATATTGTTTAAGCTTCCGGCTTGCCATAAAAACTCCATACACCAGCTTCTGCCAATGCGGATACCTTTGCTTGGACTCGATTAGCACCTCGCTGATATAATAGACCGGTCGTTGAACCGGATGCTCCTTGCCTGCCTCCTCTCGCTCCACCACAATAGCCATGCTGACCGCCCGAGCATTAGCAACAACATATAGCAGTAACGGCTCCTTGTCAATGGGAGCGACGAGCACAGGTGGATTGGCCAACTGCCGCTTTAAGTCCTCAAATGCTTCATTAGCGGCGGAGCTTCAAACAAACTGATCCGTTTTTTTCAACATCTGATACAAAGGGATTGCCTTCTCACCAAGACGACTGATAAACCGGCTTAACGCGGCAATCCGGCCTGCCAGGTGTCGAACATCGTTGATACACTTCGGCTTAGCCAGGGAGGTGATAGCCGTGATCTTCTTCGGATTAGCCTCAATTCCCCTGTTGGACACCAGAAAACCCAATAGCTTGCCCGCCGGTACACCAAAGACACACTTGTCCGGATTAAGCATCATCTTGTATGTTCTCAGGTTATCAAAGGTTTCCTTCAAATCATCAATCAGAGTCTCCTTCTCCCTGGACTTAACCACGATATCATCCACGTAAGCATGTACATTACGGCCAATCTGCTTGTGAAGACAATTTTGTACACACCGTTGGTAAGTTGCCTGGGCACTCTTGAGCCCGAAGGGCATAGACACATAGCAGAAGGCTCCAAAGGGGGTTATAAATGCTGTCTTCTCTTGGTCCTTAACTGCCATTTTGATCTGATGATAGCCAGAATACGCATCCAAAAAACTTAAACGCTCACAACCCGCCGTAGCATCAATAATTTGATCAATACGGGGGAGGGAAAAAGGACAAGCCTTATTAAGATCTGTGTAATCCACACACATGCGCCAGGTGCCGTTTTTCTTGAGGACCAGCACCGGATTGGCAAGCCACTCAGGGTGAAAAACTTCAACAATAAAGCCAGCTGCTAAGAGCCTGGATACCTCTTCTCCAATCGCCTTGCGTCTTTCTTCGTTAAACCGGCGGAGGAACTGTTTCACCGGTTTATATTTAGGATCCACATTAAGTGTGTGCTCAGCGAGTTGCCTTGGTACACCTGGCATGTCAGAGGGCTTCCATGCAAAAATGTGCCGATTCTCACAGATGAACTCGATGAGCGCGCTTTCCTATTTCGGATCCAAGTTGGTACTGATGCTGAACTGCTTGGACGAATCGCCAGGTACGAAGTCAACAAGCTTAGTTTCTGCTGCCGATTTGAACTTCAGGGCCGGATCATGCTCCGTAGTTGGCTTCTTCAACGGAGTCATGTCCGCCGGATCAACATTGTGTTTATAGTACTTCAACTCCTCGGTGGCACAAACCGACTCTGCATAAGCCGCATCTCCTTCCTTGCATTCCAAAGCGATTTTGCGGCTTCCGTGAACCGTTATTGTCCCCCTGTGACCGGCATCTTGAGCTGCAAATACACATAACAGGGCCGTGCCATAAACTTGGCGTAAGCCGGTCACCCAAACAGGGCGTGATATGGACTCTGGATTTTCACCACTTCAAACGTCAATGTCTCCGACCTGGAATCATGGTCATCCCCAAAGGCCACTTCCAGAGCTATCTTGCCAACAGGATATGCTGATCTGCCAGGTACTACACCGTGGAACACCGTATTAGACGGTTTAAGATTTTTATCTGTCAGTCCCATACGACGGAAGGTCTCATAGTACAAGATATTAATGCTGCTACCTCCATCCATGAGCACCTTGGTGAACTTATAACCTCCCACCCAAGGCGCCACCACCAGAGCCAACTGACCCAGATTATCGACCTGGGATGGGTGATCCTCTATGCTCCATATGATTGGCTGTTCAGACCAACGTAGATAACGGGGTATGGCCAGTTCAACAGAGTTGACCGCCCGCCTCTGAACCTTCCGGTCTCGCTTGTCCAAGCTAGTGGTGAAGACATGGTACTGCCCACTACTCAACTGCTTTGGGTTGCTCTGGTAACCTGACTGTTGCTGCTGTTGGCTGTAACCACCCTGGTTGTTCTGACTATTTTGACCATTATGTCCGCCCGGATTACCATTGAATCCTGAACCGGAACTTCCTCCACCGTAACCCGGCCCGGATCCTGAGCCACCGCCAGATTCGTGATCATACCGGAAATTATTAGAATTCTTGAACTCCTGCATGATAAATCAATCCTTCCAAAGGTGGTTTGCTGGTGCCTCCTTCGTCCCATGTCTTGGACAGGGCTGGCTTAGCAGATAGTTTAGGCAGTTTGGGTTAGGGTTGGGTGCTCCGTTACGATTTTTCGGTCTACCCTTGCGTCGCTGTCCATTGTCCTGTGCGTTGGTATTAGCCACAAAGTCCATGTTACCATCCGCTTTACGCTTGCCTCCACCACCATTGCCTGCCCAGTGATGCTGCTGACCTTTGGAGCTGCTGTTCTTCTTTCCCTTCCCTATCTTGTCATCATCAGATTCGGGATCCTTGGTACTATCAGAATCAGCATACTTCACCAAAGCGGCCATGAGGGTCCCCATGTCAGTGCAATGATGCTTCATCCGTCGCAACTTCAGCTTCAGGGGCCCAAACCGACAGTTGCCTTCTAGGGTTAATACCGCGGTGTCAGCGTTGATGCGGTCTGATGAGTGCAACACTTGTGAAACCCGGCGCACCCAATGAGTTGTTGACTCTCCTTCCTCCTCGATGCATGCAGCCAAGTCCACTATCGACATAGGCTGTTTACAGGTATCCTTGAAATTGCTGATAAACCAGGCGCGTAATTGGGCCCATGAACTGATAGAATTAGCCGGCAAGCTTTTTAACCAAGTATGGGCCGTTCCTTCAAGCATCATGGTGAAGTATTTCGCACACGCCGTGTCATCCACATCAAGCATCTCCATGGCCATTTCATAGCTCTCCACCCATGTCTCTGGAGGTTGATCCGCCGTGTAATTTCGTACCTTGCGCGGGCCTTTGAAATCCTTGGGCAGGCGCATGTTGCGTAAAGCGGGGATAAGGCAAGGCACCCCCAAAGAACTAGAAGTAACACCAGGTTCGATCGAGATGGTTGGACGAACCGGTGTGAGCTGCCGAGCCTGATCCTGTGCGGCTAACTCGGCCTCCCTGCGCGCTCGGGCCCGGTTCACCACTTCCTGAGCATCATCAGCACCACCCGTCGGGTTGTTTCCACGGGGTGCTCCACGTCGTTCATTACTCGACACTGCTGGTTCATCCATATGTCTGCTATAGCTCCGGCTTGGACGGGGGGTCGAGTGGATCCGGTCGCGGCTGTACGAGTACGCTTCCTATTGGGCCAAAGCTGTTCTCAGAAGTTCCTTGACCCGTCGCGTCTCTACTGCCTGCGGCGAGTCACCTTCAATTGGAATGGCCTCCAGCCGTGCAGCAACGGCAACAAGATTGTCCATTGGGTTGGAGTAGTGACCCGGAGGTGTTAAAGCATCCTGAGGTATAACGGTGTTTTGACGAGGCGGGTCCATCTGACGAGGCTGAACCGGTGCACCGGTCCCAGGGGCTTTTGTCCAGTTTCCCTCCAGAGGATTGCCGGCTCTTGGTCCTGGAGTGTTGAAAAGGTTTCTGGCCTCGAAAACCGGAGGTAAGCGGGATCGGTGCTTCCTCCTCATGACTTCATGCGACGCGCTCTGGTCCAACATAAGCCTGTAGGCCTGTACGTCTAAAGCGGCCCGCTCTGCGGCCATCCTGGTGTCCTCAGCCGCCAGATCCGCCTTGGCCTGGGTGATCTGTTCCTTTACCTTTGCGATCTCCGTGTTGTGAACGTCCTGATCCGGCGGATTAACTTCTGCCATAAGCAAAACCAACGCATCAAATAGTTCTGATAGAACCCGAGCCAGCGGGCGCACAGGGCCTCCTGCCCCGGCAGCCGTTGCCGCTGCTGAACCGGAGGTTGTTGCCGCAGCGGTCGAAGAATGAAGCGCTGCTTGTGTGCCAGTCATGAATATTCAAACCCGGTTGGGCAGATCAGAGGGGTCCGGAATACTGTCGCCATCGGAACAGCCCCCAATCCGGCCGTCTTGTAGCTGATAAAGAGATTCGGTTTCTCCGGTCGATGACTCGTCATCGGAACAAACGACGGCATCGCCGCGAGATTCCGATCCATCCTCATAACTTCCTCCATGGATGACTCCCACGAAGGCACGCTTCATGGCCGGTTTAACCCGGGCAGATCGCGCACGCTGAGCCGTCTCGACGAGGTCGGTGCAGATGTCCGGCTCAGGGCCCGGTTCACCGATCTTGCCGATGAAAATGTGAATTCTACCAAAGGGGACCCGGTACCCGTACTCAATTGAGCCGGCCTCGGGGCCCCAGCCTGCGTCATCGATGTAGAGCTTGCCGCGACGACTCTTAGTCATCCGGCCTACAGCGTAGCCCTCGAGTCCTTCAAAGCGGCCCTCCAAGAACCGGAAACCATCGTGCGATTGCCCCACGGTGGGCGCCAACTGTCGTGGTTTTGTCAGGGCAGATGTCCTAGAGAAAGGACTTAGTCATGGAGCCATCGCGACAGGTTAGCTTGAAGGGGTTAAAGCGGACACAGGGACGCACGAGAGTTTATACTAGTTCGGCCCCTTCAATGAAGGTAAAAGCCTACGTCTAGTTGTGATGGAATTGATGGGGTTTCGATGACTAGGGAGCAAGCAAGCTTCGCCTATGTCTCGAGTTGTTGTCTGTTGTCCTTGAACCGCCGCCGGGTCGTCCCCTTATATACACGGGTGACTCCCGTCGGCTTACAGAGTCCCAATACCGGCTCATAGATGTGTCCAGTTTGGTCTCTACTTATTCCTAACTTACAATACAAGTTAACTACTAACGCCGGTTTACAGCTACAGGCCTTGAACCGACCATGGGCCTTGAGCCCTCCTCTGTCTTCTTGGGCTTTAACATACTTAACTACTGACGAAGTTAACCCGGCCCAGATAGGCCGGTTTACGCCCAGTAGTAATATCCCCAACAGTGACCCTTGAAGGCCAAGAGAAATAATAAGAGAAAGAAAGAAAGGGAAACAAGAGAGATGATGTATATGCAGAAAATGGACAAAGGGAGGGGACTAACATAGAGTCCGGTGCTAGGCGTAGAATCTTCGGAGCTTGGCCGCGTTCCATGGGTTCGGCTCGAGTCGACTAGTCGATGCATCCCGTAGTCGGTACGCTCCACCGGTCAGAACTTGGTCAATGATGAAGGGACCTTCCCATTTGGGCTCGAGCTTGTTCTTTTTCTTATCCGGCAGGCGTAGAACTAGTTCGCCAACGTTATAAGTTTTGGCCCGTACTTCTCTGCTTTGGTATCTGTGAGCCTGTTGCTGACAAAATGCGGAACGAGCTTTGGCTACGTCGCGCTCCTCCTCCAAGGTGGCCAGACTATCCTGCCGATCAAGCTCGGCTTCTCTTTCTTCATACATGTGCACTTGAGGTGAGTCATGAATTATGTCACAGGGCAAGACTGCCTCTGTGCCGTACACCATAAATAATGGTGTATATCTGGTACTACGATTCGGCGTGGTCCGCAACCCCCAGAGTACGAAGTCGAGCTCATCTACCCAGTGCGTGTCAGACTCCGTTAAGGAACGCACTAATCTGGGTTTAATGCCGCTCATTATAAGACCGTTTGCTCGTTTGACTTGACCGTTGGTTTGTGGGTGATAGACTGAAGCATAATCGAGCTTGATGCCCATTTTGCTGCACCAGAGTTTTACCTCGTCGGCCTTGAAGTTCGTGCCGTTATCAGTGATGATGCTGTGGGGGACGCCGTAACGGTGTACAACCCCGGATATGAAATCTATCACCGGTCCGGATTCGGGTGTTTTAACTGGTTTGGCCTCTATCCATTTGGTGAATTTATCCACCATGACCAATAGGTATTTTTTCTTGTGGGTTCCCCCTTTAAGGGGTCCAACCATGTCAAGCCCCTAGACCGCAAAGGGCCATGTAATGGGGATTGTTTGGAGGGCGGTGGGTGGCATGTGGCTTTGATTTGCAAAGAGCTGGCAACCGGCGCAACGTTGGACCAAGTCCTGTGCATCTGCCCGGGCCGTTGGCCAATAGAATCCTGTACGGAAGGCCTTGCTTACAAGAGCCCGGGCTGCGGCGTGATGACCGCCGAGTCCGGCGTGAATTTCTGCCAAAAGATTCCGCCCTTCCTCTTTGGAGATGCACCTTTGAAGGACTCCGATAGTGCTTTTCTTGTACAATTCTCCCTCATGGACCCTGTAGGCCTTGGATCGTCGCACTATGTAGCGTGGCTCATTTTGGTCCTCCGGAAGTTCCTGTCTAGTTAGGTAGGCCAAGAATGGTTCTGTCCACGGGGCAATAATGGCCATTATTTCGTGGGCTGAAGGTGTTATTTCGGTGGCGGAGCCTCCGATTGTGTCAGAGAGTTCGGTATCGGGTATTTTTGCCGGGTCCAGACTGTTGTTACCGGTGTCCCCTTCCCATGCTATGGATGGCTTGAAGAGCCTTTCCAGAAATATGTTGGGGGGGACCACGTCGCGTTGTGCGCTGATGCGGGCGAGGATATCCGCCGCCTGATTGTTTTCCCGAGCCACATGGTGAAGTTCGTGTCCCTCGAACCGAGCTGACATTTTTAGGACGGCATTTCGATAGGCCGCCATTTTCGGATCCTTGGCGTCGAAATCTCCGTTTATTTGGGATATTGCGAGGTTTGAATCCCCGCGCACCTCCAGGCGTTGAATGCCCATGGAGACTGCCATCCGAAGACCATACAACAGAGCTTCGTATTCGGCTGCATCGTTGGAATCTGTATACAATATTTGCAGTATGTACCGAACGGTATCGCCTGATTCCGATAAACGAGCGAAAAGTTATACTAAAACGAAAATCGGATCAGAAATCGCGATTAGAAATAATCACGAAAAATCCGAGAAAAAGAAAAACGACAAACAGATTAACGAACGAACGTTCGTTATCTGGATGTAACTGACGAACACGTTCGTTAAAACGAACGAACGAGCGAACGCTCGCTAAATAACTAAACCGAAAAAACTGTTCTAATAAAAAACGGATCTAAAAAAACCAGGCGGCGCGGCGCGGGCGGCGGCCAGGCGGCGCGGCGCGGGGCGGCAGCGGCGTGGGCGCTAGGGTTTCGGCAGGCGGGTTGGGTCGGCTTAAAAGGGCCCCCCGGGCGGAGTCCCGCTCAGGTACGGCCCGGAGTCGGTTTAGATTTTTTTAAATAATTCCGCACAAAAAACTAACGAAATAAATACTAAACGGACTCCAAAAATCCCGAAATAAATTTTCCCCGACTTCTAAAATCAAGCCGCACAGGATGAACATTTATTTGGGGCCTAAATGCAATTTTGAAAAACACACATTTTTCCTAAATTCAAATAAAATAGCAAATAAAACCAAATAAAAATCTTATTTGATTTTATTATTAAACCCTCAATATTTCTTTATTTTGGGAAAGTCATTTTATTCCCTCTCTCATATTTTTTTATATTAGAAATAATTGAAGATAAAATAAATAAAATCAAATGATCCTATTCTCACAATTTGAGACAACTTAAACATGAAAATAATGAAATCCCCAACTCTCTTCGAGGGTCCTTGAGTTGCGAAAATTTCTAGGATCAACCAAAATGCAAAAATTATGATATGCAATGATGATCTAGTGTATAACATTCCAAATTGAAAATTTGGGATGTTACAAAACTACCCCCCTTAAGATGAATCTCGCCCTCGAGATTCGGGTTGGCTAGAAAATAGGTGAGGGTGGTCTTTCAGCAATTCTTCCTCTCGTTCCTAGGTGGCTTCATCCTCCGTGTGGTGGCTCCACTGAACCTTGCAAAACTTGATAACCTTGCTATGGGTGACTCGACTAGCATATTCTAGAATCTTAACTGGTTTCTCCTCATAGGTCAAATCACTGTCCAACTGAATTTCTTCCAGTGGTACCGTATCTCTCAGCGGTATGTCAGCCATCTCTGTGTGGCACTTCTTCAACTGGGATACATGAAACACGTCGTGAACTCCTGACAGTCCTTCGGGTAATTCCAACTTGTAGGCTACTTCTCCCATACACTCCAAAACTTTGTATGGGCCTACAAAACGTGACGCTAGTTTTCCCTTAACTCCAAAGCGCCTAACTCCTCGAAGTGGAGATACTCGAAGATAAACTCGGTCTCCGACTTCGTAAACTATCTCCCTGTGTTTAGAATCTGCATAACTCTTCTGCCTGGACTGAGCTACCTTGAGGCTATCATGAATCAATTTCACTTTCTGTTCAGACTCCTTTATCAGATCCAGTCCAAACAACTGGCGCTCTCCAACTTCATCCCAAGACAATGGGGTCCTGCACCTCCTTCCGTACAAGGCTTCGAATGGGGCCATCTTCAAACTAGATTGATAGCTATTGTTGTAAGAGAACTCTGCATATGGCAAATTCTCATCCCAACTAGATCCATAATCTAGCGCACAAGCTCTGAGCATATCCTCCAAAATCTGATTGACTCTCTCGGTCTGTCCATCTGTCTGCGGGTGAAAAGCTGTGCTAAACTAAAGTCTGGTTCCCAAAGTCTCATGCAACTGATTCCAGAACTTTGAAGTAAACTGGGTTCCTCTATCTGATACAATGCTCCTTGGAACTCCATGCAGACATACGATCCTGGTCATGTATATCTTTGCCAACTTTGCACTAGTATAGGTAGTCTTTACTGGAATGAAATGAGCTACCTTTGTCAAGCGATCGACTACAACCCATATTGAGTCATAGCCTGAACGGGTTCTGGGCAATCCTGTAATAAAATCCATGCCTAGATTATCCCACTTCCATTCGGGTATCGGCAATGGTTGTAGCAATCCTGCTGGTTTCTGATGCGCTGCCTTCACTCTCTGACATACATCACAAACTGCTACATACTCCGTAATATCCTTCTTCATTCCGGTCCACCAGAAAATATCCTTCAAATCCAAATACATCCTGGTATTTCCTGGGTGAATCGAGTATGGTGAGTCATGGGCCTCTTGCAGAATTAGCTTCCTGATCTCCGAATCATTTGGCACATAAACACGGTCTTCAAATCATATGGTATCGTGCTCATCCTCACGAAATTCCTTAGATTTTCCTTTGCTATTTTTCTCCTTAATAGAAGCAATCTCCTTGTCAGTCTTTTGGGCTTCTCTGATTTTATCCATCAATGTAGACTGAATCTCCAATGCTGCTACATAGTCTCTTGGAACTATTTCCAAACATAGCTCTCGAAGATTTTCGGCTAACTCACTTGGTAAATCTGTCATCATTAGGGTGTTGACATGGATCTTACGGCTCAATGCGTCAGCTACTACGTTAGCCTTTCCGGGGTGATAATGCAATTTCATATCATAATCTTTGATGAGCTCCAACCATCTCCTTTGTCTGAGGTTCAACTCCTTCTGTGTGAAAATATACTTCAAACTCTTGTGATTCGTGTACACCTCGCAATGATTTCCAATCAGAAAATGTCTCGAAGTCTTCAACGCATGCACTACGGCTGCTAACTCCAAATCATGTGTAGCATAATTCAACTCCATGAGGCTTAAGCTGTCGTGAGGCATATGAAACAACTCTCCCTTCCTGCATCAGCACTGCTCCAAGTCCTCGATGTGAAGCGTCGCAATACACCTCATAATCCTTGGTCTGATCCGTAAAATCAACACTGGTGAGGTAACCAAACGTTTCTTCAACTCCTGAAAACTAGCCTCACATTCCTCCGTCCATATGAACTTGGTATCCTTCTTCAACAAACTCCGCATAGGCTTCGCAATCTTTGAGAAATTCTCAATAAACCTCCGGTAGTATCCTGCGAGTCCAAGAAAACTCCGGATCTCTCCCACAGTGGTTGGTGCTTCCCACTTGGTCACGGTATCAACTTTAGTGGGATCTACTGCTATACCTTCTCCGGATATAACGTGTCTGAGAAATCCAACTTCCTTCAACCAAAACTCACATTTGCTAAACTTGGCATATAATTGATGTTCTCTGAGCTTTCCAAGAACCAAATGCAAATGTTCCTTATGCTCCTCTTCATTCTTCGAGTAAACCAGGATATTGTCAATGAACACTACGACGAACTTATCCAAGAACTCCATAAACACTGTGTTCATCATGTTCATAAAATATGCAGGTGCGTTAGTCAGACCAAATGACATAACGGTATACTCGTACAACACATACCTGGTGGTAAAAGCCGTCTTGGGTATATCCTGTTCCCGAATCTTGAATTGGTGGTATCCTGATCGCAGATCGATCTTGGAAAATACCTTATCTCCTTGCAATCGATCAAATAGATCATTGATCATCGGTAGGGGTACTTGTTCTTGATGGTTACTTCATTCAATCCTCGATAATCGACAACCATCCTTAGCGATCCATCCTTCTTTTCTACTATAAGTACTAGTGATCCCCAAGGTGAAGAACTTGGGCGAATATAACCTTTATCCAATAACTCCTTAATTTGCTTCTTAATTTCCACCAAATCCTTTGCAGGCATCCTATATGGTCTCTTTGATATTGGCCCTGTGCCTGGCAAAAGCTCAATCAAAAACTCAATATCTCTATCCGGTGGCATGCGTGGCAACTCTTCTGGAAATACTTCGGGGAAATCCTTCACTACTGGTACTTCCTCCTGCACAACTCCGGTTAAACAATTTACTTGAGTCCTCTTTGGCACATGTCGGGATACATACTTGATCCTTCTCCCTTCTGGGGTGGTAAGCAAAATTGACTTACTGGCACATTCAATATTCCCTTCATACTTTGACAACGAATCCATGCCTAATATCACATCCAATCCTTGGGATTCCAACACTATTAGGTCTGAGGGAAAAACATAGTTACCAATTCTTAATGGTAACCGATCACACCATAGACTAGCCATATATTCTGCTCCAGGCGAGGTTACTAACATGGGTGACCTAAGGGCTTGGGTTGGCAGTTTATACTTATCCACAAATCCCCTTGATATGTATGAATGCGATGCACTAGTATCGAAAAGAACGAGTGCAGTAAATGACTTAACCAAAAACTTACCGATTACTGCATCCAGCTGCTCTTCAACCTCCTCCACCTTAACGTGGTTCACCTGTCCCCTGTTGAAAGGGTTCGGCTTCTTCCCAGAGCTTCCATTGCCATTTCCATTCTGGGATTCAGGACATTCATTGGCATAATGTACGGTCTTCTGGCACTTAAAGCAAGTGACTTGGCTCAGGTCTTTCTTGGTTGGGGTTGATGGGTTGGTACGGTTCTGGCCGTTGCTTCCTCCATTCCCATTACCATTCCTGGGGCCATTGTGATTGTGTGAGCTACCTCCTCCATGGGTATGATGAAAATGTCCTCCCGGCCTAGGGGTAAATCGTGGCTTCTGCTAAGCTCCTGAATTGTACTTTCCTTGTGCATGCTTCCTCTTGCGATTCTCAATTTGCTGCTGCTTCCCTTCAATCATGAGAGCATGATCTACCAACTCCTGGTAGTTGTTGAAGGTTGCTACCATCAACTGCATGCTCAACTCATCATTCAGTCCTTCCAGAAACTTCTCCTGCTTAGCTGCATCCGTAGCAACGTCATCCGGGGCATAACATGCTAATTTACTAAAGTCTTCCACATACTGGCCAACTGTCAGTCCTCCTTGGCACAAGTTGTGAAACTCTCGCTTCTTCATGGCCATAGCTCCTGCTGAAACATGGGCAGTACGAAAAGCCTGCTGAAACTGGTCCCATGTGATAGTATCGACAGGGAAAGTGGCTGTGAAATTCTCCCACCATGATGCCGCGGGTCCTTCAAGCTGATGTGCGGCAAACTTCACCTTTCCACATCCATGCATCCTGCTGTGGTCAACTCTCTAGCTGTCTTGTGGAGCCAATCATCTGCTACTATCGGCTCGGTGCTACTGGAAAACACCGGCGGATTCAGCCTAAGAAAACGGGCTAAGTGATCAACAGGTGGTGGTGGTGGTGGGTTGTTGTTGTTGTTGTTCCCCTGGTTCTGATTCTGGACTAGCAACTGCATCAATGTGTTCTGCTGCTGGATCAACTGAGTGAGCTCCGGTGGAAAGGTAAATCCGAGGTCATGTCTCGGAGGCATCTGAGGGTTTAGAAAAGATGAGATTTAAGAATAGAGAGGGTCTAAAGAGAAAACACTACCCATATGCACATGAGGCAAAAGCAAACAATTCACTTCATTCATTCAATCAAACAAGGGCATACAATCGATCTAACTATCGCGAAAGTGCTCGAACTATAATATTTACATGGTGGACTACTACTACTGATGAGGTGGTCTACTAGAAATATTCTTCGGTTGCAGACTCCATGATATCTGCTCCGGCTTCATCAACATAGTCATCATCGCTATCGTCGGGATCCGAGTCGGTGTCGTCGATGATGATGTAGTCTTCCGGGAGAATCTCCTTGGGTTCTTCGTCTTCTTCTACCGGTGTAGGGCCTCCCATAAATATTCCGATCTT
Organism: Triticum urartu; assembly: GCF_056163025.1. Classification (NCBI taxonomy): domain Eukaryota; kingdom Viridiplantae; phylum Streptophyta; class Magnoliopsida; order Poales; family Poaceae; genus Triticum; species Triticum urartu. The sequence continues at coordinate 129,353,901 of NC_141876.1, forward strand.
CATTGTTAGGTCGGCATTCTTATCCACTAATACTTCAATTTCTTCTTCATAATCTTCACGAGTAGCCTTGAGTTCTTCCTCCAGTTCCTTGATTCTTGTCTTTGCCTTCTTCAGGTCTATCATGTCGGCGCACATCTGATTCTCCTGACGTCTAATGTGCTGGTTTAACTCCTGGATGAAAGCTGCAATTGATCTATCATTTCTGGTGTTGATCATCTCCCAGTGCTCATCTCGGCGCCCACAAATCTGGTAGATAGTATCCTTGAAATCATTGCGGTAGACTTCTCCAATGCATCCCATGGCGATGTGAGCTGCCATGCTCTTTCCTAGATTCCAAGTTGGTGCATCAAAAGAAAACTCTACGGGCTCAGTGACTGGCATGACCATCCTTCCTAGAACTTGAACTTGAATCATCCAGTGCGCTTCTTCAGGTAAAGCCATTTTTTTCCCTACTTCAACGGAATAAATCTATTTAACTATCATGGTGGTTGTTAAACATTGAGAATGGTTGACAGCATTATCAATCCCAATTAAACATCATCATTAAACAAATCCAACAAAATTAATTTTAGAGTAACATGTTGAGATTCACATGATAATCCAGGTACTAGATACTCAAGATGTCCATAGCCGGGGACTCGGCTAACCATGATTAGTTTATACACTCTGCAGAGGTTTGCGCACTTTTCCCCAAAAGACTCGATCACCTCCGTTTGGTTTCTAGCACTACACGGTGTTTGAGAAACGGATGACCGAGACATAGTCTTTCAGAAGCGCTAGCACCTTACGATGGGTAGACCGTACCACCTACATCCCCTACATCTGCTAGTCTACCACTTTAAGAGTTCGCACAACTTAGTCAACTATGCTAGAGCCCATAATAGCTTGTGGCTACACACGGAAGTTTCTGAATAATCTCATGATCCCTTTGAGCCTGAGTGGCGGTCCATAAAAAAACAGGCAATCCTGGAATACCCAGGTACCTCAATCCACCCAGATGTGTGTTTAAGTTGCCACCTTAAATAAACCATTAATTAACAATCTCACATCTGTCATGGATACACTCACCCAATCCACGTCTACTAGCATAGCATGGCATAATAAGCAACGTAGAAGTAACTCCCAAAGGTTGGATAATTAAACAGGTAATAGGTACTACCTCAACTACTTCCCAAACCCACAATTTAATTAGATCCTAATCATGCAATGTGTAAGGATTGATCTAATGCAATAAAACTGGGTAGTAGGAGGTATGATCAAAGTGTTACTTGCCTTGCTCATGATCTGGGAAACCTAGCGATTCAAAGTAACAAGCGGCGCACTCCGAGTACTCTATCGCAAACAAACAAGCATACAATAAGTACTCATCTAATGCACAGGTAAAACTCGAATAAGAGATCTAACCAGAAGGTTCGACTTAAGAACTTCGGTTGGCAAAAAGAATCAAAACAAACGAAGCAACGAAAGACAAACAACAAAAGAAACAGGCTTCGTTTACTATTCTGGATGTAAGGCAATTTTTTTGACAGAAGAAAAAACTTGTTTAACTTGGTTAAACGGAAAGAGGATTTCGAGACGTAACTCCAGGCGCTTGAATCGCCTGATTCCGATAAACGAGCGAAAAGTTATACTAAAACGAAAATCGGATCAGAAATCGCGATCAGAAATAATCACGGAAAATCCGAGAAATAGAAAAACGACGAACAGATTAACGAACAAACGTTCGTTATCTGGATCTAACCGACGAACACTTTCGTTAAAACGAACGAACGAGCGAACGCTTGCTAAATAACTAAACGAAAAAAAACCGTTCTAATAAAAAAACGAATCTAAAAAAACCGGGCGGTTTTTTGAGGAAAACCGCCGGCGACGGCGGTTACCTCAGGCAGCAGGGCAGCGGGGCGGTGGCGAGGCGGCGCGGGCGCTAGGTTTTCGGCGGGCGGGCTGGGTCGTCTTGAAAAGGCCCCCCGGGCGAAGTCCTGCTTGGGTACGGCCCGGAGTCGGTTCGGATTTTTTTAAATAATTCCGCGCAGAAAAACTAACGAAAGAAATACTAAACGGACTCCAAAAATCCCGAAATAAATTTTCCCCGACTTCTAAAATCAAGCCGCATAGGATGAACATTTATTTGGGGCCTAAATGCAATTTTGAAAAATGCACATTTTTCCTAAATTCAAATAAAATAGCAAATAAAACCAAATAAAAATCTTATTTAATTTTATTATTAAATCCTCAATATTTCTTTATTTTGGGAAAGTCATTTTATTCCCTCTCTCATATTTTTTTATATTAGAAATAATTGAAGATAAAATAAATAAAATCAAATGATCCTATTCTCACAATTTGAGACAACTCAAACATGAAAATAATGAAATCCCCAACTCTCCCCGAGGGTCCTTGAGTTGCGAAAATTTCTAGGATCAACCAAAATGCAAAAATTATGATATGCAATGATGATCTAGTGTATAACATTCCAAATTGAAAATTTGGGATGTTACATGGTGCCATGACATGGCACCAACATGCTGTGGTAAATTTCCAGTCCGATTTGCGAAGGCGCACACATTAACAATCAACAAAGTCATCTTGGAAGAAGTGATGTCACATTACAATCAGAAACACAAGTATTATTGAAACCGTGGGCGTTCTACTTACTAGTACCATTTACGTGCCGCCACGCGTCCCCTTTTTTATTAGCTAGGAGGCGACGTGCATGGTAGATATTTGAGTACGAGAGGCGTGCGATCAGACCCCTGCGCGTGCTTATCGGGAGGAGAGCCCTTTGACCTCCATCTGCCGTCCACCTGTCTCCCAAGGTCTCCATTAATGGCGCCCAAGCCTCTATTTAATGGCGTGGCTATGTCTCACTCGACTGAGATTTAAGAGAGAAAAAAGAAAATCTGAAAGCACGGATCTTGATGTAAGATCCGACGGACCTATATAGCATCTATTGCGACTTATAGCAAGACTGATGAATATATAAGGACGATTAAATTTTTTTGATCAAAGAAGCCCCTTCCGATTTTCATTACTGAAAACCACCACAATTCACAAGAAGTTCAGCACAACTCTAGCCTAACACGAAGGACTAAAAGCTACCAGATTGAAATCGCAACATCCCAAGAGGCCAACAAAGGCCAAACATCCGTGCTAGAACCCAACATTTCACAACCGGCGACACAATCCACATCCTAAACCGATTATTACATCAAAAGAAACCAGGAAACTAGTCTCCGCGGCGAGTGGCGATGAGCTCTTTTGTGTCCTCAAGGCGCTGCTTGAGAACATCCATGGATTCCTCCACCATCCTTTGGCGCTCGTTGCGGAGCATGTCATTCTCGTCCATAAGTTTCTTCAACAAGGCACTAGTCTCCTCCTACAGGTCTGCACTTCGGACGATCTTCTCCCTCAGCAGATCGCGCTCGGCCCGGAGCCTCTCATTGCCGTCCCTTAGTTGCCGGATGATGCCGGTAGCCTGTTCAAACGAGGCTATCATGTCGTCCTGCAACCTCGCCGAGCGGGAGATATGATCCGTCTGGCTATGGATGATCGCATGCATCCGCTTGTAACAGTCGTCGCGTGCCCGCGAGAAATTTTCCCAGGCCGCCGCGGCGCGGTGGGACATCTCTACTGCATTCGTGGCGCGGCGGGACATCTCTGCTGCTTCCATGGCATGGCCGGACCAGTCTGCTGCATCGACAGCGCGGCGGGACCTCCGTGCTGCTTCAGCGGCACGGCGGGACCTCTGTGGTTCTACTTCCGCGCGGCGGGACATGTCGGCTGCTCTCGCAGCGAGGCGGGACATCTCTCGTGCTTCTACTTCCATGCTCGCCTCTCCCTGGTGGCAATCTCTCGACCCAGAACTCACGCTGGCCATGGCAGACGCAAGGGAAGGATGCTGAATGACTTGTTTGTTTTTGTGGATGAGGAGTTGATGAGGAATGTGCAGTCATCTTGGCATACTAGTATTTATAACCGAGTACTAATATGCTCCTAAGTGGGAAACCGTTTAGGTTGTGATCGGTGTGAACAGGTTTGCAATTCAATATAGCGTGGAGTAATTTGGAATGTGACAAGACGCAAGCTCAAAATTTATTAACGGTTCTAGTTTCAAAGTGCGGCACTATTCCCGGATGGAGTACTTCTTTTTCTACTCCCTCCTTTCCGGCTTTATAGGGATTGTCTCAAAATTTTAGTTTTTCCATTTTATAAGGCTCAATTTGGTTGTCCCCAACACATTTTCATATTCGAAGGTGCATTAAATCATCGCATGCAAGTATTAAGAGAAAATTGACCAATGCATGTACTTTATGCATGCATGCATTGCAATTAATGCATTAAACCTATCTCTCGGGACTTCTCGCACGCACCATCATGCCACCCACAAAAACTTGTACTCTGAGTTTAGTAGTACGTTATACAGGAAGAGAAGAGGTGCACGCACGCACTCGTCCTCTCACACACGCGTCTATTTTTTCTCGAAAAGGAGGATGATGACCCCCGGCCTCTGCATCTGGGAGTCACACACGCAAATTATTGAAATATATCGAGTGTAGTGCTTTGATGTGTCGCGTCAACTCGTACATCAACGAGAAGTTTGATTATCCTCTCCCTCGCGGACTTAACTGCACATGCCTTTGGCTGTATGACAGGTTGGCCACACACTTGTAGGGCCCACCTGTCATACACGCAAAGGCAGGAGCGTCCCTCCCTCGCCCATGAGCGTGGTGGCTGGCAAGACTAGGAGAAGATTTTGCTACAGGCTCTCCCTCCCGCACGCGGTGGACATGCAGCAGTTCAATCGGTGTCAGATGACCAGAAGCGTACTGTAGTACTCCTCCAGTGCAGTAGTATTCCATCATTGTTCGACTTCCCGAAGAGGCGAAGAGCCAAGCGCAGCCCGGATGCTCGTGTGGCAGTTTCATGTGTATCATAGTCTAGGATAGCATGTACCGTGCCTGTAAGCTTAAAATCGTTGGGATCGGCCCCATGCTATGTGGCCGTCTCGAAGTTTAAAAAAAATTAAAATAGTCTTCTGGCCCTACCTGAAAACTATCACGCGTACTGCCCGGGAAAAGCCCCACCCTCAACTTTTAACTACACGAAAACAGTTTGAGCTTGTTCGTTCTATATAAATACAATACTTACTGTATGTTTATTGACCCGTGGGGTTGTTCAATGAATGGAGGGGCGGGGAGCACAAGTGAACAATACTGTAGTACTACTAGTAGTAAGTAGGAGTCGTACAATAGTCACCTTAAATAGAGAGTTTATTTTCTTTAATGCCACGTACACAAATTGAAACGCTTGTTGTGGAGAGAAAAAAGATAATCACTCCACTATATATGGACGCAGGGGCCTGAGCGCTTGCTTTACTAGGGTTTCTCTCTTCATTCTCTCATCCTCTCCAGATATAAACAAGACAGCGGTAGCGACATTTTCTCTCTGCTCACTGCTGGTCACAGATCCGGTCGGATCCCTTCGGCTGGTGTGTGTAGAGGACTAAAAGGTGCATTGTTCACGCGGTCATCGCCGCCGAGGGAGGAAACCCACAGCTGCCGGAGGGGCCCGATCCTCTGCCAGTGCCGTTCTCTCCGACACATGGCCGGCTCGGGAGGTCCTCCGACCCTTCTTCCTCCCTGCCGTATTGTCCGTAGATCCGACCTGCCGCCGCCAACATCCCGGCGACCCTCAGGTATAAGTTCTTCGAAAGCGGCCTTGCTCTACTGCCCCAGCTCCCCACGTGTCTGCATGTGCATCTTTTTCTACTCCCATCAGCTCTTCCAAAGCCATCGAAATTTTTAGTATTATTAGAGGTAAAGCTACTTCATGCATTCAAATCTAGGGCTTTGTTCAAACAACGAAGAAAGGGGGAAAGTTGTAGCATGAATCTAGGACTTGATTCAAAGAGGAAATAATATGGTGAAAGTAGTAGAGACCGGATACCCAACCGGTCTCTTGGTTGAAAAGGGAAATAATGGGAAAGCGCAGTACAAACTGGATAAGGAACAAATCTATTATTGGTTGAAAAAAGGATAGAAAGTGGCAGCTGGTGGACAAGTCAACAGAGTTTGTCCAGGATTAGATTTGCTGCCATCACATAGTAAAAGGTCTCCATGATTAGATTTGCTGCCCTCACACAGTAAAAGGTCTCAGGATTAGATTTGCTGCCCTCACATAGTAAAAGGTCTCCAGGATTAGATTTGCTGCCCTCACATAGTACAATGGCACTCCTGTTGTTTTCCCTAGTATGATAAGTAAGTTGCTCCTTTACGCTGCTGAGTGTCCTGGTGTCCCCACGGTCCCATGCCCTTAAACCAACTCTTTAGCTGCTATTGATTTATTGTGTCTGGTAAACAAGCAATGCCACTGTCGGTGTCAAAACTGGCGGATCTCGGGTAGGGGGTCCTGAACTGTGAGTCTAAGGTGGATGGTAACAGGAGGCAGGGGACACAATGTTTTACCCAGGTTTGGGCCCTCTTGATGGAGGTAAAACCCTATGTCCTACTTGATTAATATTGATGATATGGGTAGTACAAGAGTAGATCTACCACGAGATCAAAGAGGCTAAACCCTAGAAGCTAGCCTATGGTATGCTTGTATGTTGTCTTACGGACTAAAACCCTCCGGTTTATATAGACACCGAAGGGGGCTAGGGTTACACAAGGTAGGTTACAAAGGAGGAGATATACATATCCGTATTGCCTAGCTTGCCTTTCACGCCAAGTAGAGTCCCATCCGGACACGAGACGAAGTCTTCAATCTTGTATCTTCATAGTCCAACAGTCTGGCCAAAGGATATAATCCGGCTGTCCGGATACCCCCTAATCCAGGACTACCTCAGTAGCCCCCGAACCAGGCTTCAATGACGATGAGTCCGGCGCGCAGTGTTGTCTTCGGCATTGCAAGGCGGGTTCTTCTCCAACTTTCAAGTGTTCGTAAGCAGTGTCCGGCTCCATAAATGTTGAACATCTTGGCTTCTGCGCCCAATAAGGGCTATCTCCCATGTGTCGAATGAATACGAGGCGCCAGGGCATTTTTACATTCGCCCCCCTAGCCAGATAAATAAAGGGATGGGGATTCTTAGATCCGATCCATATCATCCTCCCCCAGCGAGAATTCATTAGAGCATGCTTCGAAAAGATCCATTCCAGCATGGCCGACCTCCGCAGCTCCTCCTCCCGCCCCCGTAGCCCTTAGCCCGGTGATTGGGAGAGGTGTTCAGTCCCGCACAGCCGATTAGTCGAGCTGCAGACTAAGGGATTTCTCCCTCCGGCGTATATGGTGCCCGTTCGAGCATGGCTCGCCACCTACAATGGCGGGGCGCAAGTGGAGATGAATCCAGAGGACTAGCATGTTATGCGACAGCTAGAGGCTAGAAAACGCGTGCTGACTGAGGTTAGGCGGGAGAAAAACAATCTCCAAGACGCCAATATTAAGCTGAGCGTGGAACTAAAAGACATTCGGGGCCAGCTTGCCGACTCCGAGAAGGAGAATAAGCGGCTTCGGCGCGGCATTTTCAGTAAGTGCTTGAACGAATCCTTTTAAAGGAATTCGGCAAAGATGCCGACTAACAGTGTTATGTCTATAGGTATGCTGACGGGTCGTCCCGCGGAGGAAATGCCCGGGTCTGTGGGTGATCTTCTATCCGAGCTGTCACATCTGCATGAACAAGTTCGGCAGGTGATGCAAGGTGTTGCCTAGGCTTTGTGGCCATCTGTCTCCCTGCCAGAGGGCGTTGCAGAGCTTAAGGAGAAGCTCAAGGGAGCACGGCGGCGCCTCCGATTATGGAAGATATCGGCCTGCTGACAGGGTGCCAGAGAGGCCTGGGCCATGGTGAAGACTCGGTATACCAAGGCAGACCCAAATCACATGGCCGAGGTCGGACCTGTGGGGCCCGACGGAAAAGAGATCCCCGTTAGCTTAGTTTATGGGAAAGTAGAATTAGCCGCAAAGTATTCCCAACATGATTGTAAGCTAGACCGCCTGTTGGATGGTATAGAGGAGGAGTTTAGTCAGTCTGCATGACTATGTAATTAAAGTGACATGTATAATGCCTTCTAGCCGGATTGTAGATCATTTGTCGTTGCGGGCCTTTTCGCTTCAACCTCCGGGCCCGATAGTCCGGAGTGAATCCGAATACCTGCTCAGTTATATAAAAACCGGGGTATGCATGGAGACCAGGCGTAGGGGTCATTAGTGCTTTATCAGACAAGTGCCCAACTAGTTATGTTATATTACATGGGTAGTAAGAAACATCTTCCAGGGAGAATAGTTCCGTTAAGGGTTCCTCTCCTTGGGTAAGCATGCCCTAAAGTGCATGTCCGGATTGCAATAAGAAACGCAGAAAAAGCATCTGGGGGCAGATATGGACAATAAATAAAAATCATCTTTTGTTCACCGACCGAATATTCCCTTAAGAACGCTAGCTTCCGGCTTCACCCAGTCTGAGGTACACATCCGGCTGACCGGGCAGTAACAATCGCAGAGGTGCTCCCCTTATGCCCTAGCCGAATTAACGGGAATGGAGGGCATAAATACAAGAGCCAGGCAACCCAGCTTGGCCAAAACTTAAGTCATACCGATGCATATAATGGTGAAAAAAGGTACATGCGGAAGTATAACACATGTGTTGGGCGTTAGGCCCAGGTAAATAATTTAAGCTTCTGTGAAAGAAGCCCCCAGGTATGGAGAGTGCGGCTAGCGCATCTGTAATGTACAAGTGGGGCACAAGGTGACCCTTGAAGGCCTAGAGAAATAATAAGAGAAAGAAATAAAGGGAAACAAGACAGATGATGTATATGCAGAAAATGGACAAAGGGAGGGGACTAACATAGAGTCCGGTGCTAGGCGTAGATTCTTCGGAGCCTGGCGGCGTTCCATGGGTTCTGCTCGAGTTGACTAGTCGATGCATCCCGCAGTCAGTACGCTCCACCGGTCAGAACTTGGTTAATGATGAAGGGACCTTCCCATTTGGGCTCTAGCTTGTTCTTTTTCTGATCCGCCAGGCGTAGAACTAGTTCGCCAACGTTATAAGTTTTGGCCCGTACTTCTCTGCTTTGGTATATGCGAGCCTATTGCTGATAAAATGCGGAACGGGCTTTGGCTACGTCGCGCTCCTCCTCCAAGGTGTCCAGACTGTCCTGCCGATCGAGCTCGGCTTCTCTTTCTTCGTACATGCGCACTCAAGGTGAGTCATGAATTATGTCACAGGGCAAGACTGCCTCTGCGCCGTACACCATAAAAAATGGTGTATATCTGGTACTACGATTCGGCGTGGTCCGCATCCCCCAGAGTACGAAGTCGAGCTCCTCTACCCAGTGTGTGTCAGACTCCGTTAAGGAACGCACTAATCTGGGTTTAATGCTGCTCATTATAAGACCGTTTGCTCGTTTGACTTGACCGTTGGTTTGTGGGTGATAGACTGAAGCATAATCGAGCTTGATGCCCATTTTGCTGCACCAGAGTTTTACCTCGTCGGCCATGAAGTTCATGCCGTTATCAGTGATGATGCTGTGGGGGACGCTGTAATGGTGTACAACCCCGGATATGAAATCTATCACCGGTCCGGATTCGGGTGTTTTAACCGGTTTGGCCTCTATCCATTTGGTGAATTTATCCACCATGACCAATAGGTATTTTTTTCTTGTGGGTTCCCCCTTTAAGGGGTCCAACCATGTCAAGCCCCCAGACCGCAAAGGGCCATGTAATGGGGATTGTTTGGAGGGTGGTGGGTGGCATGTGGCTTTGATTTGCAAAGAGCTGGCAACCGGCGCAACGTTGGACCAAGTCCTGTGCATCTGCCCGGGCCGTTGGCCAATAGAATCCTGTACGAAAGGCCTTGCTTACAAGAGCCCGGGCTGCGGCGTGATGACCACCGAGTCCGGCGTGAATTTCTGCCAAAAGATTCCGGCCTTCCTCTTCGGAGATGCACCTTTGAAGGACTCCGATAGTGCTTTTCTTGTACAATTCTCCCTCATGGACCCTGTAGGCCTTGGATCGTCGCACTATGCAGCGTGCCTCATTTTGGTCCTCCGGAAGTTCCTGTCTAGTTAGGTAGGCCAGGAATGGTTCTATCCACGGGGCAATAATGGCCATTATTTCGTGGGCTGAAGGTGTTATTTCGGTGGCGGAGCCTCCGATTATGCCAGAGAGTTCGGTATCAGGTATTTTGGCCGGGTCCGGACTGTTGTTACCGGTGTCCGCTTCCCATGCTACGGATGGCTTGAAGAGCCTTTCCAGAAATATGTTGGGGGGGGACCGCGTCACGTTTTGCACCGATGCGGGCGAGGATATCCGCCGCCTGATTGTTTTCCCGAGCCACATGGTGAAATTCGAGTCCCTCGAACCGAGCTGACATTTTTTGGACGACATTTCGATAGGCTGCCATTTTCGGATCCTTGGCGTCGAAATCTCCGTTTATTTGGGATATTGCGAGGTTTGAATCCCCACGCACGTCCAGGCGTTGAATACCCATGGAGACTGCCATCCGAAGACCATGCAACAGAGCTTCGTATTCGGCTGCATTGTTGGAAGCTGTATACAATATTTGCAGTATGTACCAAATGGTATCTCCGGTTGGGGACGTCTGGACAACGCCAGCCCCTAGACCGGCCAGAATTTTAGAACCGTCGAAGTGCATGATCCAATTGGAGTATGCGCCGTACTCTTTAGGGAGTTCGGCCTCCGTCCATTCGGCGACGAAGTCGGCCAGTACTTGCGATTTAATGGATCAGCGAGGTTTGTATGTTATGTCGAATGGGAGGAGCTCAATGGCCCATTTGGCAATCTGGCCCGTAGCGTCGCGGTTGTTGATAATATCATTAAGTGGCACTTCTGAGGCTACTGTAATCGAAAACTCTTGAAAGTAGTGTCGCAGTTTCCGCGATGCCATGAATACCGCATATGCTATTTTTTGGTAATGCGGGTACCGTGATTTGCATGGAGTGAGGACAGTGGATACATAGTATACCGGCTTTTGAAGAGGGAATTTGTGTCCGTCCGCTTCCCGTTCGACAACGAGCACCGCGCTTACAACTTGATGAGTTGCCGCAATGTACAACATCATCGGTTCGCCGATGTTTGGTGCGGCCAGGATCGGGTTGGTTGCCAGAATGGCCTTTATTTCTTCCAATCCGGCTGTGGCCGCGTCCGTCCACTCGATGTGTTCGGTGTGCCGAAGGAGGCGATAAAGGGGTAAAGCCTTTTCTCCCAAGCAGGAGATAAAGCGGCTTAGAGCCGCCACGCATCCAGTTAGCTTTTGGATTTGTTTGAGGTCTGTTGGGGTAGCCAACTGTGACAACGCTCGGATTTTGGCCGGATTAGCTTCGATACCTCTACTGGAGACAATAAATCCCAGGAGCTTTCCGGCTAGTACGCTGAAAACGCATTTTTCCGGATTGAGCTTGATGTCATATGTTCGGAGGTTGTCGAATGTGAGCCTCAAGTCGTCTATCAAAGAGTCGACGTGTTTGGTTTTGACGACCACATCGTCTATGTATGCCTCTACTGTTTTGCCAATTTGTTTCTCCAGCCATGTCTGTATCATGCGCTGATATGTTGCGCCGGCATTTTTTAGCCCAAAAGGCATTGTGTTGAAACAGAAGGGACCGTATGGTGTGATGAATGCCGTTGCGGCTTGGTCGGACTCCGCCATCTTGATTTGGTGGTAACCGGAGTATGCGTCGAGGAAACACAATGATTCGTGTCCTGCGGCAGCGTCAATGATTTGATCGATGCGTGGGAGGGTGAAAGGATCCTTTGGGCAAGCTTTATTGTGGTCTTTGAAATCGATGCAAAGGTGCCAGGATTTGTCCTTCTTTGGTACCATTACCAGGTTTGCTAGCCAGTCCGGATGTTTTATTTCTCTGATGAATCCGGCCTCCAATAACTTGGCTAGTTCTTCTCCCATGGCCTGTCTCTTAGGTTCGGAGAAACGCTGAAGAGCTTGCTTGACCGGATTGAATCCCTTTAGGATATTGAGGCTATGCGCGGCCAGCCTGCGTGGTATTCCTGGCATGTCTGGAGGATGCCAGGTGAATATGTCCCAATTCTCGCGAGGAACTCTCATAGTGCGGCGTCCACAGCGGGGTTTAACTGTGCCCCAATGGAGGCTGTTTTGGTAGGGTCCATTGGGTGGACTTGGAATTTGACTATCTCTTCCGCTGGTTTAAAAGAGGTGGACTTGGATCTCTTGTCGAGTATCACATCATCCCTGTCCACTATGGAGCGTAGCGTGGTTAACTCCTCAGCCGAGAGGGCCTCGGATAATGCCTCGAGGGCCAATGCCGCTGTCTTGTTTTCGGCGCGGAGTGCTGTGTCCGGGTCACTGGCGAGAGTGATGATTCCGTTGGGTCCGGGAATTTTAAGCTTCATGTACCCATAATGGGGTATGGCTTGGAAGATTGTGAATGCCTCCCGTCCTAAAAGAGCGTGATAGCCACTTCTGAACGGGGCCACTTGGAATGTAATTTCTTCGGACCTGTAATTGTCTGACGTGCCGAATACCACATCTAGTGTGATTTTCCCAGCATAGCATGCTTCTCGACTGGGGATAATTCCTCTAAAGGTTGTGCTACTTTGCTCGATGCGGTTCCAGTCTATTTCCATCTTTTGAAGGGTTTCCTCATAAATGAGGTTTAGTCCGCTGCCGCCGTCCACGAGTACTTTGGTGAGTCGAAAGCCATCCACGATTGGACTGAGGACCAGTGTGGCTGGTGCTTTGGCTGTTTGGAATTTGGGTTCATCACTGGAATTGAAGGTAATAGTCGTGTCAGTCCATGGATTTGTTGCTGCTACGTGGCAGATTTCGGCCATGCTGCGGAGTGTTCCCTTGCTCCTGTTATTTGACGCAAAGGTCTCGAACACTATTAACACCGTATTTTTATCCACTGGATGGTGCTCCGTGGTATGTGGGATAAGAAGATCCTCACCACTTTTGGCCACCTGCCGGAGTATCCAACATGCTCTAAGGCTGTGCGTTGGTATTGTATCCACTGTACTATGAATTTTGCAGGGACCGTTGAGCCATCCTTCCAGTATGGTTCCATACCCTATAGAGGGTTTTTGCTTTTTGGTAGTTGACCTGGGTGTATTGTGATAATGCACCCTTTTGTTTCGGACTGGGTTTGTATTCAGGGCCGGATTATCCCAAAAGTTTACTTCGGTTTTCCAGGCACTTTCCATCGCACAGTACTTTCGTACTATGGACGCCAAGTCAGCGAAGCATGTTATCTCACGGTGATTTATGGCGTTAAGGATTCCCTTGTCCGTGCAATTATTGCAGAAAAACAGGATTGTGTCTTCCTTGCGACAATCCTTAACCTTGTTCATCGTAAGGAGGAATCTGGCCCAATAGTGATGTACTGTTTCCTGGGGCTCTTGCCTGATGTGGGAAAGATCGCTTATGTTTGGGTGGGTGGGTGGAATTGAATCCAAACCATCACCTGATCTGGGATCCAGGGGCCGAGGAATTTCTAATTTTGAAAGTTCCGGTTCCGGGGTGTGACCCGATAATCCTGGCCCGCTGCCTGACTCTAAGTTCAGGGATTGGGTGTTGTCCTCCCGTGAAGGGACGTCCGGCTTAGAGAGGTCGGGAATCTGGACATAGTTGGTCCTCAAGATGGAGGAAAGGTCGCCGCATTGTTCCTCCACCACTGCAATATGATGGGTGACCGGCGGAGAGTTAATCTCCCTTTGATCGGGTTTAAGCCCAATCCGATCATAGTCCGTAGCGACTCCCAGGGCGGCGATGCGATCTAAGAGCTCGTTTAAGGAGGCGAGCTCCATTGGATCCATCTGTTCGGCGAGTGCCGATTTGACGTGGAGGCTGTTTTTGATGACCCGAGAAGTCATCGTCGGTGCGGCGGCCGAACAGGCGGTCATGATGAAACCGCCTAGCCGGAGAATTTGGCCGACAGCCAAAGCTCCCTCGATAGTAGTACCGTCTTTAAAGACGAGACGAGACATCCTTCCTTCTGGCGACGGCACAGAGGAACGCTCAATGAAAGCACCAATGTCGGTGTCAAAACCGGCGGATCTCGGGTAGGGGGGTCCCGAACTGTGCGTCTAAGGAGGATGGTAACAGGAGGCAAGGGACACAATGTTTTACCCAGGTTCGGGCCCTCTTGATGGAGGTAAAACCCTACGTCCTGCTTGATTAATATTGATGATATGGGTAGTACAAGAGTAGATCTACCACGAGATCAGAGAGGCTAAACCCTAGAAGCTAGCCTATGGTGTGATTGTATGTTGTCCTATGGACTAAAACCCTCCGGTTTATATAGACACCGAAGGGGACTAGGGTTACACAAGGTCGGTTACAAAGGAGGAGATATACATATCCGTATTGCCTAGCTTGCCTTTCACGCCAAGTAGAGTCCCATCCGGACACGAGACGAAGTGTTCAATCTTGTATCTTCATATTCCAACAGTCGGCCAAAGGATATAATCCGGCTGTCCGGATACCCCCTAATCCAGGACTCCCTCAGCCGCCATTAAAGTAATCCCATATTTGAGGAATCTCATTGTTGATCGTAATGCTTCTGGTAACATGAAGCATCGCTGACGTTTTAAAATTTCTATTGTCCTTGCGTGATTGCCATGAACATAATTAAGATGCTTCTTTTCATTTTGTATATGTTTCGTATATTCTTATTGACCAGCAATTGTTTACTTTCTATCTTTTTGTGCAGATAGGGATATCCATTTCACCTTGTTGCTATTGTGACCTTTTGGTGAACTGCAGAAAACACTTTTTTTTGGAATGAGTGTCTTGTGCAGTTCAACTAAAATGTCACATGGGCAATATCTCTCAATTTTGGTGGAACTGCACAAAATGGTGATTGGAGTTTCCAAAATCTCCGTCAAGTTCTGCTGGTAATCTCGTGCAACATTTTATTAGCCTTTGCAAGATGGAGCCATCACTGTCACCACAATGGCACTTTATTTTAGTGGAATTGCACAAAATGATAAGAAAATTATAGTTGCACCTTACATGAGGCGGACAGCCAACCTTCATGTTCCTCAATTTTAGTGCAACTACTAAAGAAGAACCTGCCAGCTCACAAGAGCAAGTACTTCTTGCTAGCTGAATGATGCAATCTTTGCTTCATTTCAGGTGAACTGCAGAAAAAGGTGCATGAATTGAATCATGGAACTCCAGGCAGACCTCATCCAAGTAGAGTTGGAGGTTGAGTTCAAGGAGGCCGCTATTAAAGCGAAATCATGCTCTCCTGTCTCCTTGTTTGTGCTGTGCAAACATGCTGTGCAAATAGGAATACTCAACTACAGATGTTGTGACGGTCAAGAGCATTCGCCAAGTTCTTCGATTGTATGACATGGCTAGCCAAGATGGATTTAATCCCGATATTCACTTTATCAAAAGGCTCTAATGGGTTGGTTCTGAATCTTGCAAGCTAGGAATCAGTGAGATGTGTAGGCATCTTTGTTGTACTTATTATTTGGATCTTATTTGTTGGTTCTAAATCTTGCAAGCTAGGAATCAATGAGATGTGTAGGCATCTTTGTTGTACTTATTATTTGGATCTTATTTGTTGGTTCTGAATCTTGCAAGCTGGGAAACACGACATGATGATGCAGAGGACAACAACCATAACAAACAGTTCAAACTCGATAGTATTATCTTTTGTGAAAGTGCGACAAATGTGATGATCGTGTGCGTCCTGAGAATAATAATTCTAATTGTTGTGCATGTTGATCCTGTGGCACTGATAGAACGAGTGATTGCATTGCTTGTTTTAAGTACAAATTTCTATTAAAGCTAATTAAATTTAAGTAAAGTGACCACTAACTCCTGTTATTACAGTACCAATACAGACCTGCTCGCGAACCGACGTGTGGCCGAGGGTGCATCTTCTGCCGGGCGTGCAGCGGATGAGGGAGGGGTAGTAACTGTTGTCGCCTGTACACACTCAGCTTACTGTTGAATCCAGTTCCCCAAGAGCTGAAAAACAAACTGCTGCCGCCTACACACTCGTTCACTCGAAGAGACTCCAATGGCGATCCGAGGGCTGAGCCTGCTGGATATGGACTTCAGCAAGGAATTCCCCTTTGAGTTCGCCGTTCAGTCCTATGGCTGCACCAAGTTGAATGTGATGTACACCAATGACACAGACTCGGTGAAGCTCTGCCTCGCCTCGGTCCTATGGCTGCACCAGGTTCTGGAGCATTCGCCCATTTCATCGGCAGTGCCGACTGCACCTTCGCTACGGTGGAGAGAAGGAAGAACGCGATGATTCGGCCATCTGGTGCAACAAGCTTGTCGACATCCAGAAGCAATACAAGATCATCAACAACGGGCAGGAGAAGGACTCCGTGGTTGACCTCGCTGAGACCATCATCGACCCATGATACGCCAACATGAAAGAAGACGACCTGAACACGCGGGAGGTACCTCTGAATCTAGCCTACATAACCTACGCGGCCAAGGGCACATACGCATGCTACGACATGTACATGCAGATCTTGGACATGAGGGCGTGTCTGCTTCCCGTAACCGACGAGTACACAGACAGCCGCAGCGTCATGATCAAGCATGCCAGGAAGGTCTAGATGTTGTACTTTATCTATTTATAAGCACCTTGATCATGTGAGTGTTTCATGCATTAGCCTATGTGTCGTAATTATCTGTTTTGTCCGAAATATTTCTTTTAAGAACCCATTAACCTGATTGCTTTTTTTAGTGGCAATTTTCTTATGTATGTAAACTAGTTCACTTGTCCGTAAAAAAAAACTAGTTCACTCGGCTGCCGTGCTTTGAATCTCCTTCCTCCCAACATATTCCCCTCCTCAGGTGGACCCAGCAGGTCTCTGAATTTTCTCCCACTTTCTTTTTCGATGTAAACTGAGTTTTCCCCCAGTACGTTCCCCTAGAACCAACTCAACTGTCCCATGTCTAGCCTAAAAAATAATAATACCCCACGTACTATTAACTCATCAAATTAAAATGATACTTTATTTCGTAAGTTGAAAGTTCTTACAGAATAAAAATAATAATTGTTTATATATAACTTGGCAAGTTAACTCCTAGTGATTGCGTACATAAGCTTGCAAATATTTTACTGACGTGCAATCATGTGTTTATGTTTTTATAACATTTCTCCGTCTAGCCCAACATGATATTTTCACCCAGCCCAGCAAGTCCGCGGCTTTCGAGAAAAATGCAAATGGGATTTAAATGGGCTGCATAGATGCTACATCATTGTTTCACCGAGCCCACCAAATGGACTAAAAAACAAATGGACTGACATCTGGGTCCACGGCCACAGCCCAGGTTTTTTGTGATTTGCCAAGTAAGTCGCTTTGTCAGGCCTGTTGGGCTGCAAATCTTTCAAGACGAGGAGAGCTTTCATTCGGCTGGCCGAGAAAATGGCCCATCAGTAAGGAGAAATGGGTTGTACATTTTTAAAACACATCAAACTGGCAATTAGTTTCAAATATCTTTTTTTTATTTTGAGATTTTAAATTACATTAATTTTTATGCATGGAGAATTTGTTGGATTTTATATTGATATACATTTATTTTTAAAATCAGTTTGAATGTGAGTCGAAATTTCGGGATTAAAAACAGTTCGGACCGCACCGAAATATGCAAAATTTCGTATAATTTTTTAACCGTGGACACACTATGGGCTGTAATGCTAACAAAAAGAATATGGGCTCCAAAAAAACCTTAAGAATTAGCAAATGGGTTGTATGCTGTTTTCCACAGATTTGAGGCTTTCCTAAAAAAAGGTTGACGCACAAGCAGTGACTGTTGGATGGCCATCCAACGGTCGTCGTGCTTCTTCAATCTCTGCTCTTCCTGCTCCAGTCGCTCAAACAGGTGCCGGCGGGACTGCCTGCTCCCTCCTCCCCGCGGCCGGCTATGCTGCCGCGCAGGCCTCACCGCTCCACCATACTCCCATCGCTGGCCTAGCCATCCCTCTACTCACCCACACCTGTTGTTATTCTCCGACGACGGCAGACGAACCAGTAAACCCTCGTACAGTCGAACTCCCCTCCGCGTGGGAAACAACTGCCGAGTCTTCCCTGCCTCCGTGTCGTTCCCTTCCTAGGCCTCGCCGTCGTCTACTGCCCTGGTGCTCTCGGCGCGGCCTGGTCAACATGGTCAACGACCGACATGCATCTGAAGTGGACTTTACGTGGAGAGGCCAACAGCTGGGTCCATGGCCGCACGCAAGGAAATGCCTCCTTATTACGCGCAAAATAATGATTCCTCCACCTGACATCAGGGACCCACCAAAAGGGCCTCTGTATTTCGTGAAAAAAACATTACCGCCGCTGACAGCTCAGACCCACCAGCTATATCTTCGCACGCAAGGAAGTGCCTCCTTATTACGCAGAAAAAAAAAAGAATACTCCCCCTATTAGCTGGGACCCAGTATAGTGGCAGGCGGAATTCTGGGCCTACTAAGTTGACGGGGACGGAGGGCTTTGTCAACTTAGTCAATATGCACGATTCTAGCTCCAGTGACCATACAATGTCCATCCAACGACCGTAGTGCTTCTTCAACCTCTGGTCTTCTTGCTCCAGCCGCCCAAACCAGCGCCGGTCGTGCCTCATGCTCCTACATCCCGTGGCCGGCTGCGATGCGGCGGAGGCCTCACCGCCCCCTACTACTCCCACCGCTGGCCAGGCCATCCCTCTACTCACCCACACCCCCTGTTATTCTGCGGTGACGGCAGCCTCACACCGCAACGAACCAGTGAACCCTCGTACTCCTCTTCGCGTGGGAATCCACTGCCGTGTCTTCCCTGGCTCCGCGTCGTCCCCTTCCTAGGCCTCGCCGTTGTCCATCGCCCTGGTGCTCTCGGCACGGCGTGGTCAACGTGGTCAAGGAACGGCTTCCATCGTACGTGGACTATACGTGGAGAGGAAGTGCAGTCACTGGAGTGCCTCCTTATTACGTGCAAAATAATTATTCCTCCACCTGACAGCGGGACCCACCGGACGGGCCACCGTATTTCGCGAAAAAACGATTCCCCCTGACTGCTGGGACCCACCAGCTACATCTTCGCACGCAAGGAAGTGCGTCCCGGCAAAAAAAATGATTCGCCCCCTGACTGCTGGGACCGACCAGCTACATCTTCGCAGGCAAGGAAGTGCCTGACAGTCGGGACCCACCTGGTCGAAGCATACGTAGCGTTGTCATTCTGGTCGCGAACATGTACGTACATACTGGTCGATGTAGAGGCGCGCACGTGTCGTAGTAGAGGCGCGCACGTGTCGTAGTAGAGGTGTGCACGTAGCATTTACACGTACGTACAGCGGCCAGGGTGCAAGAAAGAAAATACGGCCACGTATGTGTACATACGGGCGGGTCTCGAACGCCTACTCGCGCATACGTACGGCGACGGCTCGTGTACATGGCTGGGTCGGAACGGAGAAACAACGTCGTCGCCATGTTCATGGGGAGGCAACGGAGTGCGTCGTGTTCATGGGGAGGCAATGGAATGCGTCGTGTTCATCGGGAGGGCTTGGACGGAACAGGCGATGGAAACGAGGCCTGGCGTACCGCAGAACGGAGGAAACGGCCTTGTGTTCGACCAACCACGTTCGAAACGGGATCCTGTTCATCGGGAGGGGTCTGGCGTACCGCAAAACGGAGCAAATAGACCTCCTACAGTCGAAACGGGGGTCCTGTTGATCGGGAGGGGTGTGGCGTACCGCAAAACGGAGGAAACGGACTTGTGTTGGAGCGCTACGGTCGAAACGGGGGTCCTGTTCATCGGGAGGGGTGTGGCGTACCGCAAAACGGGACTCCACTGGATACTGTTCATCTCCACCGTCGACCTCCTCCAGTCTCCACGGGCTCCTGTTCATCCAGCCTCCACCGCGCGCTACTCCACCGGCTACTGTTCAACCACCCCTCCATCGTCTACTGTTCATCCAGCCCTCCACACCACGGGGTCCTGTTCAACCACCCCTCCACGGGCACCCCTCCACCGTCTACTGTTCATCCAGCCCTCCACACCACGGGGTCCTGTTTAACCACCCCTCCACCGTCAACTGTTCATCCAGCCCTCCACACCACGGGGTCCTGTTCATCCACCCCTCCACGGGCACCCCTCCACCGTCTACTGTTCATCCAGCCCTCCACCACACCACGGGGTCCTGTTCATCCCGAGGCAACGCCACCGCTCACTATTCATCCAAACCCCCCCACAACGCTCACTGTTCATCCCATCGATCAGCTTCAGTTAGCAGTAGTAGCGAAGGAATCGCTTGATCGGGTTCAGTTAACAGCCATCGATTGATCGCTCGGGTTCAGTAACATGTAGCCTGCAGTGCAATCGCTCGGGTTCAGTTAGAGCCCAACGCCTCGCTCGGGTTCAGTTAGAGCCAATGCCTCGCACACACGCGCGTACGTGTACGAGAGAAACGCGCATCGCTCGGCCCCCGACCTCCCACCGTAATCGGGGACTCCCTAAAATTTTCCTCCGCCTTGCTTCTACCACAGCTTTTTCCGTCATGGACGGCCCAAAGAATGTCATGCAGCTGCGTCTCCAGCCCGCCCAGGACAAAAAGCCCATTTTCTATCATGATTTTTTGTCATAGAAGTAGGAGCCCACCACATCTATGATGATACCTGGTTTTGTCACAATTATCATCGTAGAAGTGCCATATGTATGACAGAAAAAAAATTCGTTCGGCCCAAAATGTCACGGATGTGTCTTTTTTTGTAGTGGAGGTGCCAGAGCTCAGAGCTTAAATTGAGAGATAAAAATATTTTGAGAGGCATGCTTTTCTGGTCAATGAAAACGACTGAGTAATTCCCAATACTTTCCATGCTAGATACATCATCCTCGAGTAGGTAAATGATAAAAGAAATAATTTATGAAGTCTGAATGCTAGCAAAGTGCACAAGTTTGATCAATGACAATTTCAATCACTTTTCCTAGCATCATGACAGCAATTGTTTTCTCATAAAATTTCTAATGTTTAAAGTAGCAACTAATTCACATGTTAAGGTTCAAACAATGAATTCTCTTGAAACACAACAACCTATGTTCTCAGTCCCCAAGCAATTGCAATTCAACTTATTCAACAGAGCTTAAGTAAGAGCTCCACTTTAACACCCCTAGTGTCATGCTACAGTAATCCCCTGTTAATGGTGCCATGTCATCATGTTACTTTTGCTAATCTCCAATTGATCCAAATCAAAATTCAAATTCAAATCCAATCTAAAGTCAAAAATTCATATTTGTCAGACATGAAATCTAAAATTTCCATCTTGTGCCAAATAATTCATAACAAATATTGGTGGTGAACCAACATTTTGCAAAATGTCTAAGTGCCCTAAACTGGATAAACAGTGGCTAAACCAAATAGATTAAATTCCTTTTCAAAATTATAAAAGTGGCAAACTATTTCAAAAGCCACACGATCCTTTTTGGCAGTGCCAACTATTGCAATGTAATTATGTGGCCAAGTCCCACATTTTTAGAATCCTTTTTGGCAGCTCAAATATTGCAAAGCTTTTTTTTGTAAAAAGAAAAGAAGCAAAAGAAAAGGAAAGAAAAAGGGGTGGGAGAGCCCTGGCCTCCCCTTGGGCCTCGGCCCACCTCGTCCTGCCGGCCCAACTAGCCTCCTTCCCCCGGGTCACCTTCCCTATTTGACCGACCCGTCGCTACAGGGGCCCGGTCGTCCCGGACCACCTCGCCATCGACGACGAGGGAGGGGATAAGAGCGCCCCTCCGGCTCCTTGAGTCCTCCCCCACCTACCTCCACCCACCCCCAGACCCACCTTCTCTCTCCCCTTGTCCTCCCCGCACGGCCGCGCTCCGCCATCGCCGGCCACCTCGCCCCGCTGTGATCACCGGCCTCCCCGCGCACTTCCTCCGTGCCCAGGAGGACCGCCGTCGTCCCCTGCTTCATCTTCGCCGACAAGACCGAGTCGAGGGCCTCGGCATTGACCCCTACCCGTCGTCTTCGACATTGGCCCTGATGAGCCCCACCGTCTCTTCTGACCCTGGTGCCGCCTGCTGCTCCTAATCTTTCAATGGGCCCCCGTGTGCCCCCGAGGTGAGCTCCGCCTCCCCCTTCCTTTGCTTCTCCTAGCGCATCTCGGCCCCCTATCGCTAGCACGCAACATCACCGTAGCTCGTCGCTGCCCTGCTTCATAGTCGTCGTGGTCACACCCGCCGGCGAGCTCAGCCGAACACGGCCTCGTGCTCCGCTCCCTCCCCGCAGCCCTCGCCGCTCGTCGGCACCGCTCCGGCCAACTCCGGCGATGCCACCGCCCCCAGTCGATGTGCCTTCGTGCGCTCGGTTGAATGCGCCAAGTCCAGCACCAAAAGGCCCACTGTGCATGATTTCCTACGAATTCCGGCGAGCCCCGCCGCTGTTTTGGTCGCCGTCGTCGCATCGATCGTCGCCGACCTGGCCTCGCAAGTGGGCCTGAGGGAGTCCTGGATTAGGGGGTGTCTGGATGGCCGGACTATACCTTCAGCCAGACTCCTGTACTATGAAGATACAAGATTGAAGACTTCGTCCCGTGTCCGGAAGGGACTTTCCTTGGCGTGCAAGGCAAGCTTGGCGATACGGATATGCAGATCTCCTACCATTGTAACCGACTTTGTGTAACCCTAACCCTCTCCGGTGTCTATATAAACCGGAGGGTTTTAGTCCGTAGGACAACATACACGACAACAATCATACCATAGGCTAGCTTCTAGGGTTTAGCCTCTCCGATCTCGTGGTAGATCTACTCTTGTACTACCCATATCATCAATATTAATCAAGTAGGACGTAGGGTTTTACCTCCGTTGAGAGGGCCCGAATCTGGGTAAAACTTCGTGTCCCTTGCCTCCTGTTACCATCCGGCCTAGACGCACAGTTCGGGACCCCCTACCCGAGATCCGCCGGTTTTGACACCGACATTGGTGCTTTCATTGAGAGTTCCTCTGTGTCATCGCCGTCAGGCTTGATGGCTCCTACGATCATCGATAGTGATGCGGTCCAGGGTGAAACTTGTCTCCCCGGATAGATCTCTGTCTTCGGCAGCTTTGCACTGCGGGCCAACTCACTTGGCCATCTGGAGCAGATCGAAAGCTATGCCCCTGGCCGTCAGGTCAGATTTGGAAGTTTAAACTACACGGCTGACATCCGTGGGGACTTGATCTTCGACGGATTCGAGCCACTGTCGAGCGCGCCGCACTGCCACGACGAGCATGATCTAGCTCTGCCGCCTAACAGTGCCCTGAAGGCCGCACCCGCATCGGCTTCGACCCTTAATTCGGAGCCAACCGCGCCGATCAAGGATGGGTGGTTGGACGCCGCCTCGGGGGCTGCGATCCTAACGGCGATCGAGCCGAACACCAGCCCCGCACTCCGCGAGACTCATGATTCCAAGGAGCCGGACTCCTCTCCGGACTCCGAACCATTCGCGCCTCTGCCGGTCGAATCCGATTGGGCGCCGATCATGGAGTTTACTGCCGCGGACATCTTTCAGCACTCGTCCTTTGGCGATATTATAAAATCACTAAAGTCTCTCTCTTTATCAGGAGAGCCCTGGCCGGACTACGGTCAGCGAGATTGGGATGCGGACAATGAAGAAATTCAAAGCCCACCCACCACCCACTTTGTAGCCACTGTCGACGATTTAACCAACATGCTCGACTTCGACTCCGAAGACATCGACGATATGGACGCCGATGAAGGAGACGATGAAGAACCAGCGCCTATTGGGCCCTGGAACGCCACCTCGTCATATGACGTATACATGGTGGACGCACAAAAAGATGACGACGAGGAGCGGAAGGACGCACCGAAGGCTTGTTCCCTCAAAAAGCAGTCAAAGCGGCGACGCAAGCGCTGCCCCAAATCCCGCCTCGACAGAAATAGCTTTCACACAGACCCAACGCTGGAGGAGGGCGAACCGCTGCCGGACAATGGCAATCTGGATAATCAAACCGAACAAACAAATCCTATCAAGGATAATGGTCCGGACGACATAACGCTGGACAGACACCCGAAGCAGCAGACTGCCCGTAAAAGGCTTGTTGCCACTGCGACGAGTCTGAAAAAGCAGAAGCAAAGGCTCAAGGCCGCGCAAGACACACTCCAAATCAGATGGAGTAAAATACTCAACACTGTAGCAAGGTACGGCGACAATCGCCCCTCCAAAAGCTACCCAAAGAGGAAGCTGCTACCCGAATTCGATGAGGAGACCTCAGAACCCCCACAACCAAATATCAAAGCAGCCACCTGGTCAGATAAACGACCCCTCTACCAACACAGAGCGGCATACAACGACGCTCACAATACAATACGCAACCCATGCAAGGTTTTGCACCCAAAGGATGGCGCAACAAGATCCATCTATGGACCACGGAAGCGCGCCCCAGCATACAATGCAACACAACAAACATCCGAACAACGCGGTACACCCAGCTACAGGGGTGCCGCACACCCCCTATGTTTCACCGATGAGGTGCTGGACCACGAATTTCCAGAGGGATTCAAGCCTGTAAACATAGAGGCATACGACGGGACAACAGACCCTGGGGTCTGGATTGAGGACTACATCCTTCATATCCATATGGCTCGAGGAGATGATCTCCATGCCATCAAGTACCTACCCCTCATGCTCAAAGGGCCAGCTCGTCACTGGCTCAAAGACCTCCCCGAAAGCTCCATTGGAAGTTGGGAAGAGCTCGAAGACGCCTTTCGGGCAAATTTTCAAGGGACTTATGTCCGACCTCCGGATGCGGACGATTTGAGTCATATAACTCAACAGCCCGGAGAGTCAGCCCGAAAGCTTTGGAATAGGTTGCTTACTAAAAAGAACCAGATTGTAGACTGTCCTGACACCGAAGCCTTGGCAGCTTTCAAGCATAGCGTCCGTGACGAATGGCTCGCCAGACACCTCGGCCAAAATAAGCCGCGAACGATGGCCGCATTAACAAACCTCATGACCCGCTTTTGCGCGGGTGAGGACAGTTGGCTAGCCAGATGCAGCACCAGCGACCCCGGTACATCTGAAGTTAGAGATGGAAACAGGAAATCACGGCGCAACAGCAATAACAAATGCCGGAATAAAGAAGATAGCACGAAGGGCACGGCAGTAAATGCCGGATTCAAAAAGCTCTCGGCCAGGTCAAAAGCAGACCCCTCAAGGCACCAGGGATGAACTCTCCAGCCTCAACAAAATTCTGGACCAAGTATGTCAGATTCATAGTACCCCTGGTAAACCTGCTAATCATACCCACAAAGAATGTTGGGTCTTCAAGTAGTCCGGCAAGCTCAACGACGTACACAAGGGGGAGGATACACCAAGTGAAGACGAGGACGAGCCCCCCAAGCAAGACACGGGGGAACAAAAGAAATTTGCACCAGAAGTCAAAACAGTAAACGTGTTACACGTAATCAAGGGAAAAAACAACGCGGCACTCCCAGGAAAATATACCCAAGTGCCTGTCACCATGAAGTCCTGCCACTGGTCATCTCAACCGATCACTTTCGACCATCGTGATTACTCAGCAAGTATCTGACATGCAGGCTGGGCTGCCCTGGTATTAGACCCAGTAATTGGCGGATATCACTTCACAAGAGTCTTGATGGACGGCGGCAGTAGCCTAAACCTAATATATCAGGATACAATCCGCGGGATGGGGTTAGACCCAACACAAATTCGCCATAGCAATACTACCTTCAAAGGAGTGACGCCAGGCCCAGGGGCTCGTTGTACGGGCTCCCTCCTACTACAAGTTATATTCGGCTCCCCCGATAACTTCTGTCGCGAGCATTTAACTTTCCACATCGCTCCGTTTCAAAGTGGCTATCAAGCACTGCTCGGACGCGAAGCTTTCGCTCACTTTAATGCAATACCACACTACGCCTCCCTCACACTCAAGATGCCCGGTCCATGTGGCATCATCACAGTGCACGGAAATATCAAGCGATCTCTGCGCGCCGAAGAGAGTGAGGCTGCCTTGGCAGCGGCACACTAAAGGCGCCCGGACAAGCGAAAGCATCCAATAGGTCGTCAAGACCTCAGATACAACTAATCGAGTCCGGCGCTGCTACTTATACCGAATAAATGGTCACACCCCTATTTGTCAATACAAGGGGCTCAACACGCGTAGACGAGTGGCAATTTCTTATCATCTTGAATTATACATGGTTTCTTTAAAAACTATCTTTTTACACGACAACTTTTTCACTTAACTTCCTCTCTTTTACAGACGATCATCGTGCTACACCCGTCCAAGATACGGCACAACGGAGACACAGGCACAGACGTGCAGCAGGGACCCGCTCCAAGGATTCTTTTTAGATTAACACCCTGCGTAAACCTTTTTTACTGTCTCTTGTTGATACATATCCACCGTTGAGAAGGATGCTGACGTCTTGGCATGTGGCCACACTAGAACAATGCACGTACCTGGACACAAGGGGTTTCTTACAAAGGCCATTATTTAGGCCCGAGAGTGTTCGGCGTCGCGAGTTTGGCCCTATATGCATCAGCTCCGAATCATTGTCTTTGGTCAAATGTTGGGTTCGCCCGGCTCCTGTGTTTTGGTGCCTTACGTTCCGCTTTACCGGCTAAGGTAGCACCAGGAGAAGTACTGCGATTGTGCCCTGGTTCATCCGGACGAGCACCTCAGTAGAGAAAGCCGAAAACTGACTGTCATGATATAGCGTGAGACTGGTCAACCACTCGATGACCTATGGGAATGTTAGAATTCCTCCGCCTTAATGAAGGGCCATTTTCCGGCCAGGCATGTACGCACCCCGGAATCAGGAGAGTGCGGAGCCACCAGGGGCTATCTAGTAGCCCCACTATCAAACTCCTATGGCTAAGTGAAAGTGCTAAAGCATTATAGTCCGGTTGCCTCGCTCGCTCCGCTATCACCTCCTTAATAGGACCAAGACGTTGGGTTAACTGTGAACGCGTGTTTTTGCGAGCACCTCCGCATTATATGCGTGGGGGCTGAAGCCGACGACTGCAATCTTTCAGGTTATACACTTGTATACATATACGGCCGCCCAGGAGGCATCATATTACTTTCACGCAAAAGTATAAAAATAGCCTTATAAAAATTTATAAAAGCATTTCGCTTACAATGAGATTACATATCACTCAAACATAATATTTTTGAGCACTGGGTCTCTATCAAATGGGCACCCTCAAGAACTTCTTCAAAGTAGTGCTCAGCAGCCTTTCTACCTATAGCCGAATCCCGCGCTGCAACATTGGTAGCATCCATCTCCGCCCAGTATGCCTTAACACGATCAAAGGCCATCCGTGCGCCCTCTATGCACGCCGACCTCTTCATCGCATTAATGCGTGGCACCATGACAAGGAACTACTGCACCAAGCTGAAATAGCTGTTCGGTTTTGACCTTTCCGTCCATAGCTGATCCACAACAGACCTCATGGAGAGTCCGGACAACCTATTTAGTTCGGCCCATTCGGCTAATTGGTCAGTCAATGAAAGTGGACGCTCGGGAGAATGGAATTGCCTCCAAAACAGCTGGTCTACTTCATGGTCCGTCTGACCCTGGAAGTACTTGGCCGCATCGGCAGCGCTCGCCGCCAAATCCATATACACATCCTCCAAACTCCACAGCCGATCCAGAGGGGCATACCGTGGATCTCCGAACTTCCTCCGCAACATAAAGGATTTCCCAGCTACAATATCCCCGGCTTCCCGCAGCTCCTCCTTCTTTGCCCTCATAGCAGAGCGAAGGTCTTTTTTCGTCGCAGCAGCCTTCTCAAGATTCGATGACTTCGCTTGGTTTTCCTTTTCAAGAACCCGGCAACGGTCGGCGGCGACTTTTAATTCTATGGCCATCTTGGCCATCTTGTCTCGGCTCTCGCCATGAGCGGCCTTCTCGGCTTGCAACTCTTCGGCCGCCTTCAAAGCAGCCGCATTACCCAACCTCGCTTGTTCCTTGGCTCGGGTAAGTTCTGCCCGCAAGGCTTCAATAGTGGCAGCTCCATCTGCAGTCACAACATATTAAAGATGCTGGCATCATGCTGCTCTTCCTATTGTGGCATTTACCAGATAATGACACTTGCCCTATGCCTCATCAAGCCTTTTGTTAACAAGATCGATGTCGGCGTCTGCCGCATCCAACTGCCGTTCTAAATAGGCAAACTCGCTAGTCCGGATAGCCACCGGAGCTTCCATCATCTGCACATAGAGGCAGTATGGTTATTAACTGGGAATATGATCCTCTGTTCGTCGTCGTTTCCGACGACAACCAGAGTCTCAGGGGCTACTATCTACACAGGGCACACCTAGCATGTGCAGGACTATCATACATTCTTTTACGTACCTCAAAGCCTATCAGTAGACTCATAAAAGCTTCATGCAATCTGCTTTCGGCGGACGATATTCTCTCCATCACCGTATTCATCAGCACACGGTGTTCATCTGAGATGGCCGCTCGCCCCACCAACTCCCTCAGAACATTCGATCGCACACTAGACGGTGCCGGACTCTTTTGTATGCTCTCTTCGGGAGACGGACACTGGGAGCTTCGGGGGTCAATGGGATTATCCTCCGGCCTCGCCGGACTTGGAGAGGCCCTCCGCGACGACATTTCAGGGTCGCCCGCTTCCGGAGCGGAGGAGTCTGGAGGAGGCATTTCACTCTCCATCATCCCTGGAAGAAGGTCCCCAGAAGACGAGCTCATTTGAGAGGGGCTAAGGCCCGAACTGCAAAAATATATTTGGTGGTTATTCTCTCAGAAGAAAAAGAGGGCATATCTGTACTATTAAAGTATTTCAGGTCACTTACGACTCGCGGGAGACTTCTTCCCCCGTTTGGAAGCTTCGGCTTCCGAATCCCCGGGCGCAGTCCTTTTCCTCTTCTGGTCGTCTTCCTTCATGGAGACACTCGCTCCCTCGGTTAGAATGGGCAGCGTTGGGGGCCCGCGTCCGCCCGTATTATCCTCCACTGTATCTTCCTTCAAGGGCTCCGGGCAAGGTGCGGTCTGGAGCATCTTTTCCAAAACCGGATTTTCCAAACCCTCGGGAGGGGGGCCGAACACCGAATCAACTTCGCCTTTGTTAGCCAGTCCTAGTCAAAAAGCGAACTCTCAGAAATAACTTTGTAACAAGGGAAAGATAGTATGTTCGGCCGAAAGATGCCTTGCCTGTTCGGCGGCGCGGTTACTACTTAGGCCCACGTCCTTGGTGATTTCCGGACACTCCACCTGAGGTCCGAAGAATGACTTGTACATCTCCTCGTGCGTCAGGCCGAGAAAATTTTGAATGACACGCGGTCCCTCGGGATTGAACTCCCACAAGCGAAGAGGCTGGCGTTTGTAAGGTTGGACTTGATGAACCAACATAACTTGTATTACCGCAACCAAACTGAAATCTCCATTGAAGAGATCTGAATGCGGCTTTGCAGTATAGGCGTGTCCTTGGCTGGACCCCAGCTCAAACCTCTGCTGATCCATGACATCAGTTGTGGTGGAGGGCCCGAGCGGAAAACAGGGGCGGCCGCCCACTTGGCACTTCTAGGAGCCGTGATGTAGAACCACTCCTGTTGCCACAATTCAGACACCTCTGGGATGGAACGTTTGGGCCACGGAGCTCCCGTCATCTTGCGTATTGAGGCACCTCCACACGCTGCATGTTGCCCCTCGATCATCTTCGGCTTTACTTCAAAGGTCTTGAGCCACAGGCCAAAGTGAGGGGTAACCCGGAGGAAGGCCTCGTACACAACAATAAATGTCGTGATATGAAGAAAGGATTCCGGAGCTAGATCATGGAAGTCTAGCCCGTAATAAAACATCAAACCCCTGACGAAAGGATCCAGAGCAAGGCCTAGACCTCGGAGGAAGTGGGAGACGAACAAGACGTTCTCTTTGGGTTCAGGGGTGGGGACGGCCTGCCCTCGGGGAGGCAGCCGATGCAAAATCTCGGCGGTCAGATGTCTGGCCTCCCTCAACTTTTTGATGCCTTCTTCCGTGACGGAGGAAGGCATCCATCGGCCTTGAAGGCTAGATCCGGACAAGACTGAAGGTTCGGAGCACCTGACCTGAACTTCGGGCGTTTGAGCTTGAGGTGGGGGAAGGATTCGATTGAGCACGGGAGGGAAAAATAAAAGCCTTGTCCCCTTTATAAAGAGGGTGAATATCAAGCGTCCTCTCTGTGTCCGTTTGGACTTGCCTATAATCTAGGAGTCCTAGAAGCGGTTGGGTTATCCACGCCCGTATTGATGAGAATCCCAGAATAAGGGGACACGATCTCTGCTTTAACAAGATGTGCCAAGGAAACCGCCTCGCATGACGCGCTGAGGTGGGATAAAGAAACGACTCGGATAAAGGCTTGGCCGTGGTGTGTCACACTATAGAATACGTCAGCAGATTAGATTTGTGTAAATATTATTCTCTCTATGGCAATATGTGGAAACTTATTTTGCAGAGCCGGACACTATATTTGTGTTCAAAATCTTCTATGAAGTACTTGGAGGAGGAACCCGCCTTGCAATGCCGAAGACAATCTGCGCGCCGGACTCGTCGTCATTGAAGCCTGGTTCAGGGGCTACTGAGGGAGTCCTGGATTAGGGGGTGTCCGGATGGCCGGACTATACCTTCAGCCGGACTCCTGTACTATGAAGATACAAGATTGAAGACTTCGTCCCGTGTCCGTAAGGGACTTTCCTTGGCGTGGAAGGCAAGCTTGGCGATACGGATATGCAGATCTCATACCATTGTAACCGACTTTGTGTAACCCTAACCCTCTCCTATGTCTATATAAACCGGAGGATTTTAGTCCGTAGGACAACATACACAACAACAATCATACCATAGGCTAGCTTCTAGGGTTTAGCCTCTCCGATCTCGTGGTAGATCTACTCTTGTACTACCCATATCATCAATATTAATCAAGCAGGACATAGGGTTTTACCTCCATCGAGAGGGCCCGAACCTGGGTAAAACTTCGTGTCCCTTGCGTCCTGTAACCATCTGGCCTAGACGCACAGTTTGGGACCCCCTACCCAAGATCCGCCGGTTTTTACACCGACAGGGCCCCTGTGACACTGCCGCTGGGCCCCATAGGCCCCAGTTGACCCTATTGACTGGGTCAACTGCTGACTGGGCACTCTGACCCACTGACATGTGGGCCCCACTAGCTTAAACATTTTTATATATGAATAAAACTGCTAGTTAAAATCTGTTATTTAATTAGTAGTTAGTTATTCACTAACACTTGGGGCCCACCCCTCTAATTAGTATTTTAGATTAGTTTAACCCACTGTTTAACCCAGAGAGGCTGACAGGTGGGCCCCACGTGTCAGTTTGACCAGTCAGCAAGTCAGTCGAATGCTGACGCATTGCTGACGTCATACTGACGCTGTAACTCTTTTTTCCTGTTATTTAAATCATCTCAGAATATGTTCGAAACTTTGAAAAATCATAGAAATTAATCCGTAACTCAGATGAAAATGTTTTCTACATGAAAGTTGCTCAGAACGACGAGACGAATCCAAATACGCGATTGGTTTACCTATCACATGCCTTTAACTATCTGAACATGGAACATCCCCACTCCGGTCATCTATTCGACACAGGTCCGGAACCGGGAAAACATTCCCGGTTGAATTTCCCCTGCACCTATATCGTGTAGCCATACGTTAGGTCACACCTGGCACAACATATTGCCATGTTATGCCTTGTGATGCTTTGTTTACTTTATATTTATTGTTTCTTCCCCCTCTTCTGTCTGGTAGACCCCGAGACTGATGCTGCCCCTGTGATCGACTACGTCTCAGAAGACCCTTCTTCCTTTACAGCAGAGCTTCCAGGCAAGCCCCCCCCCCCTTTGATCATCCCGATATCGCCCATTCCATTATCTCATGCTTGCATTAGATTTTGCTACTATTATTTTTTTCTCCTATTCTGATGCATAGCCTGCTTTGGTAACCTGCTCATTGTACCTTACTTTCTTATCCTAAGCTGCTTAGTATAGGTTGGTTAGTGATCCATCAGTGAACCCCACCTTGTCCCTGTTGCCACGCTTTAGGTTCGATGACTCGATCAATGTAATCGACGTCCAGGCCCCGACACCGCACATCACCCCCCTAGTTGTATGACTCTACAGAGTTACTATCGAGTGTCGAGGGTGACACCTCATACATCACTCCTGATGAGAACTCTGTAGAGTAGCTATTCAGTTGTGGTCATCGAGGGTGATTTCCTCCTTAACCACTTCCGATACGACTCTATCATGCAACCCCTCAAGTGTGAACCTCGAGAGTGGTTCCTCTTACGTTCACCTTGATGATTACATCAAGTGGAATCCACCGAGGGTGGTTCCTCAGGGTTCCCCTTGGTGTTAGACAGACAGTTACTATGGTTACTATGACTTTACACAGAACCATGTTACTAAAGACGGGGCAGCCCTGAGGGGTACCCGCGCGAGCTTAATTGCGAGTGATGTGGAGTCGGGTTGACCTGGAAGGTGCCCGCGAGATACTTACGAGGCGTGGCCGGGC
Organism: Triticum urartu; assembly: GCF_056163025.1. Classification (NCBI taxonomy): domain Eukaryota; kingdom Viridiplantae; phylum Streptophyta; class Magnoliopsida; order Poales; family Poaceae; genus Triticum; species Triticum urartu. Next base: position 129,386,388 of record NC_141876.1, read on the forward strand.
ATGCTTAGCTCTTGCCGCAAGTCCTCGAGACGGGACGACGGGGTCACATCGATCGTGAGCCTCTGCTCGTTACTGCGTGCTCCCAATCCACTACGATTTTGATATTTAATCCGAGGGGCCTCTGGCCTGGTAGCACTAACCATCACGTGGGCATAGTATGGGCGTTCTACGTCGTATGCATCAGCCAAAGCTTAATAGACGTCATGCAGCTGAGCGGCGTGCACCGGGTTGGACTGGAACGCCCCGCCTTGTATAAGGGAAGCTAGGTCTGCTCACCGGCCCCCACGCAACGTGCAGGAGTTCCCGAAGCGATGGCCCAAGACCCCTGGGGGCATAGGTTTAGTCCGGCGTGCTGACCCCTCTATTAAGCCTAGGTCGGGTTGCGACATATCATTTGGCCTAGGCCAGGCATGATCCAGTAAAGTGTGTCCGGACGGAGTTAATCGAGCGTGGTGGGTAAGTTGGTGCACCCCTGCAGGGAAGAAAACATCTATCGATAGCCTGTCCTATGGTAATGGACACTTGGAGTTGTATCCCGATCGATACAACTAGAACTGGATACTTGAGGTGATAACTGGATAGTATGGCTCTGGGATTTCTTTCTCGCAGGGAGTCGAGAAAGGATCTCTGGCCAAGGTTGATAACACTACTACTACTTTACTTTATGCTACTCTTATCTCTTCTGATGCTGCAGATGCTTGGAGCTGCTTGAAGATGCTAGTGTTCGATATGACTAGGCTCTCCCCTCTATTCTGGCATTCTGCAGTTCAGTCCACAGATACAACCCTTTCATTTGATACCAATGCATACTTAGTATAGATCTAATGCTTGCGAGTACTTTGGATGAGTACTCATGGTTGCTTTGCTACCCCATTTCCCCCTTTCTTCTTCTTTCCGGTTGATGCAACCATATGCCGGAGCCCAGGAGCCAGATGCCACCGCCGATGCCTACTACTACGTGGAGACCGCCGATGACCAGGAGTAGTTAGGAGGTCCCAGGTAGGAGGCCTTGCCTTTTCGATCGATGTTGCTTTTGTGGTAGCCTTCTTAAGGCAAACTTGTTCAATTTATGTCTGTACTCACATATTGTTGCTTCCGCTGACTCTTGTGTATTCGAGCCCTCGAGGCCCATGGCTTGTAATATAAAGCTTGTATTATTTTATTTGTGTCTAGAGTTGTGTTGTGATATCTTCCCGTGAGTCCTTGATCTTGATCGTACACATTTGTGTGTATGATTAGTGTACGATTGAATTGAGGGCGTCACAAGTTGGTATTAGAGCCAACTGCCTGTAGGAATCCCCTTTCCAACTCCTTGGCCGAAATTGAGTCTAGTCTTTGGAAAACTTTTACTAACATGGTTGTGTGTCTTACGGGCCCACGTCACCGTTGGGTGGTATTAGGATGTTTTATTCCTCGTCTATACTCTGGGACTCTGACATCTCTTATAATCGGGCTAAATGATTTTGCTAACTCTGACATTAGTTTCTCGTAACCTCTTCATCCCAGAGAGCCACTTCATTCCATATGATCGCCTGCTTCACCAGAAGACTTCAAAGATGCTCTTCGATGTTCGCCCAAGAACTTGTGCTCATTGCTTTTGCGATTCCCTTCCACCGTCAACCATACGGAAACCTGCATACACTTGCCATTCATACAATCATTCCTTGTTGCTCTTGTTATTACGAGATGCCTCAAAATTCTCTCTATTGTTCCGAGAATCCCTTGAGCGTACTACCTTACAGTTCTTTGCCACATGAATACCCCTACAGATAATTCCTCGCATTTGCCGAGTATCCGCTCATCCCTAGTTGTTCATGTGTTTCACAAAATCCTCTGCAACCTATTGCTCTTGATTCTCCTTGCCTGCTTGCATTAGGATTAATTCCATATGTCTAGCAATATTCTTTAAAATTCTTTGTGATTGTCATTCTGTTCCTATGGATTTAGCGTGTGTGCGAATAATCGCGATCATCAATTAATCCTTGGAAATTTTCTTTCCGGCTCAGACATCCTTCCAGATATGAGCTGGTTCTTGCCCAATCCAGAATTTATCGGGTGCACCTCTAAGTCTATTCTACTTACTCACCTTTTGATCAGAGCCTCTGCTTCTAATCCTTCATCTTGAAATCATAATTTGTTTGTACCCAAGCATCGAATCATTCAGACGTTTCTATAAGCCGATGCCTTTGCATCCCCTTCTTCATCTGATTGATTACCGATACTCACATCAACTCTATCGTGAATCGCCAGATCCATTGCTGGGTTGTTATCCGACAGTGTCCTTCACATCCAAAATCTTGTGAGTTTTTCCCTGATACATAATACCTTCGGTAAATTGTATCATCTGCTTTGACTTTGATACTCTGCTTTCAAACTCGTATCTTTTGCTTGGTTGATGGTTGTATAGATTCATAAAAATGCCCCGATGGGTTGAACTTATGCTTTCCATAATCTGTGTGAACCCGAGAGTTCTCACGAGTGTTACTCTTCTGGTACTTCGCCAGATAAATCTTATGCACTACAATTTCTTCAAAAACGAGGAGTGAATGAAAGGTTATGCATTAAATAAGTGGGAGTCGACCTTGAACCTTTGTGTTCATGCCCATGGACCCAATGTAGAACTTATCATGGAAGTTGCTCATAAAATTAATTATTTCTTTGGTACAAGCTCATCTTGTATCTATGAATTAATCCTTTGCAATCGTGGTTCCGACCATATTTCCTCCTTGATTCCATTTACCGGATAAGTTAAAATACTTATTCTCTGCAAATCATTAGCCCCGTCCAACCTCTACTCTGAGTTACCTTCTGGCATTACTCCTAGTACTTGATACGGGGAAGTTTTATGCCCCATCACATCATTCCTAGCCTGATCGGCTATATTTTATCGTGTCAACTTTTAACTGTGCTACCGGGTCCTTATGCCAGGAGCAACTTCCGACATTGAGCTAATCTTACGTCAATCTTCCTCATCTTATCATTTCACCTCAAACAACAAGCTTGACTTCGAGCTTGTGTCGAATCTGTGGTTCTCATAGCCTTTCACTTCATCCTTCCTTTTCTACTCGATGGCATCTTCATAGAGTCTCTCGACAAAATTTGTCGTGATCACCATCAACCCTTTGGCTTCTTCAAAGACGTCAATTGAATTCTTGGCTAGAAATACCATCCCTACCCCTCAATGATTTGTGATATCATCGATGACATCTTGACTTTCTGCCAACACAAGTCTGGTTGTGCTTGGTTATTCCTTACGTTCTGAGATAATCTTAGAATTGTTTCTCGGTATCTCTTAAGATCTTCGAACCCAATCTTTACTTGACACCATATCGTTGCTGCATCGAGCCGTGACTGTGGTATTCCGAATATGAACAAGGACATCGGAAGCATAATACAAAACGTTTCTCATTCAATTACCCTCACACCATTGTATGGGTAATATCATGATTCTTCCATTGCCCCATTATCTAAATGCTTTTGAACTTGTTGTCCTATCATGTATATCCTACTCCGCTTTTTGTTGGGAAGGATATACACCCAACTCTTATGTGTAAACACATCTTCCTTTCCATTGGACGGTTTGATTTGATAATCATACTTTTCCTTTCCATTGGTTTGTTTAACCTTTCTTCTCATATATATGATATAAGCAGAAATAAATCCCTCCTTATAAAACACCTCGATTTACAACCTTGTAAGTCAGACCCTGTTACTAATGTTGCTAACATTTTGGTATCACCGATGGATGAGAGCTTTGCCTATTAGTTCGCCTTGAATTAACGAGCAGGAAAATGGTTCTCTTCGTCCCACGCCCTTGGTACCAAACTTTGTTGCCAACATAACTGACAGGCTATCCTCTGACCTGCCTTGCTATCATGACCGTTCAAGATGTTAGCGCCTTCCTGCTTTTAACCCGCATGGTGGGCCCATAACCCATAGTTCCACATGATCGAAACCTGACTCTCCTGTACACCCTTGTTTCTAAGGTTATTTCTCACGCTTGGCTTCATATGAAAATCCTGAGCCGCCTTCCGAGAGGCGATCTATTTTGGTATCAGATGCAATACTTATTCCCATTGCTCTGAACCCCCTTCACCCCCCTTTTTCAGGCAGCAAACGATTGTCTACCCGGTTGAAGCTTCTTATTGCACCTCACCTTGCTCTTGATGACTTTCTTGAAGTTCAACTCGAGAGATTCCTCTATGCCACGTTCACTGAGATAGTCCCCACGTACCTATCTTGTGTTGAGCTCCGGCCTTCCCGAGTCTTTCCCCCTAACTTCCCCACTTAAATCTCGGGACGAGATTTCTTATAGTGGAGGAGATTTGTAACACCCCCAGTGTCATGCTACAGTAATCCCATGTTAATGATGCCATGTCATCTTTATACTTTTTCTAATCTCCAATTGATCCAAATCACAATTCAAATTTCAAATCGAATCTAAAGTTAAAAATTCATATTTGTCAGACTTGAAATCTAAAATGTTCATCTTGTGCCAAATAATTCATAACAAATATTGGTGGTGAACCAAGATTTTGCAAAATGTCTAAGTGCCCTAAACTGGATAAACAGTGGCTAAAACAAATAGATTAAATGCCTTTTTAAAATTATAAAAGTGGCAAACTATTTCAAAAGCCTCACAATCCTTTTTGGCAGTGCCAACTATTGCAATGTAATTATGTGGCCAAATCCCACATTTTTAGAATCCTTTTTGGCAGCTCAAATATTGCAAAGCTTTTTTTGTAAAAAGAAAAAAAGCAAAATAAAAGGAAAGAAAAAGGGGTGGGAGAGCCCTGGCCTCCCCTTGGGCCTCGACCCGCCTCGCCAGCCGGCCCACCTAGCCTCCGTCCCCTAGGTCACCTTCCCTGTTTGACCGACCCGTCGCTACGGGGGCGCGGTCGCCCCGGATCACCTCGCCGTCGACGACGAGGCAGGGGATAAGAGCGCCCTCTCCGGCTCCTCGAGTACTCCCCCCACCTACCTCCCCCCACCCCCAGACCCACCATCTTTCTCCCCTCGCCCTCCCGGCACGGCCGCGCTCTGCCATCGCCGGCGACCTTGCCCCGCCGTGATCACTGGCCTCCCCGCGCACTTCCTCCGTGCCCAAGAGGACCGCCGTCGTCCCCTGCTTCATCTTCACCGACCAAACCGAGTCGAGGGCCCCGGCATCGACCCCTACCCGTCGTCTTCGACATCGGCCCCGACGAGCCCCGCCGTCTCTTCTGACCCCGGCGCCGCCTGCTGCTCCTAATATTTCAACGCGCCCCCATGTGCCCCCGAGGTGAGCTCCGCCTCCCCCTTCCTTTGCTTCTCCTAGCGCGTCTCGGCCCCCTGCCACTAGCACACAACGTTGCTGTAGCTCGTCGCCGCCCTGCTTCATAGTCGCCATGGCCACACCCGCCGGCGAGCTCAGCTGAACACGTCTCGTGCTCAGCTTGCTCCCCGCAGCCTAGCGCCGTGGACCGCATCCCGTGCCGTGCCCCGTAGCACCATCCTCATCGTCGCCCGAGCGCGACTACCACCCTCGCCGCTCATCGACGCCGCTCCAGCCAACTCCGGCGACGCCACCGCCCCCAGTCGACGTGCCTTCGTGCGCTTGTTCGAACGCGCCAAGTCCCGCGCCAAAAGACCCCTGTGCACGATTTCCGGCGAAGTCCGGCGAGCCCCGCCGCTGTTTTGCTCGCCGGCGTCGCGTCTCCGGTTGTCGCCGACCTGGCCTCACAAGTGGCCCCCCTGTTACAATGCCATCGGGCCCCACAGGTCCCAGTTGACCCTGTTGATTGGGTCAACTGCTAACTAGGCACTCTGACCCACTGACATGCGAGCCCCACTAGCTTAAACGTTTTTATAAATAAATAAAACTGCTAGTTAAAATATGTTATTTAATTAGCAGTTAGTTATTCACTGACACTTGGGGCCCACCCCTCTAATTAGTATGTTATATTAATTTAACCCACTGTTTAACCCGGAGAGGCTGAAAGGTGGGCCCCACCTGTCAGTTTTACCAGTCAGCAAGTCAGCCGAATGCTGACGCATTGCTGACGTCATACTGACCCGGTAACTCATTTTTCTGTTATTTAAATCATTTCAGAATATGTTTAATACTTTGAAAAATCATAGAAATTTATCCGTAACTCGGATGAAAATGTTTTCTACATGAAAGTTTCTCAGAATCACGAGACCATTCAGCATACACGTCCGTTTACCTGTCAGATGCCTCTAACTATCCGAATATGGAACATCTCCCCTCCGGTCATCTATCCGACACAGGTCCGGAACCGGGAAAACATTCCTGGTTGAATTCCCCCTTCACCTATATCGTGTAGCCATACGTTAGGTCACACCCGACACAACATATTGCCATGTTATGCCTTGTGATGCTTTGTTTACTTTATATTTATTGTTTCTTCCTCCTCCTCTCTCCGGTAGACCCCGAGACTGATGCTGCCCCTATGATCGACTACATCTCCGACGACCCTTCTTCTTTACAGCAGAGCTTCTAGGCAAGCCCCCCTGAGGGAGTCCTGGATTAGGGGGGTTTCCGGATGGCCAGACTATACCTTCAGCCGGACTCCTGTACTATGAAGATACAAGATTGAAGACTTCGTCCCGTGTCCGGAAGGGACTTCCCTTGGCGTGGAAGGCAAGCTTGGCGATACGGATATGCAGATCTCCTACCATTGTAACCGACTTTGTGTAACCCTAACCCTCTCCCATGTCTATATAAACCGGAGGGTTTTAGTCCGTAGGACAACATACACAACAACAATCATACCATAGGCTAGCTTCTAGGGTTTAGCCTCTCCGATCTCGTGGTAGATCTACTCTTGTACTACCCATATCATCAATATTAATCAAGAAGGACGTAGGGTTTTACCTCCATCGAGAGGGCCCGAACCTGGGTAAAACTTCGTGTCCCTTGCCTCCTGTTACCATCCATCCTAGACGCAAAGTTCGGGACCCCCTACCCGAGATCTGCTGGTTTTGACACCGACATTGGTGCTTTCATTGAGAGTTCCTCTGTGTCGTCGTCGTCAGGCTTGATGGCTCCTACGATCATCGATAGTGATGCGGTCCAGGGTGAAACTTGTCTTCCCGGATAGATCTCTGTCTTCGGCGGCTTTGCACTGCGGGCCAACTCACTTGGCCATCTGGAGCAGATCGAAAGCTATGCCCCTGGCCGTCAGGTCAGATTTGGAAGCTTAAACTACACGGCTGACATCCGCGGGGACTTGATCTTCGACGGATTCGAGCCACTGCCGAGCGTGCTGCACTGCCACGACGAGCATGATCTAGCTCTGCCGCCTAACAGTGCCCTGAAGGCCGCACCCACATCGGCTTCGACCCTTAATTCGGAGCCAACCGCGCCGATTGAGGATGGGTGGTTGGACGCCGCCTCGGGGGCTGCGATCCTAACGGCGATCGAGCCGAACACCAGCCCCGCACTCTGCGAGACTCATGATTCCAAGGAGCCGGACTCCTCTCCGGACTCCGAACCATTCGCGCCTCTGCCGGTCAAATCCGATCGGGCGCCGACCATGGAGTTTACTGCCGCGGACATCCTTCAGCACTCGCCCTTTGGCGATATTATAAAATCACTAAAGTCTCTCTCTTTATCAGGAGAGCCCTGGCCGGACTACGGTCAGCGAGATTGGGATGCGGACGATGAAGAAATTCAAAGCCCACCCACCACCCACTTTGTAGCCACTGTCGACGATTTAACCGACATGCTCGACTTCGACTCCGAAGACATCGACGATATGGATGCCGATGAAGGAGACGATGAAGAACCAGCGCCTATTGGGCCCTGGAACGCCACCTCGTCATATGACGTATACATGGTGGACGCACAAAAAGATGACGACGAGGAGCGGAAGGACGCACCGAAGGCTTGTTCCCTCGAAAAGCAGTCAAAGCGGCGACGCAAGCGCCGCCCCAAATCCCGCCTTGACAGAAATAGCGATCACACAGACCCAGCGCTGGAGCAGGGCGAACCGCTGCCGGACAACGGCAATCCGGATAATCAAATCGAACAAACAAATCCTATCAAGGATAATGGTCCGGACGACATAACGCCGGACAGACACCCAGAGCAGCAGACTGCCCGTAAAAGGCTTGTTGCCACCGCGAGGAGTCTGAAAAAGCAGAAGCAAAGGCTCAAGGCCGCGCAAGACACACTCCAAATCCGATGGAGTAAAATACTCAACACTGCAGCAAGGTACGGCGACAATCGCCCCTCCAAAAGCTACCCAAAGCGGAAGCTGCTACCCGAATTCGATGAGGAGGCCTCAGAACCCCCACAACCAAATATCAAAGCAGCCACCTGGTCGGATAAACGACCCCTCTACCAACACAGAGCGGCATACAACGCCGCTCACAATACAATACGCGACCCATGCGAGGTCTTGCACCCAAAGGACGGCGCAACAAGATCCATCTATGGACCACGCAAGCGCGCCCCAGCATACAATGCAACACAACAAACATCCGAACAACGAGGTACACCCAGCTACAGGGGTGCCGCACACCCCCTATGTTTCACCGATGAGGTGCTGGACCACGAATTTCTAGAGGGATTCAAGCCCGTAAACATAGAGGCATACGACGGAACAACAGACCCTGGGGTCTGGATTGAGGACTACATCCTTCATATCCATATGGCTCGAGGAGATGATATCCACGCCATCAAGTACCTACCCCTCAAGCTCAAAGGGCCAGCTTGTCACTGGCTCAAAGACCTCCCCGAAAGCTCCATTGGAAGTTGGGAAGAGCTCGAAGACGCCTTTCGGGCAAATTTTCAAGGGACTTATGTCCGACCTCTGGATGCGGACGATTTGAGTCATATAACTCAACAGCCCGGAGAGTCAGCCCAAAAGCTTTGGAACAGGTTTCTTACTAAAAAGAACTAGATTGTCGACTGTCCGGACGCCGAAGCCTTGGCAGCTTTCAAGCATAGCGTCCGTGACGAATGGCTCGCCAGACACCTCGGCCAAAATAAGCTGAGAACGATGACTGCATTAACAAACCTCATGACCCGCTTTTGCGCGGGTGAGGATAGCTGGCTAGCCAGATGCAGCACCAGCGACCCTAGTACATCTGAAGTTAGAGATGGAAACGGGAAATCACGGCCCAACAGCAATAAGAAACGCCGGAATAAAGAAGACAGCACGAAGGGCACGACAGTAAATGCTGGATTCAAAAGCTCTCGGCCAGGTCAAAAGCAGCCCCCTAAAGGCATGAGGGATGAATTGTTCAGCCTCAACAAAATTCTGGACCAAGTATGTCAGAGTCATAGTACCCCTGGTAAACCTGCTAATCATACCCACAGAGAATGTTGGGTCTTCAAGCAGTCGGCAAGCTCAACGCCGTACAAAAGGGGGAGGATACATCAAGTGAAGACGAGGACGAGCCCCCCAAGCAAGACACGGGGGAACAAAAGAAATTTCCACCTGAAGTCAAAACAGTAAACGTGTTACACGTAATCAAGGGAAAAAACAACGCGGCACTCCCAGGAAAATATACCCAAGTGCCTGTCACCACGAAGTCCTGCCACTGGTCATCTCAACCGATCACTTTCGACCATCGCGATTACTCAGCAAGTATCCGACACGCAGGATGGGCTGCCTTGGTATTAGACCCAGTAATTGGCGGATATCACTTCACAAGAGTCTTGATGGACGGCGGCAGTAGCCTAAACCTAATATATCAGGATATAATCTGCGGGATGGGGTTAGACCCAACACAAATTCGCCATAGCAATACTACCTTTAAAGGAGTAATGCCAGGCCCAGTGGCTCGTTGTACGGGCTCCCTCCTACTACAAGTTATATTCGGCTCCCCCGATAACTTCCGTCGCGAGCATTTAACTTTCCACATCGCTCTGTTTCAAAGTGGCTATCAAGCACTGCTCGGATGCGAAGCTTTCGCTCGCTTTAATGCAAAACCACACTATGCCTCCCTCACACTCAAGATGCCCGCTCCACGTGGCATCATCACAGTGCATGGAAATATCAAGCGATCTCTGCGCGCCGAAGAGAGTGAGGCTGCCTTGGCAGCCGCACACTAAAGGCGCCCGGACAAGCGAAAGCATCCAATAGGTCGTCAAGACCTTAGATACAACTAATCAAGTCCGGCGCTGCTACTTATACCGAATAAATGGTCACACCCCTATTTGTCAATACAAGGGGCTCAACACGCGCAGACGAGTGGCAATTTCTTATCATCTTGAATTATACATGGTTTCTTTAAAAACTATCCTTTTGCACGACAACTTTTTCACTTAACTTCCTCTCTTTTACAGACGATCATCGTGCTACACCCATTCAGGATATGGCACAACGGAGACACAGGCGCAGACGTGCAGTGGGGACCCGCTCCAAGGATTCTTTTTAGATTAAGACCCTGCGTAAACCTTTTTTTACTGTCTCTTGTTGATACATATCCACCGTTGAGAAGGATGCTGACGCCTTGGCATGTGGCCACGCCAGAACAATGCACGTACCTGGACACAAGGGGCTTCTTACAAAGGCCATTATTTAGGCCTGGTTTATACCACAAAGACCGAATACCTTAGGGAGTGTTCGGCGTCGTGAGTTTGGCCCTATATGCATCAGCTCCGAATCATTGTCTTTGGTACTTTGTTGGGTTCGCCCGGCTGCTGTGTTTTGGTGCCTTACGTTCCGCTTTACTGGCTAAGGTAGCACCAGGAGAACTACTGCGATTGTGCCCTGGTTCATCCGGACGAGCACCTTAGTAGAGAAAGCCGAAAACTGACTATCATGATATAGCGTGAGACTGGTCAACCACTCGATGACCTGTGGGAACGTTAGAATTCCTCCGCCTTAACAAAGGGCCGTTTTCCGGCCAGGCATGTACACAGCCCGGAATCGGGAGAGTGCGGAGCCACCAGGGGCTATCTAGTAGCCCCACTGTCAAACTCCTATGGCTAAGTGAAAGAGCTAAAGCATTATAGTCCGGTTGCCTCGCTCGCTCCGCTATCACCTCCTTAATAGGACCAAGACGTTGGGTTAAGTGTGAACGCGTGTTTTTGTGAGCACCTCCGCATTATATGCGTGGGGGTTGAAGCCGACGACTACAATCTTTCAGTTTATAAACATGTATACATAAACGGCCGCCCAGGAGGCATCATATTACTTTCAGGCAAAAGTATAAAAATAGCCTTATAAAAATTTATAAAAGCATTTCGCTTACAATGAGATTACATATCACTCAAACATAATATTTTTTGAGCACTGGGTCTCTATTAAATGGGCACCCTCAAGAACTTCAAAGTAGTGCTCAGCAGCCTTTCGACCTATAGCCGATCCCGCGCTACAACATTGGTAGCATCCATCTCCGCCCAGTATGCCTTAACACGGGCAAAGGCCATCCGTGCGCCCTCTATGCACGCCGACCTCTTCACCGCATTAATGCGCGGCACCACGTCAAGGAACTGCTGCACCAAGCTGAAATAGATGTTCGGTTTTGACCTTTCCGGCCATAGCTGATCCACAACAGACCTCATGGAGAGTCCGGACAACCTATTTAGTTCGTCCCATTCGGCTAATTGGTCAGTCAATGAAAGTGGATGCTCGGGAGAATGTAATTGCCTCCAAAACAGCTGGTCTACTTCACGGTCCGTCTGACCCTGGAAGTACTTGGCCGCATCGGCAGCGCTCGCCGCCAAATCCATATACACATCCTCCGAACTCCACAGCCGATCCAGAGGGGCATACCGTGGATCTCCGAACTTCCTCCGCAACATAAAGGATTTGCCAGCTACAATATCCCCGGCTTCCCGCAGCTCCTCCTTCTTTGCCCTCATAGCAGAGCGGAGGTCTTTTTTCGTCGCAGCAGCCTTCTCAAGGTCCGATGCCTTCGCTTGGTTTTCCTTTTCAAGAACCCGGCAACGGTCAGTGGCGGCTTTTAATTCTATGGCCATCTTGGCCATCTTGTCTCGGCTCTCGCCATGCGCGGCCTTCTCGGCTTGCAACTCTTCGACCGCCTTCAAAGCAGCCACATTACCCAACCTCGCTTGTTCCTTGGCTCGGGCAAGTTCTACCCGCAAGGCTTCAAAAGTGGCAGCTCCATCTGCAGTCACAACATATTAAAGATGCTGGCATCATGCTGCTCTTCCTATTGTGGCATTTACCAGATAATGACACTTACCCTGTGCCTCGTCAAGCCTTTTGTTAACAAGCTCGATGTCGGCGTCTGCCGCATCCAACTGCCGTTCTAAATGGGCAAACTCGCTAGTCCGGCTAGCCACCGGAGCTTCCATCACCTGCACATAGAGGCAGTATGGTTATTACCTGGGAATATGATCCTCTGTTCGTCGTCGTTTCTGACGACAACCAGAGTCTCAGGGGCTACTATCTACACAGGGCACACCTAGCATGTGCAGGACTATCATACATTCTTTTACGTACCTCAAAGCCTATCAGTAGACTCATAAATGCTTCATGCAATCCACTTTCGGCGGACGATATTCTCTCCATCACCGTATTCATCAGCACACAGTGTTCATCTGAGATGGCTTCTCGCCCTACCAACTCCCTCAGAACATTCGATCGCACACTAGACGGTGCCGGACTCTTTTGTCTGCTCTCTTCGGGATCCGGACACTGGGAGCTTTGGCGGTCAATGGGATTATCTTCCGGCCTCACCGGACTCGGAGAGGCCCTCCGCGATGACACTTTAGGGTCGCCCGCTTCCGGAGAGGAGGAGTCTGGAGGAGGCGTTTCGCTCTCCATCATCTCTGGAAGAAGGTCCCCCGAAGAAGAGCTCATTTGAGAGGGGCTAAGGCCCGAATTGCAAAAATATATGCGGTGGTTATTCTCTCAGAAGAAAAAGAGGGCATATCTGTACTATTAAAGTATTTCGGGTCACTTATGACTCGCTGGAGAATTGATCCCCCCACGGACTTTGTGCTGCAACAGCGCCCCCAAGGTAGGACCCTCCGTGGGAGACTTATTCTCCCGTTTGGAAGCTTCGGCTTCCGAATCCCCGGGCGCAGTCCTTTTCCTCTTCTGGTCGTCTTCCTTCATGGAGACGCTCGCTCCCTCGGTTAGAATGAGCAGCGTTGGGGGCCCGCGTCCGCCCGTATTATCCTCCACTGTATCTTCCTTCAAGGGCTCCGGGCAAGGTGCGGTCTGGAGCATCTTTTCCAATACCGGATTTTCCAAACCCTCGGGGAGGGGGGCCGAACACGGAATCAACTTTGCCTTTGTTAGCCAGTCCTGGTCAAAAAGCAAACTCTCAGAAATAACTTCGTAACAAGGGAAAGATAGTATGTTCGGCCGGAAGATGCCTTACCTGTTCGGCGGCGCGGTTACTACTCAGGCCCACATCCTCGGTGATTTCTGGACACTCCACCTGAGGTCCGAAGAATGACTTGTACATCTCCTCGTGCGTCAGGCCGAGAAAATTTTGAATGACACACGGTCCCTCGGGATTGAACTCCCACAGGCGAAGAGGCCGGCGTTTGCAAGGCTGGACTTGACGAACCAGCATAACTTGTATTACCGCAACCAAACTGAAATCTCCATTGAAGAGATCTCGAATGCGGCTTTGCAGTATAGGCGCGTCCTTGGCTGGACCCCAGCTCAGACCTCTGCTGATCCATGACATCAGTTGTGGTGGAGGGCCCGAGCGAAAAACAGGGGCGGCCGCCCACTTGGCACTTCTAGGAGCCGTGATGTAGAACCACTCCTGTTGCCACAATTCAGACACCTCTTGTAACGCCCTCGATGTGGCTATATCTCCCACGTGTCGAAGCACGACTTAGAGGCATAACCGCATTGAAAGCAATGTCGCAAGTGAGGTAATCTTCACACAACCCATGTAATACATAAGGGAAAGAGACACATAGTTGGCTTACAATCGCCACTTCACACAATACATGAATAAAGCATTACATCATCCAAATACAATCAAGGTCCGACTACGGAACCAAAATAAAAGAAGACTACCCCAAAAGCTAGACAGATCCCCGATCGACCCCAACTGGGCTCCACTACTGATCGACTAGAACGAAGCAACACAAATGAAAAGATCTCCATCGAGCTCCTCCTTGAGCTCGGTTGCGTCACCTGGAATGGCATCATCGCCACCTGCAAGCTGGCTTTTGGAAGTATCTGTGAGCCACGGGGACTCAGCAATCTCACACCCTCGCAATCAAGACTATTTAAGCTTATGGGTAAGGTAAAGGTATGAGGTGGAGCTGCAGCAAGCGACTAGCATATATGGTGGCTAACATACGCAAATGAGAGCAAGAAGACAAGGCAAAGCACGGTCGATAAAAGTATGATCAAGAAGTGATCCTAGAACAACCTACGTCAAGCATAACTCCAACACCGTGTTCACTTCCCGGACCCCACCGAGAAGAGACCATCATGGTTACACACGCGGTTGATGTATTTTAATTAAGGTCAACTTCAGGTTTTCTACAACCGGACATTAACAAATTCCCATCTGCCCATAACCGCAGGCATGGCTTTCGAAAGTTCAAATCCCTGCAGGGGTGTCCCAACTTAGCCCATCACAAGCTCTCACGGTCAACGAAGGATATTCCTTCTCCCAAGACATTCCGATCAGACTCGGCGTCCAGGTTACAAGACATCCTCGACAATGGTAAAACAAGTCCAGCAACACCGCCTGAATGTGCCGACAAATCCCGATAGGAGCTGCACATATCTCGTTCTTAGGGCACACTCAGATGAGCAGTCCGTACAACTAAAATCAGCCCTCGAGTTTCCCCGAGGTGGCGCTGCAAGGGGCTCTAGTTTGGACCAACACTCAGAGGAGCACTGGCCCAGGGGGTTAAAATAAAGATGACCCTTGAGTCTGCAGAACCCAAGGGAAATAAAAGGCTAGGTGGCGAATGGTAAAACCAATGTTGGGCATTGCTGGAGGAGTTTTATTCAAGGCGAACTGTCAAGGGGTTCCCATTATAACCCAACCGCGTAAGGAACGCAAAATCCGGGAACATAACACCGATATGACGGAAACTAGGGCGGCAAGAGTGGAACAAAACACCAGGCATAAGACCGAGCCTTCCACCCTTTACCAAGTATATAGATGCATTAATTAAATAAGGTATATTGTGATATCCCAACAAGTAAACATATTCCAAACAAGGAACAACATCTCCATGTTCCAACAAGGAACAAACTTCAATCTTCACCTGCAACTAACAACGCTATAAGAGGGGCTGAGCAAAGCGGTAACATATCCAAACAATGGTTTGCTAGGACAAGGTGGGTTAGAGGCTTGGTTCAACAATATGGGAGGCATGATAAGCAAGTGGTAGGTATCGCAGCATAGGCATAGCAAAAGAGCGAGCAACTAGCAAGCAAAGATAGAAGTGATTTCGAGGGTATGGTCATCTTGCCCGAAATCCCGCAAGGAAGAAGAACGAGTCCATGAAGAAGACAAACGGATGAAGTCAAACGGATCCTCACAAACGCGATGTTATCGGAACCAACCCGAAGAAGCAAACACCGGAAAGAAGCACACAACATAGTAAACAACCAACACATGAACATGGTATGATATGCGGGATGCGGTATGCGATGCATATGCATGATTTGACAAGGAATGATTGAACCTGGCCTCAACCTGGAAATCCAAGAGTGCCACTGGAAAGGTGAGGTGATTTCGGTTGAAATCTATATAAAGATCAACGGAATCGGATGCACGGTTTGGAAATGGCAAGCAAAACAAATATGGCACCGGTCTGCGATAAACAGCAAGTAGCCATCTAAATGCAACAAGATAATTAAGCTACATCACTCAAACATGGAAACAAAATACATGGCAGGGATCCACTCATGAAGCTTAACAAAAGATGAACACTGAGCTACGGCCAATTCATCCATTAACAGGTTCAAACAAGCATGGCAAAAGTGCAATTGGTAACCAGATTTCAGACTTTGTGAAATTAACACAAGCCTGGAATTTCAGATCAGGTGGCACACTTTGGAGCATGAAAACTATATGCTACAGGAACTTAACATGGCAAAGTAAAGCATGGCATGAAGACAATCAAAGAGCTTAACAAAATTCCCTTAGTGACCTTGAGCCAAAAGGGATCAGAAAATACAATTGCAAGCATGTGAACATGGCAAAAACATAATCAGATCTCGGACTTGGAGAAAAACTGGAACATGCAAATCAGATATCAAGTAGGCAGTACGAGCTCGATGCACTCACTACAGAGCAAGGCATTACAATATAAGCATACACCCATCAAGAATACACATGATACAAGCTAGACATGGCAAGAACAACAACATAGCATGCACGGATCAACTACAACATCCTCGGAAACATCGCTAACAAGTAGACAATCTGCCCAGATTCACGAAATAGCAAAAGTAGAGCTCGATTGACTCAAGCTAGGGTGCTCCATAATTGCAAATAAAGACACGGATGGATAGAGCACCACAATATTAACAAATCATCCTTACTGATCATCCTCAAAAGAGGCACGGATCACTAGGAAACAACATGAACATATGGCATATTGATAAAAACAGATCAAGGACTTAGTGAAATTCTACTTCCCTGAAATCAGCATTAATGAATGCTCCACTTTGCAAGCTTGTGCTAGTCACCACACACATCACACAAATACATGGATTGCACCTATGGAAAGATGACAAAGCATATAACAAAACACATGTAGAGCTCAGGAGCATATCATGCACACAATAATCATGGCAAAAATGACAAATAGCTATTTGGTGCAGCAAATCTGCCAGTTAACTCAAATAGCTCTCTTCCAACAGCATTTCGGGCATCAAGATGAACTCAAATGAAAATGATGCAATGAGATGCAATGATCTACTCTCTGAGACGAACATTTTGATATGCTACACGCCCAAAACGGAGCTACAGATGCGGAGTTATAGCATGATGAAGTATGCAAAATGTTTAGGATTTGAGGCAAAAAGTCAACTGAGATAAAATGCTCAGATCCAGATCTGGCCGGGCGGATCCCGAGGTCGCCAGATCCGAGCTCGCCAGAGCTATGGCCTGCGGTGGCCGGAGTCGAGGACGAGGAGGAGTTAGCCGGGGGCCGGGCGCCGGAGTCGAGGACGAGGGGCGGTGGTGGTCGGTCGCGGCGAGGCGCCGGCGGCGGGCGTACATGGCGACGGGGCGATGGGCCGCGGCGAGGTGCGGGACGATGGTGGGATGGCGCGGCGAGCTCGCGGTGGCCGGTGCTGCTCCGGTGACCGGACGCGGAGCAGGCGGCGGAGCAGCTCGGGAGCCAGGCGGCGGCGTCGGGCGCTCCAGGCGCGGGGCGCCTCGATGGGCTCGGGGGCCCGCATCGGGCCGAGCGGGCCGTGGCGACGGAAGGCGGCGCGATGACAAGTGGCGGCGGTGGATTCATCGGAGGGCGGCGGTTGGACATGTCCGGGCAGGGAAAAAGTGTCCGGCGGCGCGGGGAGGACGAAGTTAGGGTTTGGACTGCGCGAAAAATCGGGGAGAGCCACATATTTATAGGTAGAGGGAGCTAGGAGAGTCCAAATGAGGTGTGGTTTTCGGCCACGCGATCATGATCGAACGACCGAGATGATGGAGGAAGTTTAGGTGGGTTTTGGGCCAAATTGGAAGGGTGTTGGGCTGCAACACACACGAGGCCTTTTCGGTCCCTCGGTTAACCGTTGGAGTATCAAACCAAGTCCAAATGGCACGAAACTTGACAGGCGGTCTACCGGTAGTAAACTAAGGCCGCATGACAAGTCTCGGTCCAATCCGGAAATGTTTAACACCCGCACACAAAAGGAAGGTAAAAATGACCACCGGAGGAGATAGGAGCGCCGGAATGCAAAACGGACAACGGGGAAAATGCTCGGATGCATGAGAAGAACATGTATGCAAATGAAATGCACATGATGACATGATATGCAATGCATGACATGCAAGCAATGACAAAGCAACAACAGAGAATAACTGGAGGACACCTGGCACATTGGTCACGGGGCGTTACACCTCTAGGATGGAACCTTTGGGCCACGGAGCTCCCGTCATCTTGCGTATTGAGGCACCTCCACATGATGCATGTTGCCCCTCGATTATCTTTGGATTTACTTCAAAGGTCTTGAGCCATAGGCCAAAGTGAGGGGTAACCCGGAGGAAGGCCTCGCACACAACAATAAATGTTGTGATATGAAGAAAGGAGTCCGGAGCTAGATCATGGAAGTCTAGCCCGTAATAAAACATCAAACCCCTGACGAAAGGATCCAGAGCAAGGCCTAGACCTTGGAGGAAGTGGGAGACGAACACGACGTTCTCGTTGGGTTCAGGGGTGGGGACGGCCTGCCCTCGGGGAGGCAGCCGATGCAAAATCTCGGCGGTCAGATGTCTGGCCTCCCTCAACTTTTTGATGTCTTCTTCCGTGACGGGGGAAGGCATCCATCGGCCTTGAAGGCTATATCCGGACATGACTGAAGGTTCGGAGCACCTGACCTGAACTTCAGGCGTTTGAGCTTGAGGTGGGGGAAGGATTCGATTGAGCACGGGAGGGAAAAATAAAAGCCTTGTCCCCTTTATAAAGAGGGTGAATATCAAGCGTCCTCTCCGTGTCCGTTTGGACTTGCCTATAATCTAGGAGTCCTAGAAGCGGTTGGGTTACCCACGCCCGTATTGATGAGAATCCCGAAATAAGGGGACATGATCTCTGCTTTAACAAGACATGCCAAGGAAACCGCCTCGCATGACGCGCTGAGGTGGGATAATGAAACGACTCGGATAAAGGCTTGGCCGTGGTGTGTCACACTACGGAATACGTCAGCAGATTAGATTTGTGTAAATATTATTCTCTCTATGGCAATATGTGGAAACTTATTTTGCAGAGCCGGACACTATCTTTGTGTTCAAAATCTTCTATGAAGTACTTGGAGGAGGAACCCGCCTTGCAATGCCAAAGACAATCTGCGCGCCGGACTCGTCGTCATTGAAGCCTGGTTCAGGGGCTACTGAGGGAGTCCTGGATTAGGGGGTGTCTGGATGGCCGGACTATACCTTCAGCCGGACTCCTGTACTATGAAGAGACAAGATTGAAGACTTCGTCCCGTGTCCGGAAGGGACTTTCCTTGGCGTGGAAGGCAAGCTTGGCGATACGGATATGCAGATCTCCTACCATTGTAACTGACTTTGTGTAACCCTAACCCTCTCCGGTATCTATATAAACCAGAGGGTTTTAGTCTGTAGGACAACATACACAACAACAATCATACCATAGGCTAGCTTCTAGGGTTTAGCCTCTCCGATCTCGTGGTAGATCTACTCTTGTACTACCCATATCATCAATATTAATCAAGCAGGACGTAGGGTTTTACCTCCATCGAGAGGTCCCGAACCTGGGTAAAACTTCGAGTCCCTTGCCTCCTGTTACCATCCGGCCTAGACGCACCGTTCGGGACCCCCTACCCGAGATCTGCCGGTTTTGACACCGACACCCCCCTTTGATCATCCCGATATCGCCCATTCCATTCTCTCATGCTTGCATTAGATTTTGCTACTGTTATTGTTTGCTCCTATTATGATGCATAGCCTGCTTTGGTAACCTGCTCATTGTACCTTACTTTCTTATCCTAAACTGCTTAGTATAGATTGGTTAGTGATCCATTAGTGAACCCCACCATGTCCCAGTTGCCACACTTTAGGTTGGATGACTCAATCAACGTGATCGACGTCCAGGCCCCGACACCGCACATCACCCCCCTAGTTGTACGACTCTATAGAGTTACTATCCAGTGCCGAGGGTGACACCTCATACATCACTCCTGATGAGAACTCTGTAGTGTAGCTATTCGGTCATGGTCATCGAGGGTGATTTCCTCCTTAACCACTTCCAATACGACTCTGTCGTGAAACCCCTCAAGTGTGAACCTCGAGGGTGGTTCCTCTTACGTTAACCTTGACGATTACATCGAGTGGAATCCACCGAGGGTGGTTCCTCAGGGTTCCCCTTGGTGTTAGACACACAGTTACTATGGTTACTATGACTTTACACTGAACCATGTTACTAAAGACGGGTCGACCCTGAGGGGTACCCGCGCGAGCTTAATTGCGAGTGATGTGGAGTTGGGTTGACCTGGAAGGTGCCTGCGAGATACTTACGAGGCATGGCTGGGCATTTTTAGCTCTTGCCGCAAGTCCTCGAGACGGGGCGACGGGGTCACATCGATCGTGAGCCTCTGCTCGTTACCGCGTGCTCCTAATCCACCATGATTTGGATATTTGATCCGAGGGGCTTCTGGCCTCATAGCACTAACCATCACGTGGGCATAGTATGGGCATTCTGCGTCATATGCATCAGCCGAAGCTTAATAGACGTCATGCAACTGAGCGCCGCGCGCCGGGTTGGACTGGAACGCCCCGCCTTGTATAAGGGAGGCTAGGTCTGCTCACCAGACGCCCACGCAATGTGCAGGAGTTCCTGAAGCGATGGCCCAAGACCCCTGGGGGCATAGGTTTAGTCCGGCGTGCCGACCTCTCTATTAAGCCTAGGTCAGGTTGCGGCATATCGTTTGGCAGAGGCCGGGTAGACCCAGTAAAGTGTGTCTGAACGGAGTTAATCAAGCGTGGTGGGTAAGTTGGTGCACCCTCGCAGGGAAGAAAACATCTATCGATAGCCTGTCCTATGGTAACAGACACTTGGAGTTATAACCCGATTGATACAACTAGAACTGGATACTTGAGGTGATAACTGGATAGTATGGCTCTGGCTTTCTCGCAGGGAGTCGAGAAAGGATCTCTGGCCGAGGTTGATAATACTACTACTACTTTACTTTATGCTAATCTTATCTCTTCTGATGCTGCAAGATGCTTGGAGCTGCTTGAAGATGCTAGTCTTCGATAGGACTAGGCTCTCCCCTGTATTCTGGCATTCTGCAGTTCAGTCCACAGATACAACCCTTTCATTTGATACCAATGCATACTTATTATAGATCTGATGCTTGCGAGTACTTTGGATGAGTACTCACAGTTGCTTTGCTACCCCCTTTTCCCCCTTTATTCTTCTTTCCGGTTGATGCAACCAGATGCCGGATCCCAGGAGACAGACGCCACCGCCGATGCCTACTACTATGTGGAGACCGCCGATGACCAGGAGTAGTTAGGAGGTCCCAGGCAGGAGCCTTGCCTTTTCGATCGATGTTGCTTTTGTGCTGGCCTTCTTAAGGGAAACTTGTTCAATTTATGTATGTACTCAGATATTGTTGTTTCCGCTGACTCTTGTGTATTCGAGCTTATGTATTCAAGCCCTCGAGGCCCGTGGCTTGTAATGTAAAGCTTGTATTATTTTATTTGTGTCTAAAGTTGTGTTGTGATATCTTCCCGTGAGTCCTTGATCTTGATCGTACACATTTGCATGTATGATTAGTGTATGATTGAATCGAGGGCGTCACATCCACATACTCAACCATCATATAGTCTTCCATGATTGATAAAACTCACCGCATACACATGAGCAAAACCTTTCAACCGGACACATAGAAAGATAGGGGCTTATAATTTCGCCTCCCAACGTATTCACCTCAAGGGTGATGTCAACAATAATAACTCATGCTACCCATATCCAACTGGATATATGTGCCTAGACCTTTCCTCACCAAATGATGCTTGCCAAAAGAGAAAAATAAAAAGGAATAGAGAGAAGAACTTTGACTCTTTGCATAAAAGTAAATACATAAAAGTAAAAGATAGGCCCTTCGTAGAGGGAAGCAGTGGTTGCCATGCGCTTATTTGTTTGTATGCTCAACCCCATAGTGCAAAAGAACGTCACGTTATATTGCCCCTTATGATAGCAACCTTTATTATGCAGTCTGTCGCTTTTATTCTTTGCCACCACAAGTTCGTAGAACGCTCAATTTTCTCTTACACTAAATGATCTAAAACTTTTAGAAGCAATTTTTATTGCCTTATTGCACCGATGACAACTTACTTGAAGGATCTTATTCAATCCTTTGGTAGGTATGGTGGACTCTCGAAAATAAGATTTGGGTTTAAGGTTTTTTGGATGCACAAGTAGTATCTCTACTTGGTGCGGAGTTTTTGGCTAGCAAAGATGGGGGGTAAGCACCACATGTTGAAGGATTTATGACAATATAACTTCTATGTGAATATGAACAAACATAAACCATTACATTCTCTTCCTTGTCCGACGTCAACAATCATGGCATATAATATTTTGATGGGGGCTCACAATCACAAAAGATTTCCATGATAGTGTATTTGCATGTGAAAGTTCTCTTCCTTATACTAATTATTCATGAATTGCTTGTATGACCAATATTGTGATTGTCAAGATTCAAAAGATTTCATTTTCTAAACCCAATGTGAAGCTACCACTATGCATGATATGATTTCAACTTCATGTCATTCAATTTATTCAATAATTTACTCATAGGATATAAGTGAGGCACAAGAGTAAATGACAAGCTACTCCAAAAAGATATAAATGAAGACCATGAGCATAATATTTCTTTATCTCAAATTAATTTAAGTGAAGCAAGTGAGAATTTCTTCAAAAATACTAAAGCACACCGTGCTAAAAAAGATACAAGTGAAGCACTAGAGCAATTCCATAGAAAAGAGCTTCGTTGAAGGGATGTGAATGCCGCTTACTTAGCCTCCCTAAAAACTATTTGAGGACTCTATTTGATTTAAAAACTTTCAGATCTAAGTATTTTATTAAAACAGCAAGCAAAAACAAAACAAAATGCAATTCCAAGAATAGCACACATCATGTGAAGAAGCAAAAACTTAGGCTCAACCGATACTAACCGATAATAATTGAGACTTCTTGAAATATTATCTTGGGGTGCCTTGGGAATCCCCAAGCTTGAGCTTTTGTGTCTCGCCAACTATTGCTTCTACAACTATCGCTAACGCATACTGATAAAGTAAAGCAATTACATGGTGTTTACATCTCATACAATAAAGAGACAACCATAAGGCTCCTGTCGGTTGTCAGTAACTTTTACAAAACACGATCATCTCATACAATAACGTATATCACATCATGTCTTGACCATATCACATCACAACATACCCTGCAAAAACAAGTTAGACGTCCTCTACTTTGTTGTTGCAAGTTTTACGTGGCTGCTACAGGCTTCTAGCGAGAACCGTTCTTACCTATGCATCAAAACCACAACGGTGATTTATCAAGTTTGCTGTTTTAACCTTCAACACGGACCGGCCGTAGTCAAATTTGATTCAACTAAAGTTGGAGAAACAGACACCCGCCAGCCACCTTTATGCGAAACTAGTTGCATGTCTGTCGGTGGAACCGTCTCATGAACGTGGTCATGTAAGGTTGGTCCGGGCCGCTTCAACCAACAATATCACCGAATAAAAATAAGATGTTGGTGGTAAGCAGTATGACGATCACCGCTCGCAACTCTTTGTGCTCTACTCATGCATATCATCTACACATAGACCTGGCTCGGATGCCACTGTTGGGAAACGTAGCATGCAATTTCAAAAATCTCCTACGCTCACGCAAGATTTATCTAGGAGAT